>NC_087285.1:9798665-10101695 GCF_015220805.1 Pogoniulus pusillus | reverse complement strand
ACCAGCAGGAACACTTCCCGGAAGGGCACATCTGCACCAGTCCTTCCAGCTTCCAAGCTGAAAACACAGCCCAAAATGTACTTCACATCCATCAAAACACAATCTATGCTCACAAGGATGATGTTCTTCACTGAGTCACAGCAGTTAACAGCCTGACAACATGTAAATACACCTCAGCCCTGGGAAACAGGCTGAGCTAATTCCCTCACCTCTGTTCAAACTGGGAATCACCTGGTCTGGCTTGGCTGTAAACAAGAACTTGGGCCAGTATCAACCTGTGCCTACAGACCATCCTTAGGTTTGAATGTTCCAGAGTCTAATACAGAAGAAAGAGGATTTAATCTTGGATAGAATCATAGAATGGTTTGGGCTGGAAGGGACCTCCAAAGGTTATCTAGTCCAGGTCCCTTGAAGTCAGCAGGGACATCCTCCACTAGATCAGGTTGCTCAGAGTCTTGTCCAGCCTGACCTTGAATGTCTCCACAGACAGGCCTCAGCTACCTCCTCTGGAAACCTGTCACAGTGTTTCAGCACCCTCACGGTGCAGAACTTGTTCCTAACATCCAATCTAAATCTCCTCTAATTTCAAACTCTTGCCCCTTGTCCTATTGCTGCAGACCTTTAGAAACAGTTCCTCTGCAGCCTTCCTGTGGCTTCCTTCAGTTACTGGAAGGTTCCTACTAGGTCTCCCCAGAGCCTTCTCTTCACACACTTAAATCAGAAAGCCTCACTGTAATATTCAGAACGAGATTAACATTTTTCTCTGGATGCCAGAACACCATATATAGAATTCTGGATCTTTGAAGTATTTTTAAATATCACTGTCTCCTTCCTGCGTACGAAGAAAATCTCTCAAGTGAAAAAAAACCCCATTGTGGCACCATCAGTCAAACTGGGATATTTTACAGGAGACAGACATGGATGACCTGAATATTGAACACTTCTTCTTAGTCCCAGTAATGAAGAATCAGAATTCACACCCATACAGAACTTCTACTTCTTGGTTTTCATATGGCTTGAGCAACCTGGTTTAGTGGTAGGTGTCCCTGCCCATGGCAGGGGGTTGGAACTAGACAATCTTCAAGGTCCCTTCCAGCACAAACCATTCTATGAATCTATGGCTACTTTTAAAAGGCAATGCCAAGCCCACACAAAAAGGTACAGCTTCTCCTCCAAGTCACTTAACAACCCAAAGGCCTGAGGGACTGTTCCTTCACCTGCTTTCCTGGTGAGGTTTCAGAGCCTCACTGAATTTTAGTGATGAGAGAGAAGTCACCAAAGAAGCCCAGCTAAGATTCCAGCACAACCCTGATATGCCTGCTAATATTTTATTTAAAAGCCTGTATGTGAGGCTCTGCTCTCCTGTTACAGAAGCTAGGAGATGAAACCACACTCCTACTGTTTCACTGCCTTTTCCAAAGCCTTTGAGTTCCAGAGATGGAATTTATTTTAATTCCAGAATTGCTTTTTCACACAGAATCACTAAAACCTTGCAAACTCACCTGGTGCCTCCAGAAGTGGGCATTTCAGAATGGAGCAGTAGGATCTGAACTACCTGAACAAAGACTGAGCTGGCCATTGGGTAGCTACAGACAAAGCAGGGAAATTTCCAGACTGAAAAAAAAATGCAGCCCAAAATTTCCCTGGAAATTTCCCTATCATTCTTATCAGCTGCCTGGATTGCTATCAAGCACATGTGCATGCTAACAGCACCTCAGCATGGAAACAAGTAGTGCCATGACTAATTCTAATTGCTGACATGAAAAGGTTTGGCAGATTCTCATCTTTCAGTTTCCACCTGCCCATTTTAGCTGAAAAAAAAAACAAAGACAAGCTTAGGGTAAGCACAAGGTGACAGCTGCCATCAGCCTCCCTGTTTTTCATTCATACTAAACTCTGTGGTCCTTTGTGGATTTAAAGTGTAGTCACATTCTATCTTCAGCAATAGTTTCACAGTTTGATAGAATGGTTTGGGTTGGAAGGGACCTTCAACATCATCTAGTTCCAACCCCACTGCTATGGGCAGGGACACCTCCCACTAGACCAGGCTGCTCAAGGCCTCATCCAGCCTGGCCTCTGAGTACCTTCAGGGATGGGGCATCCACAACCTCCCTGGGCAACCTGTTCCAGTTCCACCTCCACTTTGAGGAATTTCTTCCTAATTTCCAGTCTAAATCTTCCCTCTTCCAGCTCAAACCCACTGTCTCTCATCCTGTCACTACAAGATACTCCCCTATAGCCCCCTTCAGGTACTGGAAGACTGCTCTAGCTCTCCCCAGAGCCTCCTCAAAGCTGAACAGCCTCAGCTCTCTCAGTCTGTCCCTGTAGGGAAGGTTCTCCAACCTTCTCCCTCTGATCATCTTTGTGGCCTCTTCTGGACCCACTCCAGCAGTTCCATGTCCTTGCATTGAGGGCACCAGAACAGGATGCAGTGCTTCAGGCGGGATCTCACCAGTGCAGAGGGGCAGAATTCCCTCCCTGTCCTGCTGCTCTCCCTGCTTTGGATGCAGCCCAGCATACAGCTGCCTTCTGGGCTGCCAGTGACCACTGCTGGCTCATGGTGAGTTTACCATCAACTGACACTCCTCAAGACCACTCTCGAGCCACTCCTTGCCCAGTCTGGATTTGTGCTTGGGATTGCCCTGACCCACATGTAGGACCTTGCACTTGGTCTTGCTGAACTTCATGAGGTTGGCACGGGCCCACCTCTCCAGCCTGTCCAAGTCCCTCTGGCTAGATCCCTTCCCTCCAGCGTGGGCCATACAGCTTGGTGTCATATTTCCAGAGTTTGACTGAAAGAAACCCAAACAAATGGAAAAATCTATTTTTTTCCTTATGTTACCCGTAGCCACCTCCCCTTGCTAAATGATTCATGATCCATGGAGGGCCTTCAACAAATGCAACAGGAAGAAACAGCACTTCAGAAGGAATATGTCTCCATTCTTTAACACACCCACCATTTTCTAGGTGGGTTTACATTACTCATCTCTATCACAGAGATCTGCAAATGCCTCAAGTAAAAAGCATGCCTCAGTTAACATAGTGTAAATAAATCTATTAAAAGCATGCTTAGTTTTTTGATGCAGAATGGAGGTCAGTTCCTATTCCAAGTGACAGTTCTGCCATTGAACTCACAACCCAGGGGTTAGCTCTAAAGGCTTTAAGCCATCTCGTCCTAACAGCATCCCTGGGTAACTTTCCCAAAGGCAGCTCTAAAGGACAACAGCACTGCCCAGGATGATGACATCAGGGCTTGCTGCAGCCTTCCTTCCTCCCAGACAGTCACAGACTGCATCACGTTGGAAGGGACCCTCAAAGGTCATCCTGTCCAACCCCGCTGCAGTCAGCAGGGACATAACTAGATCAGGCTGCCCAGGGCCACCTCAAGTCTGCCCTTGAATGCTTCCAGGGATGGGGCCTCAACCACATCCCTGGACAACTTGTTCCAGCATCTCACCACCCTCACTGTGGAGCTTCCTCCTAATGTACAACCTAAATTTGCCCTGCTCCAACTTCAAAACATTGCCTCTTGTCCTGTCACCAGAAGCCCTTCTAAACAGTGCCTTCCCAGCCTCCTTGTAGGTTCCTTTCAGATATTGAAATGCATCGCTAAAGTTTCCCTGGAGGAGACCTCAGAAGGCTCCTCAGGCTCAAAAGCTCAAACTCTCCCGTCCTGTCTTCACAGGAGAGGTGCTCCAGTCCTCTGAAGCACCTCTGAAATCTCCCATGCCCATCTTCAACAAGTACAGCTCCCTCACAGAGGAGGAACCAAACCCAGAGTTCTGCCCTGGTCACACTGTGTGGATGCCAGTCACCTTGCCCAACTCCTGCTTGCTGCTCCAGTCACTGCTCCCAGTGGAAAGGGTCTGGGAGAAGGTGAAATCCTTCCTCTGGAGTTTCAGCTTTTTTCTCCATGGAGCTGCACTTCCTCAGTGTATCAAACTGCCACATCATCCCGAGGTGTCAGCACAGGCTATTTTTTATCAGATTAGCTAATGCTGGAACAAAGCACGAGGGCCAGAAACTTGGCTTTAAAGAAGAAATTCGCTGCTTAACACCCTTTAACACAGCAGGTACCAGGGAAGGGACTCAGGCTGAGAGCATGCTGTAAAGAGGGCTGCTGGGGTGCAAAGCTCACCCCCCTTCTCCAGGGCAACATGGCTGAGGAGCAGGATTGGGTAAGAAACACACAGGTTTCAAATTCTGTTAAAATTTCTGTTGTTTGGGTTCATCCTCAGTAACAATTCATAGACTCATGGAATGGTTTGGATTGGAAGGGACCTTGAAGGCCATCTAGTTCCAACCCCCTGCCATGGGCAAGGACATCTCCCACGAGACCAGGGTGCTCAAGGCCTCATCCAGCCTGGCCTTGAACACCTCCAGGAAGGAGGTCTTCCACCCACAGCCTCCCTGGGCAACCTGTTCCAGTGTCTCACCACCCTCACTGTAAGGAATTTCTTCCTAATCTCCAGTCTAAATCTCCCCTCAAGCTTCAATCCATAGCCACTCATCCCACCACTACAAGCCCTTGTAAGAAGTCCCTCCCCAGCTTTCTTGTGGACCAGCTTTTCTTCTCAAAATGTGCTCAGGGAATCATATAAACATTTCACACCACAGGAGTGTTCCCACCACAGTAGTGGTGCTCCTACACACCAATAACCCTTCCTGAAGCAAGGCTTACACACCCCTGACATGCTTGGATTGTGTCACCTTCAGCTGTGCAGTAACAGCCCAATTATGTGACAAACTCCACTACCACATTATCTCTCTGGAAAAAAAAAAAGTATGATCAAGCTCTGGAGTTTTCCCTTCTCCTCCACTGCCTCACAATCCAGTAACTTAAAGATTCAAGGAGCTTGCTGTGAATTTCTACAGGCTAACCTCTGCTTGCCGGATCCTGTATTTAGCTCCAGCCCTTAGTTACCAGCTCCTTACAAGCCTTTCCTCTTTGGCACGTGGGCTGTCAGTTAATTGTACACTCACAGACATGATGTCTCAGTGTATGGGAAAAAAACTGACACACTCAGTGCCAGAAAGCCTCTCCCATCCTCTCATCTCTTTCTCAAAACCCCAGCTCTGCATCTTTAGCCTCACAGCTTGCTGGGGGTTTGGGAGCAACACAGACACTAGAATCACAGAGTCATTTTGGTCAGAAAAGACCAAGTTGGAAAGGAACAAGTCTAACTATTAACCCAAGCCACCACTGAACTGTGAACCTCAGCATTGCACTTCCACAGCTCTGAAACCTCTCCAGGGACGGAGACTCCATCACTGCCCTGGGCCGCCTGGACCAGGCCTTCACATCCCTTTTGGGGAAGAAACTGTTCCTCATATCCAACCTAAACTTGCCCTAGGGCAACTTGAATCCATTTCTTCTAGTCCTATTGCTTGCTCCTTGGGAGAAGAGCCCCATCTCCAGCTGGCTCCCACCTGCTTTCAGGAAGTTGTAGAGAGCCAGGTCTCCCCTCAGCCTCCTTTTCTGCAGGCTAAACAAGCGCTAGGCACAGCTCAGCAATAACATACTTTGTGAACCCCAGGGTTCTGGCAGAGGCCGAGGGGAAAAAAGCCATGTCTAAACAGCTACACCAAAGGAACTCCATTTACATGTGGGTCTCCAATTCCACACTCCAGTTACACCAGCCATTTCACTGGGCCTCCATTGCCTGTTTGTCTCGAGCAGTGTAAATCCTTCGGGGCACAGCCTGATCCCTCATCAGGGCAGCACCAGGCAGGGCCGTGCTCTGTGGCGAGCGTGGCGTCGGCTGTGCGTCTGGGGGATGTGCCAGCACCACCTGGGCACACCACAGCTTCAGCCAGCTTCTCTTTTAAGGAAAGCAGGACAGTGCTTATCGGTCAGGTGCAGACCCTGGAGAGCAAGGCAAGCGTCTTACAGCACATTCTGCCACCTCACTCCACAGTCTCATGGTGACGGGACATGAAAATAGATCCCTTTGTGAAAGCCACTGGTGAAGGTGATGGACTACTGGAGTGGGTCCAGAGGAGGCCATGAAGATGATCAGAGGGCTTCAGAAGCTCCCCTGAAATAAACTGTATGGTCCTGATCTGCCGGGGGGGTGGATTCAATGATCTCTTTGGGGGCCTTCCAACCCCTAATATCCTGTGATGCTGTGGGGACAGGCTGAGAGAACTGGGTCTGTTCAGTCTGGAGAAGGCTCTGGGGACACCCCAGAGCAGCCTTCCAGTACTCGAGGAGGGCCATAGGAGAGCTGGGAAGGACTTTAGCAACCTTTGTAGCACTAGGATGAGAGGGAATGGATTGAAGCTTCAGAAGGGTAGATTTAGCCTGGAGATTTGGAAGAAATTCTTTACATTGAGGGTGGTGAGACACTGGACCAGGTTGTCCAGGGAGGCTGTTAATGCCCCCTCCGTGGAGCAGTTCAAGACCAGGCTGAATGGGAGCCTTGAGCAACCTGGAAGGTGTCTCTGCCCATGGCAGGGGGGTTGGAACTAGATGATCTTGACAGTCCCTTCCAACCCAACCCATTTTCTCAAGCTATGAGTCTGTTTGCTGGGGTCACCAGCAGCAGCAGGACTCTGCCAGGAAAGGTGATTAGTGAGGAGATCTGGTTATCCCTACCGAGCATTTCCAAGAATGACAACAAAGAGATTTGTTCTCGTAAGTGAACACATCTGCTTCACACAGAACAGCAACAAAGCCTGATTTGTTTAACTTCGATATTTCTAGCATGTGAAAAGCAGACTGCCAGCTGTCAGGATGAGACTAACATTCTATCCCAGGAAGGTGCACCTCATATTCTGAAGACACGGAGCTTATCTACACTGAAAATGCTACCAAGGCAAATCCGTAACAGCGATTTCTTCTCAGAACCTAATTTAATCAGGACAGAGTTCTTTATGCACACACACACACACATATATTTGTCAAGTGCCTATCATGAGAATGAGAAACAGTCTTTGGAACCAGGCTGAGGCGGAACTAAGAGACTTTTTGAGGGATTCTCCCTTATTTCAGTAATGAAGTCACCACGTCTGCAAGTCAGGAACACACATCAGCAGGAGCCAGGTCATGCAGTGGGACTCAACTGACCCCAAACCCCTTCTGTGATGTCAGTATTCCTGGATAAACATCCTCTCCTTCGGGAGGCAGCGAAGGAAGAACGGCCCGAAGTGTACGAGGCAGCTCTTCCAGGGCAGTCTGCGGCCTACAGGGATCTCAATCCGAGCCAGAGGACAAATAAAAACTAACGGTAATGCCAAGCGAAGGCAGAACAAGCCCGCCCCACCGGAGCGTCCACGCCGAATTCGCTGACCTGCGGGCTGGATGCGAGACGGCGGAGCCTGCAGCACAGCTGGGGCCCGGGGAGGCACACGCCCGGCGGGGACAGCACCCTGCCCGCGGACAAGGTCGCTCCGGCGCCTCCAGGCCGAGCCTGGCCCCGGCAGCGGGCACGCCCAGAGGCCCGAGCCGGGCTCGGTGGGGCCCACCGCGCCTCAGCGGGCAGCCGAGGCTTCCGCCCCGGGCACTGCCACCGCCCCCGAGGCCGCAGGCCCGGTCACCGCCCTGCTCCCCCCTTCCCCGCAGCGGGTCCGCCCGGCACAGGCCCAGGCCCAGGCCCGGCCGCCTCGGGAGACGCGCGGCCCGGGGCCGGGGCGGAGGCGCCGCTCGCCTGCCGTGGCACGGCGGCAGGTCCCCAGCCGGCCCCGAGCTCCGTCCTCTCCGGCGCGGCCTGCGGCGCCGCGGCGCTCGCGTACCCGCCCTTCCCCTCCCTCACCTGCTGGTAGCGGCCGCTGCTGGGCTCGGCGGCCGCGGCCGCCATGGCGTGCGATGGGGCTGGAGCAAACGGACGGCGGGGACCGGGACGGCGAGGCTCGACGGCGGCGCTGCCCGGCCGCCTCCCGACGGGCGCTGCGGAGGCGACGGCAACCGAATCGCTCGTCGTCGCTGCGGGCTCCGCTCCCTCCCTCCGCCCGTCACACTCGGTCGCTCCCGCCTCTCGCCCCGCCCGCCCCGCGGGGACCGGCCTTGCCGGCAGTGGGGGACGGCCCGGGGCTGGAGGCTGCGCTCGGCGGCGGAGGATCCCCGGCACGGCTTCGCTGGGTGACCCTGGAGCGACCAAAGCTACCCCGGAGCCACAAAGACAGCCAAGCGTGCCCCGCTCCGGAGCGAGAAGCGGAGCAGGGCACGGGTGGATGCTGTGGGCCGGCAGCACATTCCCCGGGAGTTTGTGAGAGCCGCAGAAAAAACACAGAACCGTAGAATCATAAACTAGTCTGTGTTGGAAGGGACCTTCTAGTCCTAACCCCTGCCACGGCTAAGGACACCTCCCGCCAGACGAGCTTGCTCCAGGGCCCACAGACTCTGTACTAGACACACTAGATGCTACGAAGCTTCGTGTATACTTACTCACAGGATTGCAGCGCGGTGGGATTGAAAGGGACCACCGCAGGTCATCCACACACCCCCCCTGCTAAAGCGGGGGCACCCACAGCAGTTTGCACAGGACCACAGTTGTCAGGGGGTTGTGGAACCTCTCCAGAGAAGGAGACTTCACAACCTGTGGGCAGCCTGCTCCAGGGCTCCAGCACCCTCACACCAAAGAAGTTTTTCAGTCTCAAAGCTTCCACATGAAGTGTTAAAGAACCTCGAGAAATCAGAGAGCAGATGTAAACCCATGGTGAAAAACCACAGCCACCTAAGAGAGGAACCACCAGGGCCAGCACACACATAAACCAGCAACAGCCTTTATGTTCTTTACAGTGAGGGTGGCGAGGCAATTGGAACAGGGGAGGTCATGGATGCCCCCTCCCTGGAGGTGTTCAAGGCCAGGTTGGATAAGGCCTTGAGCAACCTGCTTCAGTGGAAGGTGGGCAGGGGGGTGGAAGTAGATGGTTTTGAAGGTCCCACCCAACTCAAACCATTCTGTGATTCTACGAATCGTGAGCCACATTAACCTACTTAACCTAAGCTAACCACGCTAGTTTCGGAGTTGACTTGATGATCTCAAAGGTCTTTTCCAACCTGAACAATGCTATGCTTCTCTATATACCCATCGCCAACATCTTGTGCCAAGATGTGCCAGCTCTGCCACTCCCCGGGCAGAGAAGAGGCCGGCGCCGAGCTGCACTGCAGCTGAAGCAAACACAAGATGCTGGCCAGCTCCTCCAAAAGCACAGGCAGATCTTTCACATCCACATAAAGCAGATGGCTTCGCAGATCTGAAAGCTTGTTCCAAGAGAAGCAGGCGTAGGAAGCCACGCAGAGATAGGTATTTGTTTATTCAGAGGAGGCTTGGAGCTGAATGTTGCCATTGCTGAAGAGACTCTCCAGCTCATGCAATCTTTATTTTCTAATGGTGCAGTTCAGGCTTGTACCAAACTGCCCACATCAATCCCTGAGGTTGATGAGACTTAAACAGATCAGCTTGAGGATAAGAAAAGCTGAATCAGCAAATTCAGAGTGTTGCAAGCGTTTAAACCCAAGGGCATGGTTTGAACTGCATACTCAGTCATAAATGCACGCCTTGGTGTTCATTGGTCTGCACCCTCATCAGCCTGCAGATTTCTGCAGTAGTCTGTTCTTGCAGGAGTAGACAGTTTACCCATGACTTACTGAGATGCATGAACATCACAGTTCTCATGTTGAAGGAGCAGCAGGACTCCTAAAACAGTTTAGCCAGCAATAACCTAAAAGACTGACTCCTGAAATCATAGCATTGTTTAGTAAAGCAAAGGCCTTTAAGATCATTGACCCAACACTGCCAGGTCGCCACTAAACCATGTTCCTCAGCACCACATCTCCATGGCTTTGAAACACCTCCAGGGATGGGGACTCTGCCACCTCACTGGGCAGCCTGTCCCAGTGGTTTAGAACCCTTTCAGTGAAGAAATTTCTTCTAATATCCAACCTAAACCTCTCCTTATGTAACTTGAGCACATTTCCTCTTGTCCTATCACTTGTTCCATGGGAGAAGAAAATGTCCTCCACCTGGCTCCAACCTCCTTTCAGGGAGTTGTAGAGAACCACGAGGTCTTCCCTAGCCTCCTCTTCTCCAGACTAAACAACCCCAGTGCCCTCAGCTGCTCCTCACCAGACCTGTTCTCCAGACCCTTTACCAGCTTCACTGCCCTTCTCTTGAGCCACTCCAGCACCTCAGTGTCCTTCCTGGAGAGGCCCAAAACTGAACTCAGTGTTGAAGGGGTGACCTCGCCAGTGCTGAGTACAGGGGGACCATCACTTCTCTAGTCCAGTTGGAGGTGCAAAGAGAATGCAGGGTTTCTTGCACACAAACACCTTTGAAGGAGCTGGAATGAGAGCCCCAGGCACTGACTGGTTTCAGCTCTGCACAAGCTTCCCCATTTGCACTAAGAATGTCTCCAGAGTAAGAAGCTGCCCTGATGCCATGCCTGGATTTGCTTGCTGTTGAGGTGGGATTATAGCCCTAAGTAAGGCTATAGCCTCAGTGGTAATTAGCTGTACACTGATTGACTTGGACATTACAGAGACTAATATAAGCAACCTGGACATGTCCTCAGAAAAGGTGCTGGAATGTGTCCTGAAAAAATGGTGAAAGTTTGTCTTGAAGCCATATTGGGGCCATCTGGAGGTAAACTGCACCCTCATTAGGCCAATTAGTACAAGCAAGACTTCTTCAGGAGGGGTGATGACAATTTCTCCCAGCTGCTTCCTGTGAATTTCTTCAGTTTTCTTAGATGGGGAAGCTGTGTGGAAGGATGATGCTGTGGTTGCAGCACATGACTGTTTCTGCTTTCATTTCCCACTTGGTTTTAGGTAAACCACTTCATGCCTGTGTGTTTGATTTTTCCTCTGGTACTAAATGTGTTTTCTCTCAGGAGATGTTCCAAAGCTTGAGTTCATTGAGTGCTGTGTCCAGTTCTGAGCCCTTTAATTCAGTAGAGATGTTGAGGTGCTGGAATGTGTCCACAGGAGGGCGCCAAAGCTGGGGAGGGGCCTGGAGCACAGCCCTGTGAGGAGAGGCTGAGGGAGCTGGGGGGGTGCAGCCTGCAGCAGAGGAGGCTCAGGGCAGAGCTCATTGCTGTCTGCAACTACGTGAAGAGAGGTTGTAGCCAGGTGGGGTTGGTCTCTTCTCCCAGGCAAGCAGCAACAGAACAAGGGGACACAGTCTCAAGTTGTGCCAGGGGAGGTCTAGGCTGGATGTTAGGAGGAAGTTGTTGTTAGAGAGAGTGATTGGCATTGGAATGGGCTGCCCAGGGAGGTGGTGGAGTCACCGTCCCTGGAGGTGTTCAAGACAAGACTGGATGAGGCACTTCGTGCCATGGTCTGGTTGACTGGATAGGGCTGGGTGCTAGGTTGGACTGGCTGATCTTGGAGGTCTCTTCCAACCTGGTTGATTCTATGATTGCTCTTTAGTGGCTTCTGCATGAGCTGTGCTCTGAAAGTATTTCACAGAATCATAGAATTGTTTGGGTTGGAAAATACCTTTAAGATCATTGAGTCCAACTCCCAGCCTAAGATCACCAGAGTGCCATGCCCACAGGTCTATTTGTGGCTGGAAAGCTGCCTGGTGGAAAAGGATCTGGGAGTGTTGGTTGACAGCAGATGAACATGAGTCAGTGGGTGCCCAGGTGACCAAAAAGGCCACCAGCATCCTGGCTTGGATCAGCAATAGTGTGACCATCTGGACCAGGGCAGGGATTGTGCCTCTGATAAGGCCACACTTCACATACTGGGTTCAGTTTTGGGCCCCTCACTGTTTGAACCATCTTTTAGCTTTTGGCTGTTTCAAAGCTTTGTTGGCAGAGTAGGGAGTACTCTCACCTCCAGCTAGTTTGAAGCCCTGTGATTGATGTATCTACAGTAGGTCAGGGCCTAACTAGGACTTTCTGGCTTTGCTGCCTCTTCAGAGAAATAAACTCAGTGATGACCACAGTCTGTGCAAATCTAAATTCCATCTGTTTCACAGACCTTTATGCTGCCTGGTCAAACGTGCTCTGACGTGGCCTCTAAAAGCAATGAGGAGAAAGCTCTAAAAGCTTTGTGGAAAGAGACCTGAGAGTCCTGCTAGACAGCAATGGCATCCTGGGGTACATCAAAAAGAGTGTGGCTAGCAGGTCAAGGGAGGTTCTCGTCCCCCTTGACTCTGCTCCACTGAGCCCACATCTGCAGCACTGGGTCCAGTTCTGAGCTCCCCAGTCCAAGAGAGACAGGGGACTGCTTGCAAGGGTACAACAAAGGGCTACAAAGAAGAACTGGGGGGTAGAACATCTCTCTTATAAAGAAAGGCTCAGGGACTTGAGCCTTTTTAGCCTGGAGAAGACTGAGGGGAGATCTCATCAATGCTAACCAACACTTAAAGGGTAGGTGTCAGGAGGATGGGACCAGGCCTTTGTCAGTGGTGCCCAGCAACCAGATAAGAGTAATGGGCACAAACTTGAACATAAGAAGTTCCATCTAAACATCAGGAAGAACTTCTTTACTTTGAGGGTGTTGGAGCCCTGGAGCAGACTGCCCATAGAGGTTGCAGTCTCCTCCAGAGAGATTCCAAATCCACCTGGTCATTGTGATGGTGGGCAAGCTGCTGTGGGTGCCACTGCTGTAGCAGGGAGGTCGGACTGGATGATCTGCAGAGGTCAGTTCTAACCCACCTCATCTGCAAGGACCTTGGCCCAAAGCCCTCTGACAAGCCTTGTCTGAGCAAGCTGCACCACACCTTGTCCAAACCTTCAGCAGAGTGCAGGTTCCCCAGCATGGCAAACGTAGACATGGATCACTGCAGGCAGTTCTGAACACGCAGCTGCAGTTCTCTGTGACTGGCTGTTGTGACAACAAAAGCTGCTGGGTCACGTCAGGTCTCCTACAAACAAGAGCACCTACAACAGCGAGCAGAGCCACCCACACTCCAGCAGCAGCAGCGAGCTGCTCATTAGCAGCACCTGCTATACTGGGGCACACAATTATGCCCCATAACCCACGAGTGCTACAGAGTAACACAGAGTCACAGAATGGAGGGGCTTGGAAAGGACCTCTGGAGATCATCCAGTCCAACCTCCCTGCTGCAGCGGATGCCCAGCGAAGCTGTGGAGGCTCCAAGGCTAAGTGTTCAAGGCCAGGTTGGATGGGGCCTTGAGCAACCTGCTCTAACAGAAGGTGTCCCTGCCCGTGGCAGACAGCTGGAACTAGACGATCTTTCAGGTCCCTTCCAAGCAAAATCAATCTGAGATTCTGTGATTAAATCTCTACACAGACTAATGGTTTATAAACTGGCAAGAAGGGAAGCTCTGACAGCTTTCCCATGGGAGAGGGAAGGACCTGGCCAGCGTGGTGTCCAGAGCTGCTTGCTTGATCATATCAGCTTGCTGTGATGCCTCCACCCACCCTGCCCCAGCAAACTATCTGGGATCTGGGTGCCACTGGGAGAGCTAAGCACTTCAGCAAGGAGAAAAAGAAAATGCTGTGCTTGTTAGAACTCCCTGGTTAAACTTCAGCTTCTTCTGCAGAGAAGTGTTTGTTTCCTTCCATCTGCTGCCTTTGCAAGGAAGGAAAATCAGCCCGTTCAGATACCAGGAAGTTCTTCACCATTTGCAGAGCGAGCTGCAAAGGCAGGAACAATAACACACAGCAATTAGCATACCTAAAAATACCCTGCCCGCTAGGCCCACACAGCAGCCAGCCCTGGAGCAGTTCCTGCCTGAAGTAAGGCTGTGTAAAACGTGTGGAGAGCTGGAATGTGGGCAGAGCAGGGCAGCAGCTGTGCGGGCAGGTGCACCTGCCTGCCTTCTCCTGCACCGCTGTTGTTTTTTCCCCCTCAGCAAAACATGTTTGGCTGCTGGCTGCCTCCTACGCCTTTGTGCCCTGTAAAAAGTCACTCACACAAGGAGGCTAAAGCAGGAGATGGATCCTTCACAACTGACAGCGACTCAGGCGTCTGCAGAGGTCTCTTCCAACCCCTGCCATTCTCTGATTCTGTGACAAGCCCAGAACGCTGGAATTTAAACCAAACCCATCCTGCCACATCCAGCAGTGTGGTGGGATGCTGGAAGACTGATCCTTCAGAGAAGGGCAGCAAAGCTGGTGAGGGGTTTGAAGGGCAGGTCTTATAAGGACAGGCTGAGGGAGCTGGGGTTGTTCAGCCTGGAGAAGAGGATGCAGAGAGGAGACCTCAGTGATCTCTACAGCTACCTGAAAAGTGGTGGAGTGAGGCTGGTGTTGGCCCCTTCTCCCAAGCAACTAGTGATAGGACAAGAGAAAATGGCCTCAAGCCGCACCAGGGGAGATTTAGGTTGGAGATTAGGAAGAATTTCTTTGCATATGGAGTTGACATCCCTGAAAGTGTTCAAGAAAAGAGTATATGTGGCACTTTGGGACATGGTCTACTGAAGTCAAAGGTTGATAGTTGAACTTGATGATCTTGAAGGTATTTTCCAACCTTAATGATTCTATGATTCTCAACGGCAGCAACTCCCCATACCTCCAAAGGCACAAGAACAGTGAAGAAGGCAAAGCAGGGGGTGTGGGATGGGGTGATGGCTCTCCACAGGCTACTCTGATAGCAGACAAACCCCACAGCCTGCAGGTCACCCCACAGGGGGCTGTGGTTGTTGCCCTGTGGCTCACCACAGTGGGAAGTGCAGGTGTCTCTTACAGTGAACTGCTGCATGGCCTGTGCCTCCAGTGTTTGCTGTGCTGGAATCTCTTGAGCCCTGGCTGCATTTCCATGGTAACGCCGAGTGATGCGATACGACGTGGGTCGTCTGCAGTGATGAGGTGCTGAGCACTCATCCTGAGCCCTGCAGCAGATCTGGTTGTGCACAGCAGGAGATAAGACCTTACCTGAAGTACTGCATCCACCTTCAGAGCCTTCAGCACAGGAGAGACATGGACCTGCTGGAGCAGGGCCAGAGGAGGCTGGAAGCCCTCTGCTGTGAGGCCAGGCTGAGAGTTGGGCTTGCTCAGCCTGGAGAAGAGGAAGTTCCAGGGAGACCTTCTGGTGGCCTTTCAGCGCCTAAAGGGCCCAACAGAACTGAAGCAGGCTGCCCAGAGAGGTTGTGGAGTTTCCTCTAGAGATCATCCAGTGTCCCTCTCTGATCTGTCCTTGCAGGAGGGTTGGACTCCATGGTCTCTGGAGGTCCCTTCCAACTCCTAGCATTCTATGATTTTATAAACAGAAAGCTGGGGACAGACTTCTGAGCAGGGCCTGTTGTGACAGGACAGGGGTTGATGATCAGAACTAAAAGAGGGAGATTTGGACTGGAGACAAAGGAGAAGTGTTTGACACTGATGGCGGTGAGAGCCTGGCCCAGGTTGCCCAGAGAGATGGGAGATGCCCCTTCCCTGGAAACTCCCCAGTTCAGGATGTTTGTTTCATAGCAGGTTGTTGTTTCCTAGCAAAGCAATTTGTGTGAATTTCATTCCTGTAATGAAAGTGAAAAGCTGTCTAATTTTGAACTAAGAGCTTTGCATCTCAACAACAAACCAAGGCTTTGCAAGGAAGGGTTGAGAATGTTTCCATCACAGCTTGAATGCAGCCAGAGCAAGAGCAGAAAGGTCTTTTGGGAATACCACTGCTGCCAGGAGCAGCACAAACAGCTACAAGTCATGGTCTGCCCTGCAGCTGAAGGTCTAGAATGGCCCCAACATACCCTGAAGCAGGTTCCTACAAACTGTTTTCAGGTGCTAGAGATGCTTGTTGTTGCCTGAGGCATGGCTTGTGGTTTTGCTTTTAGCTATCATGGATCACTCTGAGACACCAAGAGCAGCTGAAGGACTGAGATGGAGAATCCCTCTGGTGGCTGGGACAGCCAATTAGAGGTGAGAAGATTCAAATAATCACAGTGAAGGACACATGAAGACTAGTTAAAAACAAACAATCAAACAAACAAAAAACAACAACACCCAACCAAAACAACTTTGAGGGTGCTGGAGCCCTGGAGCAGGCTGCCCAGAGAGGTTGTGGAGTCTCCTCTGGAGATTCCAAACACCCTGTGGCATTGTGATCATAGAATCATAGAATCAACCAGGTTGGAAGAGACCTCCAAGCTCATCCAGTCCATCCTAGCACCCAGCCCTATCCAGTCAACCAGACCATGGCACTAAGTGCCTCATCCAGGCTTGTCTTGAACACCTCCAGAGACAGTGACTCCACCACCTCCCTGGGCAGCCCATTCCAATGCCAATCACTCTCTCTGACAACAACTTCCTCCTAACATCCAGCCTAGACCTCCCCTGGCACAGCTTGAGTCTGTGTCCCCTTGTTCTGTTGCTGGTTGCCTGGCAGAAGAGACCAACCCCACCTGGCTACAGCCTCCCTTCAGGGAGCTGCAGACAGCAATGAGCTCTGCCCTGAGCCTCCTCTGCTGCAGGCTGCACCCCCCCAGCTCCCTCAGCCTCTCCTCACAGGGCTGTGCTCCAGGCCCCTCATCAGCTTTGGCGCCCTCCTGTGGACACCTTCCAGCACCTCAACAGCTCTACTGAATTGAGGAGCCCAGAACTGGACACAGCACTCAAGGTGTGGCCTGAGCAGTGCTGAGCACAGGGGCAGAATAACCTCCCTTGTCCTGCTGGTCACACTGTTCCTGAGCCAGGCCAGGATGCCATTGGCTCTCCTGGCCACACTGCTGGCTCATGTTCAGCTACTCTCTACCAGCACCCCCAGGTCCCTTTCTTCCTGGCTGCTCTCAGCCACTCAGTCCCCAGCCTGCAGAGCTGCTTGGGGTTATTGTGGCCGAAGTGTAGAACCCTGCACTTGGCCTTGTTCAATCTCATGCCACTGGCCTCTGCCCACCCATCCAGCCTGGCAAGGTCTCCCTGCAGGGCTCCCCTACCCTCCGGCAGATCCTGTTGCGGTGGGTGTCCCTTGCAGCCCGCCGCCGTGGGGGCTCTGTTAAGGCGTTGGTGGGAAACGCCTGCTCCAGGAGCGCAGCCCCGGCATGCAGCACACGCCAGCCGTCCCCACTTGGACTCGTTTAGCAGCCCAAGCGCTTCAGTGGGTGCACTGAACCGTTTACCCGAGTCCTAAGCCTGAACTCCGCCCGCGGCACCCTCCCTGGCAGGCTCGGCAGAGCCCACTGCTTCCTTCCCGCGGCGCTGCCGGGCCCGGGCCGCGCTGGCAGCTGCCGCCCTGAGGGGCCGGGCTGGGCTCTCACCGCCCACCGGCGGGGCGGGCGCGGAGGGAGGCCCGGGCGGCGGGGCTGGTGTCTCGGCGGGGTCGCGCCGGGCTCCTGTCCGGCGAGCAGGCGGTCCGGTCGGTCGGACGGACGGACGAGAGGAGCCGGTAAGATGGCGGCGTAGCGGCTCCCCCCGCTCGCAGCCCGCCCTCGGCCGCCATGAAGCTGATCATCCAGGAGACGTACGCGGAGGCCAGCGAGTGGGCAGCCAAGTACATCCGCAACCGGATCGTGCACTTCGGGCCCGGCCCCGGCAGGTTTTTCACGCTGGGGCTGCCCACAGGTGGGTGCCGGGGTCGGGAGCGGGGCCGGGGGGCCCTTCCCGGCGCTGAAGCGGCCGTTCCCCGCAGGCAGCACACCGCTGGGCTGCTACGGGAAGCTGGTGGAGTACTGCAGGAACGGGGACCTCTCCTTCAAGTACGTGAAAACCTTCAACATGGACGAGTACGTGGGTGAGTGCCCGCAGGCGTGAGGCATGTGGCATTCCTTGTCTGTGTTGCTGTCTGTCGTGAAACCATAGAATGGTTTGGGTTGGCAGGGACCTTCAAGACAGCTCCAGCTGCCTGCCATGGGCAGGGATGCCTTCCACTAGCCCAGGTTGCTGAAGGCTCCATGTAACATGGCCTTGAGCACCTTGAAGTGTCCACAACTTACCTGGGCAACCTGTTCCAGAGTCTCACCATCCTCATACTAAAGAACTTCTTAATGTCCAGTCTCAGTCTTCTCTGTTTGAAAACCTTTGTCCTATCACAGCAGACCCTTAGAAATGAATAAATAGATAGGTGTGGAGCAGGTAAGGACCCATCTCATCAACTGAGGATGTTCTGGCTGAGGGGAGACCTCCTGGCTCTCTCCAACTCCCTGAAAGGAGCCAGATGGGGGTTGGTCTCTTCTCCCAAGGAGCAAGCAACAGGACAAGAGGAAATGGCCTCAGATTGCCCTAGGGGAGATTTAGGTTGGACATGAGCAACAATTTCTTTCCCTTGAGGGTTGTCAAGGCCTGGCCCAGGGCAATGGTGGAGCCTCTGTCCCTGGAGGGGTTTCCAAACTGTGTAGATGTGGTGCTGAGGGACATGGTTTAGTGGTGACCTGACAGTGCTGGGTTAATGGTTGGACTTGATGATTTTAAAGGTCTTTTCCATTCTAAATGATTCCATGGTTCTGTCATTGCAAGCTGAGATAGTGTGCAGTATTTACTGCCACCTTTGCTCAGGACTTATAAAGGTCACTAGCTCCAAGCCTCTTGCAAGGACCAATGTGTTACTTGTCCAGCTGCCCTTCCCTAATCCCTCTGCACTCCTGATGAGATAGCAGAGCAGGGCTGTTTCCTTTGTGAAGCTGTGAAGAAACAGCCTCTTCATTAAAAAAAAAGTGGAGAGATTAGTGGGCAAACCTAAATCTCCAAAGGTGAAAAACATACAGGCTAAATGTTTGCTAAAAGACATGATGCTGAGAACTGAATTGAGGTTGAGAGAGTCATAAATGAAACAGCGCAGGCAGTGCTCTGGTACTAATGCCGCTGAAAGTGCTTTATGTCATGGGGTGACACTTTCAGGTGTCCTTAGTCATGCTGTGTTGCCAGGTCTGCCAAGGGACCACCCAGAAAGTTACCACTCCTTCATGTGGAACAACTTCTTCAAGCACATCGACATCTCACCAGAGAACGTTCACATTCTGGATGGGAATGCAGCTGATCTCCAGGCAGAGTGCGAGGCCTTTGAGGACAAAATCAAAGCAGCTGGAGGAATTGAACTCTTTGTTGGAGGTGAGAAGCTGAAGGTCTGTCACCACTGGCAGGAAGTGCTGCCTTTCCTCCACTAGCTCATTTCTGCTCAGGAGATTTCATTTGCAGTGCAGTTAGTGGGTTTGCAGTGAAAGGCCCCCTGTTCTCCTACAGCCTGGGCACTCAGATATGCTGGCAGCCTTGTCTGCTCCCCTAGTTTTAGGTATTTCAGCCCAGTAGGTGAATTGTTCAGGAATCAATTAGCAGAAGAACCAGGCAGTGCTAGAACTGTACCAAATACAAACCATAGTACAGCTGCCAAGGCTAACAGGAAACCCCTAGGAGCAGTCAAGAGTCCTGTGAGCCAACAGGAGCTCCAGGCAAGCTTCTCCCATCACTTTACCTCAGGATTCTGCTGTCAGCTTTGTTTGCTTGGAGTCTGCTGGCTTCAGAGAAGGCTTTTGCTGTCATTCCCTCTAGAAGCAAATTTGAGCTTGAGCAGAACAAGTGTTTTTCTCGGCTCTGTAGCTGTTCCCGAGGCACTGAATGCCCTTCTAATAGGAGTTTGCTTCTGACATGAGCTGTTCCAGCCACTGACTCTCCTCTCCTATGGTCTCTGTCACAGGTATTGGCCCTGATGGTCACATTGCCTTCAACGAGCCTGGATCAAGTTTGGTATCCAGGACACGAGTGAAGACCTTGGCTATGGACACCATACTGGCTAACGCCAGGTTCTTTGATGGTGACCTCTCCAAAGTCCCCACGATGGCTTTGACAGTTGGAGTAGGCACTGTCATGGATGCCAGAGAGGTTAGGAGGAAAGCAGTGACTTCTGATTGTACAGCACCTCCTGAGCAGGGCTTCCTGGAGCAGCATTACACCCTGCTGGCCCAGGGCAGCTGATGCTGCTCCTCTCACAGGCAGCTCCTGACTCTTGCTCTGTCTCCTTGTTTGCTTTACTAACACTGCATTGTGTAGCCCTGCAGCACAGTTGTGATCCACAGGGAGCTGATAGGTTTGAGTGGCTTTGCTTGAGAGTCTCACCTGGGGAAATACCTGCAAGAATCACTGGTTGGCTTGATGTTAAACCAGCAGATCATGAAAGCCAAGTAGGTTGGCTTTTGAGTCTGCCTTGATTTGTACTAATGAAGTTTCAGCATACAGGTGTCTGGCACCCCAAAGTGTCCAAATAGTAACAGGCACCCACCAAGCTGTGAGTTGACAAATGAAACACATGCAGAGCAAACTGACAGAGTGAAGTGCCTCTGGGGAGAGTGGTAGATGTGCCCTCTTAGGGACCAGGGCAGCTCTCTTTGGGTTGAGAGGGTGTGGGTATCTGAAGACTTCTTCTAGACCCTCAATGATACATTCTTTGTCTTGGAGTCCAGGTGATGATTCTGATCACAGGAGCCCACAAAGCCTTTGCATTGTACAAAGCCATTGAGGAAGGTGTCAACCACATGTGGACAGTGTCTGCCTTCCAGCAGCACCCCAACACTGTGTTTGTGTGTGATGAGGATGCCACACTGGAACTCAAGGTGAAGACAGTGAAGTACTTCAAAGGTGAGTGTTGGAGCAGGCCAACTTGTTGCTGTAGCTGTTTTTCAGAGGTGTCTGTTAAATCAGCTCCCAGAGGTCTGCATTCCTTACATGTAACAGCTGAGATGTACAGTGATCACAGGAGTGCAGTGGGAATGGTCGATTCATGGATTCACAGAATGGGTTGGTTTGGAGGGAACCTCAGAAATTGTGATCCAGTTCCAACCCCCACTGCCATGGGCAGGGACACCTTCCACTAGACCAGGTTGCTTAAGGCCTCATCTAGCCTGGCCTTGAACACCTCCAGGGAGGGGGCATCCACAACCTTTCTGGGCAACCTGTTCCAGTGTCTCACCACCCTCACTGAAAAGAATTTCTTCCTAATCTCCAGTCTAAATCTGCCCTCCTCAAGCTTAATGTGGGTGTGGGAAACAAGGAGCAAGGATTGGTAATGCTTTGTTTCATTAGCATCCAATCAATGAGAATTTTGCTCTACTTTGTCTACTTCAGCTCTTTTTGTCTTGTTCTATCAGGTTTAATGCTGGTTCACAACAAACTGGTGGAACCCTTATACAGCATGAAGGAGATGGGAGCAGAAAGCAGCCAGTCCAAGGGCCCATACAGTGATTAACCCAGCATGTTTCGAGGCTTCTGAGCCAGCTTTCTGCAGAAAACCAGCTGGGAAGAAAGGGAATCACTGCAGAAACTCCTCTGCTCTTTGTTCTTAAATGATCAGCATGATTCTGTGCTTGTTTCTCTCCACTAAAGAGATTCAACACCTGTCTTGATTAACCAAGGGAAATGGGCTCCAGTAGCTGTGTCCTACAAAGCACCACCAGTGGCTGATCCTCCTGCAGGTGAAGTTAGCGGAGAGTAAATTTCATCTCTGACACAGCTGTAATGCTGTGGACTGAAGGCCCCAAAACATAAGAGATGTGAAATTACAATGCCACAGAAGCCAAATGGGAATCACGTTGGGATGTGTTCCTCACAGTTTGGACGAGTCCCTCGTGTGTCACCCCCTCCACAATACACCCCTCCATTGTGCCATTTAAACTGGGAACTGAGCTTGTTCAGCCTGGAGAAGAGAAAGCTCCAGCATCACCTAAGAGCAGTGTGCAGCACAGCTGCTAGACCAGCAGGAAAATGAAGCAGGCTCTCCTGGGCACTGTGCATTGAAAGATTAGAAGAGACAGTGGAGCTCCAAACTGGATACAAGCACAAAACCTGCCCCTGAGGACCGTCTGGCTATGGGGCAGGCTGCAGAGAGGTTGTGCAGGCTCTGTTTGTGTTGAAACAGGGACCCTAAAGATCATCTACTCCCAAACCCCCTGCCATGGGCAGGGACACATTCCACTAGACCAGGTTGCTCAAGGAAGGCCTCATGCAGCCTGTCCTTGAACACCTCCAGGGAGGAGGCATCCATGTCAAAGCCCCTTGCCAAGCTCTGCTTTGAGCCAGATGATTGGACTTGAGACCATTTAAGCAAAGGGGAGGTGATGCCATAGTGTGACATGGCACCATTAATCCAGTTAATGGTTTCATTTACACCTGTGTGATTTCAGTTGGTATCACACAAGAAGCTGTACTTACTGGGTGGGTTTGGAAGCTCTCCAGAGGAGGCTTTACAACCTCTCTGGGCAGCCTGCTTTAGGACTCCAGCACCCTCACACCAAAGAAATTTCTCCTCCTGGATTCCAGTTTGTGTCCATTGCCTCTTCTCCTGTCACTAGACACCACTGACAAGCCTAGCCCCATCCTCTTGCCCCCTCCCCACCTTCTTCTCTGATCATTGAGCAGATTCCCTCTCAGGCTGCTCTTCTCCAGGCTAAACAGCTCTAGGACTCTGAGCCTTTCCTCAGAGATGTTCCAGGCCCCTCAGCATCTCTGTAGCCTCTACTGCACTCTCACCTATTGTTCCCTGTCTTGAACTGAGGAGCCCAGAACTGGACCCAGTACTGCAGCTGTGGCCTTACTGGGACAGTTGCCTTCTTATCAAATGTTATCAAGTGAGAGGCAGGACAAACTGGGCAGCACTGATTTCAGTACACAGATTTTATAAACCTTTTATCTCTTAATGGAACTTTCTAGAGTAAATGTCTTAATTTTTACTAAATGGTCTCACTGCTGCATCTGGGCTCAGTCTCTCTCTGCTGGTGAAACATGGAACAGTTTGAGGCTGAACAGGACTCCCAATGCCACCTCTGAACAGCACAAAACCGTGAAAGCATGCCAAAGAGTTGTTCCTCTGCACCAGCTCTCTCACCTAGAACCAAAGCTCTGTTAGCAGTTTAGTAGGAAGAGCTGCTGCTGCTTCTGCTTCAGGAGCTCCCTGCCTGGTCCAGTGTCTGCTGGCAGGTTTCCACCAAACACCTGCTCCAGTTCTGGCCTGCCAGGCAGCAGCCTTTTCCCATTAAACACGTGGGGATTTTTAAAGGCAAAGGGAGGTCACAGAGATTGTATCACAGAATGTCTGCAAGCAATCCAATGCTCTGTGTGCAGACAGAAAAGGAGCAAGGGAAGAAAAAGATGAGGAAGAAACTGCTCCACGTTACTAGATTTGCCTGCCATGCTCTCTGCTGGCAAAGACAGGCTCTAGTTTTAGCTGTTCCACCTGCCAATTGTCCTGAGTCCTCCTGTCCCCTCCCAGGAGGGTCTGTCCACCTCATTGGAGAATACAGGAGCTCCAGACCTAAGTGCCCAGAATTCATAGACAGAGGAGTTTCTACATCACCATCCCTCTCTCCACACAAAGCTCCTGGAAGCAGAGGTAGTTCACTACAACCTCTTCAAATACTTTACTACAGCACTGGTACTCTGCTAGCTCTGGCAGACATCTCCAGCCTTGTCACCCTAGTAACACCCTTTAGTGTCCAGACCCTGCCCTCAGCCCATTTCTGGCCTGGCAGAAAGGATCTTCCCAGCTTCCTGTAGGTTTAGGAGATCCTCCATGCAGGCAGGAAAGCAGAATTGAAGCACAGGCTTCTCCTCACAAACACTGCCCACATGGGCATCTTAGCAAGAAAGCCTCTTCCAAAAGCAGGCAGCTGCGGGAGTCAGGCTGGAGAAACATACGGTGGCCAGTGGAAACCCTTGTGGGGACTGCAGCTCAAATCTGGTTCTATCCAACAGAGATTCCCAAGGGGAATGCAGCTCAAAGCTGGCTCCATGCAATACAGCAATCCCAGAGTCATGTCACAATAGCCACCACCTATCAGTCAGGGGCTTGCACTGTCTCCTAGGGAAAACCAGGGCTCTCTTTTGGGTGTAAGGACACTTCACACACATGAACCTTCAAATGTCCATCACATCCTGCACCAGCTTCACTCAAGAGCTTTGTGCAAGCCCAGTGCTGCTCCACGTCACTCAAGAGATGCCTCATGGTGCACAAGCTCTACCCAGACACTGCTCTACCCATGCCACAATGAAGACAAGTAGGGAGACTGTTCACTGTCGTAAAGTGAATTTAGTGCATGTGAAAGGTGCAGGAAACACAATTTGAGTTATACACAAATGTAAACTTTCCCTACATGCTGTCCTACAGCCTACAGCAAGCCAAGAGATCCACCTTCACCAGCTCTTCTCTTTGCAATCACTGCCATGTCTAACAGCACAGGCTCTGATTGTCTGTGAAAGGAGCTCAATCAGCTGATTTTGGCCAGAGCCAAGTTTAGTATCAAATTTATTTAGTGTCAATCAAAACTGAATGAAAGATGATCACCTTGAGTTTCTGAAAAGCCTTCCAGTTCCTGAGCTACCCCATCTCCATTCTTTATTCTGAGCATGGTATATGCAGATTTCATTTTAAAATGCCTTTTTTTTCCATGGTTCTGCAAGTGGAAAAAACTTTAAAAAATGAGTGGTTCCCTCCAATAGTTACTTAATGCTCACAAAAATACTGAGCTTTTAGTGGGAGAACAATTTGGCCCTTCAAATATTTTGAGTTGCAAGGACACTGAAAATAAAAGGATCTAGTTCAGAAACAAAGCTACCAACTTTTCCTAGAACTATCAGATTTAATCTATGAAGAGTTAGTAGAAAATAAATTACTTCATCATCTGAGAAGGTAGCTCTCAGTATCTTGAAGAATCCAAGTCAACCTCAATATAAATATGTCTTTCAAGATCTGGTATCCCTCACCCTCTTGCTGGGCAAATGCTCTGCTCATGGCCTTAGCACTCATCATTGTTAGAATAAGGTGAGAACACAACAGCAATACTGAGATGAGTCCTCAAACTGATCCTGGAGACGACTGCTGGTCACTTCTGCTCTCACAGTCAGCAAAGCAAAGACCCAGACACTACAGCCAGCAAGATGGGAGCTAGGGATGTTAACACCTCCACAAGGTATCAGTGACAGAGCAAGAACCTGCTGTCCAGAGCAATGAGGCATGAAATGCCACAAAAGCAACAAAATGAGTTGCTGAACATAGGAGGAATTTTCTGTATCAGAAAACTTCCCTGTGCAAGCAGCATCAGCAACAGCTCTAGAGAGAGCAACACAGCTATGACACAACTGCATTAAACCCCACCAGGGATGCCAGACTAGATCCTGGGAAGGTGAGCAGTCTCCCTGAAGGACCCTTACCTCCCCAAAACGTCTGTGATGTGGGCCTTCAGTTTTGTTTGCTTTTGAAAAAGGGACATTTCTTAGTATGTATTTTTCCAGTAATTTCCCAACTTGTGACTGGTTGCATCTCTTGAGATGATGATTAGGGCCTTCCACCGTGACCCTGAGCACAGGATGGGTAAAATGGTCTCCTTTGGTTTTGGTAACAGCCTCTAAAGGGTGGTATCCTGCAGTGCAAGGTAGTTATCAATTCTTCTGTCACACAATGGAAGTGAGAAGCAAACAAACTTGACACAAATGGGAAGCATCTCTGGTTTGTTCAGCTTTTGTTGCTAGAGGAAGCTACTCATCTTCATCTTCGTCTTCCCAGAACTCACCATCAGTGTGCATGGCCTGAAACAACCTGCAAGGCAGCCAAAAACTGACATCAGGATGTAAAAAAACACCCAAATTACAGTATGTACAAAAATAAAAAAATCAGTCTGTGACCAAACCCACAAAAGCAGCAAGTTGCACTTGTGTCAGTACAAGTTTTGCTTGGTTTTAGTATCACAAACCACTCACTGCAGGCCTCAGGGTCAATTAAAATGACTCTGCACTTGTACAGCACCTCACAGCAAAAGGTTTTACAGCATCTTACAGACATGATTCATAGAAGGGGGTGGGTTGGAAGGGACCTTAAAAATCATCCAGTTGCAACTCCTCTGCACTAAGCAGGGACATTATCCACTAGATAAAGGCTTGTTGAGCCTGACCTCAAATATCTGCAGGGATGGGGCCTCAACCACCTCCCTGGTCAACCTGTTGCAGTTTTACATCACCCTCACAGTAAATAACTTGTTCCTAACACCCAATCTAAATCTGCTCTTCTCTAATTTTAAATCATTGCCTCTCATCCTGTCACTCCAGGCCTCTGTAAACAGTTCCTACCCAGCCTTCTTGTAGGCCCTCCTCAAAAAATCTCTGAAAATCTCAATAATCCAAAATGTAGTAGAATTACCTGGCATGCTGCCCCTCCTAGCTGCTCTTTAGGCAGGGTAGCAGCAGCAGCCTGCTCTAGCTCACAATCTAATCAGACAATACAGAGCTCTTTTCCTGTCACCTGCTAATAGGGAGAAGAGTCCAACCCCCACCTTGCTCCAACCTCCTTTCAGGGAGTAGTAGAGAGTGAGAAGGTCTCCCCTCAGCCTCCTTGTCTCTAGAAAGCAGCACACATAAATACAGACCTGTTAAAGCATGGGGAAGATGGGTCATGGAAGTGCCTGTAGGGGTTCACCCTTGACAGGGAGCCCATACAAAGCCAGCAGAAGTACTGCCTGCAGCCAGTGCATGTCATCTTGTTACAGCCATCTAGCTTCTGAAGGGAAGGAAACAAGAAAGAGCAGTAAGAAAATCTTACCAGGTCAGCCCTCAGGTCTAGCCCCCAAAACCCACATCAGCTCATCCATGTTTTACTCAGACTGGGATTTTGTTATTGTTCAAATGAAGGAAGACCTAGAATCACAGAACTGCAAATAACACTGGAAAATGGTGTCTTGCTGAAGCTAGTGGCATTGCCTGACTGTAGTCTGGGACACATGGACAATAAAGGGATTAATCAAAGTGGATTCATGGAATGGTTTAGGTTAGAAGAGAGCTTAAAGATCATACAGCTCCGAACCCCCTGCTATGGGCAGGGACATCTTCCACTAGACCAGCCTGCTCCTCCAACCAGGCCTTGAACACCTCCAGGATGGGGACATCCACAACCTCCCTGGGCAACCTGTTCCAGTGTCTCACCATCCTCACTGGAAAGAATCTCTTCCTGATCTCCAGTCTAAATCTCCCCTCTTCCAGCTCAAAGCCATTACTCCTCACCCCGTCACTACAAGCCCTTGTAAAAAAGCCCTCTCCAGTACCCCTTCAGGTACTGGAACGATGTTCAGACAAAGATCTGAACAGCAGCAGCTACTCTGTTTGCTCAAGTAAATATAATCTCTAGAAACACCATAGAGTCACAGAATTGTTTGAGTTGGAAAAGACCAATCATCAACCCAACACCACTATGCCCACTGAACACTTTCAGGGATGGTTACTCCACCACCTCCCTGGGCAGCCTCTTCCAACACCTGACCATGTAACACAGTCAGAAATAGGAAGTCCTCCTACTCTTCCTTAGAATGTCAGAGAATGGTTTGGGTTGGAAGGGATCTTGAAGATCATCTTGTTCCAACTCCCTGGGCACTGACAAAGTAGTGAGCTACACCACGTTGCTCCAGATCCCATCCAGCATGGCCTTGAACATCTCCAGGGCTTTTTCCTTCTCTGGTGAACTTGGATCCTATAAAATCTCTGTCCCAGCTCACATGCAGAACTCAATTTACACTACTTTCTCTCAAGAGTTCTTTCTCTGATTTTTCAGCCTTTCCCTTCCTTGCTCACCTCTATTGGAGTACCACAGCAAGGACAGGACTTGGAGTTCTTCTCCAGCCACTCTTTACTTTCCATTTCCTCCAAGGCTTTCTGAATCACTCGTTTACCATAACGTTGTTCCAAAAATCTTTTGGTTGCTTCATCTGCTTCTAAATACTCATTTCGTAAATCCATTAATTTCTCTGAGGAATAAAACAAAACAAAACCCGAGCCCAAATCATAAGCTTTAAGAATAGATTATATGAAGTCCAACTAATAACACAATAAAGGAAATTAACATCATTAATTAAAAAGTATTAAAACATATAAAAATGGATATTAGAACACCTCTACCTCAACTTTTTTTTTCATAGTTTCATTCTAAAAGAGACCAGTTGATGGAATCAGAGCAGATCTAAAATGTACTATTTTTTCTGAACATATGTTCAATTAAACTTTGTCACAGATTTTTCAGGCCCAAATCCTGCTCACTACATCCCTGCTTTCTGCAAGGTTAGCCAAGAGGACCTTTGAGGGTCCCTTCCAAATTGATGCGTTCTGTGACTCTAGAGAAGCACCCACCTGATCCCACTATCAACTCTGCCAACAAAAATAAGTGGATTGACAGGAAAAGGTAAAGAAAGGGATGTTCAAAATTCTTCTCTTGCTACAGCCTCTCAGCATTCAACAATCAGCAGTTTGGGGATTTCCTAAGCTATGAGTGTCCTCAAAGGAACACTTTTTAATTGTGAGCACCAGAGCTGCCCCAGATGAATGTTTAATCTTTCAGCAAGCTCATGTGGTGATAAGTTCCTTGCTCAACTCCTGACTTCCAGCCTTTTTCCACATGAAACTTAATAGCTTCTTGATCCATTTCTGAACCAGGATGACTCACCTGCAGTAACTTTGCAGGGAGAGACCCCGTGATAGGTCATTCTGCAAAGAGTACAGAAAGCATAGTTGCAGCAGGAGCAGATGCCCATGGTACAGCCTGGTTCTTGCATGACCGGTGTCTGGCAGCCGGGGCGAGGGCAGTAGACAACGTCTGCCATCAGGTCCAGGCTGGACTGCAGCAGCAGGCGGTCATAGCGTACAAACAGCTCCTCCCCAACCAGCTCCTTCACCTACACAAACACAGGAAGATCAGACAGGTCTGAAACTCTGAGCCTGCTGCACTCAGAACAGCAGGGTAGTGCTTGCCCTGGGCTCAGCTCTGAGGCCACAGCTTGAGTACAGGGTCAGTTTCAGGCCCCTCACACAAGGACACTGAGGTGCTGAAGCATATCCAGAGAAGGATCTGGACAACAGGGATGGTGAGGAGTAGCTGAGGCAACTGGGGTTATTTAGTCTGGAGGAGGCTGAGGGGAAACCTCCGTGCTCTCTACAACTCCCTGAAAAGAAGTTGCAGTGAGGTGAGGGTTGGTCTCCTCTCCCAAGAAACAAGTGACAGGACAAGAGGAAGTGGCTTCAAGTTACCACAGGAGAGATTTAGATTGGACATGAGGAACAATTTCTCCCCTCAAAAGCTTGTGAAGGCCTGGCCCAAGCTGCCCAGGGCAGTGGTGAAGTCCCCATCCCTGAAGGCGTTTCAAAGCTGTGGAGATGTGGTGCTGAGGGACATAGTTTAGAGGTGACCTGGCAATGCTGGGTTAATTTGATCTTCCAGGTCTCCAGCCTGAACCAGTTCTCTGATTCTGTGATTACTTCTCACACCATTTATTACCTGGCCAGGAGTAGCAACAGAAGAACACTTCGGCTCTGGACAGTTGAGGCAGTGGACCTGCCCATCTCTGATCTGTATTTCAAAGTAGTCCTTCAGGCAGGCTTTGCAGTAGACATGGCTGCACTCACTGAAGTACATGCACTCGCTGCCCAGCTTCTCACAGAAGCAGATATTGCACAGGTACATTTTGCTGTTAAAGCACTTTCTCCTCTGAGCCTGGTCAAAGTCCAAGATCTCCCTAATCAGGCTTGACAAGGACTCTACATCCTGTATGGCTCTTGCATCAATGAGTTCTCCTTCAGCTGCAGCAGAGCCTGCTGCTCCACCACTGTCCTCCTCAGGGCCAACCAAAGGTGTCCTACTCTGCCCACTCCCTTGATGGCACATTTTTAGCTCATAAGGGGAGGAAATATTCAAGTAACTCAAGGTTTCCTCCTTCAGAAACTGCATCCAAGCGAACAAGACCACGCAGCCTCGATTCTCTTCCCATACATTGTCCAAGTGTTTGCAAAGGGCACTGAGCTAGGAAAGAAGAAACAATTCCAGGAGTCAGCAGGACTGGACAATTTGTACTGTTTTCTTCTCCCATGGTCCCTTAGTCCATACTCAGATTTCAGATTCTGGACATTTTATGTATCCATAAAATAGATGTAAAAACAATCAGAGAATCACAGACCGACTTGGGTGGGAAGGTCCAGCTTTTCACCCACCAGCACCCTTAAGTCCTTCTTCACTGGGCTGCTTTCCAAGCCCTTTGACCCCCAGCCAAGACATTCATATAGGCCCACCTCTCCAGTTGGTCAAGGTCCCTCTGGCCTGTTACCTGCACCATTCAGCTTGGTCTCATCTGCAAACTTGCTGAGGGTTCACTCAGTCCCACCACCCATGTCACTGATGAAGACATTTAACAGCACTGGTCCCAGTAGGGATCCCTGAAGAACATCACTTGTCACTGATCTTCACCTGGACACCACCCTCTGGATGCAACCATCCAATCAATTCCTCATTCACTGAACAGTCCACTTAGCAAATCCCTATACCAATCTACAGAGAAGGATGTCATGAGAGACCTGTGACACAGGCTCAGAGAGGTGAGCTCTCAATCCTCAGAATAGCGATCAGGTATAAACAGAGAGGAAACCAAGGAGCCAGCTGCAAGAGTGATATAATTACATCTTAATTTCACTGTCACCTATTACATGAACATCCCCCAGTACGTTGTGAACTGTTAGTGACAGACCCAGAATCACAAAAGCTCTGTTAAAATGTTAGTGTTTTGCAGACCTGGGCTTGTGAGAGCCATTTCCCACTAAGGGTGAACACGGGTGGGGAGACTGATGGGTAGTCTGGTGGGAGCTCAAAGTTCAGCACAAGGGGAGGCAGGAAGCAAACGGTGTATTCGAACCTGCTGATCTGAAGGCTCTCCGTGGAACTACCTGGAACAGAGATAATTGAGACAGTCTGAGAAACAGGATGAAAACTAAAGATCCAGAACTGGTTTATGGCAGACATCTCTCCTTGTTTGATAAACATCTAGCTTTAAAAGTATTTATTCAACTGTAAATAGCAGAACTTCTCAGTACAGCAAAACTTCCTGGGCTTGTATGGATGCAGTTAAATCAGCAACCACCACTGCAAAACATCCCCTGTACTGTGAAACATCCCCTACTGCACAAACCCAGAATGACACCCATCCAGTACAGGTTAAGGGGCTGACCTGTTGGAGAACAGCTCTGCAGAGAAGGACCTGAAAGTGCTGGTGGATAAAGTCACCGTGAGACAGCAATGGGCCCTCATGGCCAAGGACATTAATGGTGTCCTGGGGTGCATAAAGAAGAGTGTGACCAGCGGGTTGCGGAGGTTCTCTTCCACCTCTGCTCTGCCCTGATGAGGCCACAGCTGCAATACTGGGTCCAGTTCTGGGCTCTCCAGCTCAAGAAAGACAAGAAACTACTGGAGAGAATCCAGTGGAGGCTACAAAGATGCTGAGGTACCTGGAGCATCTCTGTGAGGAAAGGCTGAGAGCCCTGGGACTGCTGAGCCTGCAGAAGAGCATCCCCAGAGGGGATCTTATCAATGCTCAGCAAGAGCTAAAGGACCTGTGGGTGAGCAAGTGGATGGGGCCAGACTCTTGTCAGTGGTGCCCAGGGACAAGACAAGGGGCAATGGGCACAAACTGGACACGAGGAGGTTTCATCTGAACAAGAGAAGAAAATCCATTGCTGTGAGGGTGCTGGAGCCCTGGAGCAGGCTGCCCAGAGCAGCTGTGGAGTCTCCTTCTTCAGAGAGCTTCCAACTCCACCTGGCCATTATGATACTGGGCAAACTGCTGTCAGTGCCCCTCCTTTAGCAAGGGGGTTGGACTGGATGATCTCCAGAGGTCTTTTCCAACTCCACCATGCTGGGATTCGGGGGTTCTGTGATATTCTTAAGGAAAAAACAAAATAATAAAGGAACTCAATTATTGCAAAGAAATGCTTCTAATTCTAAAGAGGTTTGACGTAGGAGGATGAAAACTGCCAGGAGATAAACTCAAACAACACCCTGAGCAGAGTCAGCTATGGCTTTCTGTTCAGTATTCCTACAAGTCACTAAAGCAGCAACCATCTAAGCATGCACCAGAAAATTAGCTTGGTTAAAGGTAATTTTGTGATAGAATGTTTTGTGTTGTAAGGAACTTTCAAAGTTCATCTAGTCCAACCCCATCCAGATAAGCACAAAACATCTCAACTCACCACTCACAAAAATTTTGAAGTTTTGTGGCAATTCCAGACAAATTCTTGTTTCTCCTCCTTGGGCAGACTCCGCTCTCTTGAACTCATCTTCATCATAAATGCTAGCCAGAGCCAGCAGCTCATCCTCCTGAGCTTCTTTATCTTCTGAAGACATTTAAATATCCTGTGGAGTTAAGAGCACTCTACAAGATCAACTGAGTTAATGCATCTTCTTCTAATTAACTTGAGGTGTACAGTTTATACTACTGTAAGATTTAGAACTCAAAGGAACTGCGGTAAAACAACGTCAAATATAAGCAAGCTTTTATTATAGGTTGAAAAAAAGCCATTGAAAACAGGACAGAAAACACGGTGGAAATGGGCTGAAAAGCTAATGAAAAAAAAAAACAACCAACCAACCCAAACCAGAACCAAAACACTTTAACAGAACCTTGAAGAGTCAAAAGAAACTGTTAGAGGAAAAACGCAATACATGATGGCAAAAGTGACACAAGGACATTCCACTAACGTTTGAAAGGGAAGCTAGACCCAAACCAAGCAACCAAGCAATCAAACCAAAAACCAAACCACCATCCCCTCCACCCCCCAAAAAAAAAACCCACCAAGAAAAAAGAATTAGCCGTTCTTGTCCCTGTTCTCAGACAAGCAAGCAAACAAACAATCCTATTTATGATTAAAGTTGTTAAAGGTACCAGTAAAAGCTTCAACTCCTACACAGACATCTTGCAGATGCACTCATAGGTCTAGGTTTGGTGTGGGGGAAACAGATGTAATGGATTACCTTTTTACTCAAAACTGAACAGCTGCAGGGACTGATTACTGGCCAAGAGCTGGAAAGACCAGAACAGATTCCCTGAGCATTCCTCTGGCACAACTGGAGGTCAGAAAGCTTTGCTCACAGAAGGCAGGAAAAAGGTTCACTTCTCTTGTGGCTAACAGCAGGGGTACCTCTGACCTGCCTGTAGCTAAACAAACAAACATACACTCAGAAGGAATAAAGTCCTCTCGGCGTTCTCGTCGCGAACACTAGCGAACATTCCACTCAGTAACTCAGATTAAGGCAGGTTTCTTCTTTCTCCAACAGCAGCAACACGTTTCCGTGTGTAAGCTGCGATGTCTGCAGTCCCGATCGCTCTCGGGACTAACTCAGGAGCCTGAGAAGGCCTCGGTGGTGGAGTCACAAAAACAAGCCCACGTTTTCGGGTCAAGTTTCCCCCAACAAGAAGCTGTACAACGATTATTTCGGTTTCAACACTCTCCTCCTTTCGCTGGCAGCTGCGTTGGAGCAAAGGAGAAACACAGCAGCAGCCCCACCGCGGCTCCTCAGAGCTCTGGGGCCCGCCCGCTCCGGCCGCCCCACGCTCCCCCGGCCTCAGCGCCGCCGCCCACCACCCCGCGGCCCTTCCCCCGAGCACGGCCTGCTCCCGCTCCTCCGCCCGGCCCGCCACGGCCTGCCGCGCCTCACCGGTTACCCGCAGGCGCCCGCGTGCGGACCGGGGCCGCTGAGGCGGGGCACACACCGGCGCGGCCCAGCCCCGCACGGCCCTGAGGGAAGAGGAGGGCAGAGGGAAGTGGGAAGCGCCTGCGGGGCGGAGGCTCCAGCCCGGCGCCGGCCTCGCCCCCGCCGCTACAGCGCCCCCAGCGGGCGGGAGGAGCGAAGGCGCCCGGCCTGAGGCAGCTCGGAGCGGCCGCAGCTCCGCAGAGCCCGGCAGTTAGATGGGGTCCGAGGAGCTGCTCCACAAAGGGCGACAAGCTCAGGGGCACCCTCCCCGCCTTCCCTGAGCCCTACCATCACCAAGCGCCCCTCCTCCCCACCACGCACTGATGTCTGCAAAGCACAGCTTCACACTGCTCGGCAACTGAAGCGTTCAGTCTTGTTCTTCACAGCCCTTGAGTAAGGAAGGTCACAGCCGAAGCCCTCAAGCCACCCAACCCCCTTTTCTCCTCCAGACTGCAAACAACGGCTAGAGATGCTGATCCAGTAAAATCCAGTGCATTTATTTCTTGCAATATCTGAATGGGTGGGTTCAGCTTTGGATTTTAACAGACAAATTCATGGTTGCAAGTTCAATGACAATCAGTGTTAAAGCAAATCATTGTAGAAAGCTTATAGAAAAAAAAAAAAAACCAAAACAAAACACAAAACCCAAAAGCCAAATCAGTCAGATCTTTTTTCTTATTCCTGGGAAAACAAAACACCCAAGCATTCCATATGAAGGCCTCACGGAAGCAAGCAAACCCCCTTTGGAAAGTCAGAAACAAGTCAGAAGTAACTGCTGCTGTAGGCAGCTGAAATACAAAAGTGTTCACTCTTCTTCTACAAGCAGCTAATTTAAACTAGGGGCAAAAAATGTACATGATCTGATGAGCCAGGGATAAACTGTGGTACCTAAGAGCAGATCCAGGAGTGTACAGCTGCAACTTTTAGTATTGATTTTAGATAAATGAATCTGAGTCATCCATGAGGTGAGGGAAGAACCATACTGAAGCTCTGCAAGCCTGGTGTAGCTATGAACAGCACATCAGAGTAAGCCTAGAGTAATTGGTTAACACTGAAACAAGGACTAGGCATCCCCCTCCCCTCCATGATCTTCTTGCAGTCCTGTAGTAAGGGGCATTTCAAGGCTGCTGCAATCCTCAGGGGAAGACAACAGCAGCAATGCCAAGACAAGGCCCAGGGGGTGATGCTTCTCTGCATCAACATCAGATGGACTTGCTTGAATGTTAAAAAAAAAAATGGAGACTCAGCTTAGTGCTGTGTGCCTGGAGGTCTAGCCAAGACACCAACACTTCTACACAATCATACTGCTTAGAGGAGTAGTGAGCTACTGCAGCCCCTGTGCACTGAGCAGGCCTCCCTCACTTGCTTCAGTCTGGATTCAGAAGGTACAAAGTTGACAACTTAAAGCTTTATTGTAGTTTGCAATAATATAAACAAGTGCTGCAGTTCAGTCAATGTCCATTTCTGGAAGCTTCTTCTCAGAGGCTGTGGGGGCAGTGGCAGCAGCGCTTGGCTCAGCAGTTGGGGACCCACTACTGGCATCCCCTTGCCCTTCTACTGGTCCATTGGGTTCAGTTGGTTTCTGCTCCTCCTTGGGGAGTTCAACTTTAGGTTTTGGTTTGGTGACTATGGGATTACAAATGCTTGTCAGTTCCTAGAAAGCAAATAAAACACTGTTAGAAATCATAAAATCAGAGAGCCACAAAAATCACTTTGGTTGGAAAAGACCTCTAAGATCCAGTCCAAGCACCTCCATGGCCATCAAACCATGTCCAAGTGCCATGCCCACACATTTCTTGAACACCTCCAGGGATGGTGACCACACCACCTTCCTAGGCAGCCTGTTCCAATGCCTGACCATTTTCAGTAGGGAGTTTTTCCCTCATGTCTAGCCTAAACCTCCCCAGCACAATTTCAGGCCATTTCCTCTCATTCTAATGCTTTTATCTACCAAGCTGTACTTCAAGCTGTTGCTCTAATCAACTGTTGACCACACCAGGTGGATACTCCAGTTGAGGGCTGGTGTTTCCCATACAGATTATTCCTCAACCACCACCCTTCTTATTACAGGCTTCTCACCTCAGTTTCCCTCTGTGTACAAACATTCTGCATAATTCACAATTAAGGTGATGGGTTTAAACTAAAAGGGAGATTGAGACTAGATACAAGACAAGAATTTCCACTGAGGGTGGTGAGACCTTAGGCCAGGTTGTTTAGGAGCTGCAGATGCCCAGGCCCTTGAACCATTCCAGCTCAGGTTGTTTGGAGCTCTGAGCAACCTGCTCTAGTTGCAGACATCCCTGCTGACTGCAGGGGGGTTAAACTGGATCACCTTGCAAGGTTTGTTCCCACCCAAATCATTCTGATTCTATGAAAGTACTTACTTTAGTTTTAGCTTGTATCTCTTTTGCTTTTATAACTGGGTCCAAGCAAAGACTTCTCTTGTTCTGAAGATTAAGTTTATTGTTCATCCACTCCATGGCTTCGTTTGCACTCTTCTCCACTTTTCCTACATCAGCTTCATCTAGATGGTCATACTGTTCATCCTGAAACAACCAAATTCACTGTAGCCATGGAAATGTTTATGTTGAACATGTGAGCTGCATGCTTAATTCTTAAGTCAGCAAGCTGTTCTAGTTAGCAGAGCAATTAAGATGATGACCCACAGCTCTGTAACCAGAGAACTGAAGTTCTGCTGCTGGCATTGTCCCCTCCCTGAGGAAACCAACACCTAATTAAAAGAAGGCTGTCAGGTTTTCAAGCTAACACCCACTTCTGAAAAGTGGGTGTAGGGCCAGCTTTGTTTAAAGGTTCTTTCTTCAAACTCAGACCACAAGTTAAGAATGGAGATACCTTTGCTTTGAATGCATGAACGATTTTCATGTAATGTTGAATTTGCTTCCCTAAGTCCTCAAATGCTTTTGGTCTTTCCTCTGATTCTTGAAATCTTGCTTGAATAGGCTGACCCAGAGTCTGAAATAAAGAACAACAGGTATCAAAAACAACAAAACCCCAACCTTCACATGGCATTACAATGTGGCCCTGCAAGATCTGACACAGTGCATCAACACGCTCCTTGGAACTTTTACTCTTCCCTCCACTTGCAGAAGGGATTGAGTCTCTCTCGACCCCACATTGTTACAGGTTCATAGGAAATCTGCTCTTCAGGTGTTTAATAAGCAAACGTAAGGAGGCTGTCACCAGTGCCAAGCTACAACTCAGGAGATCCAAAACAACACCCTGTGGATTCAGTTCCAGTGGGACTGCAAGAGCCACTCACCTTCAATTCTGTCAATTTATCAATATAGATTTGTTTGGGTTGATCTTCCCCATCTTCATAAAGCCAATTTTCTGTATCCTCCAGCTTCAGTGTGAAACTATTCCGATCCTGAAGCAGAGCATACAAAGATAGGTGAGAATTCCATCAGCTAGCAGATGATAGTAGATTATCCTTGTAACCTCTCTGAAGAGTTACAGGTTTAGAATGTAAAGAACTATCTGAAAATCCTGAATCTACTTCAGTGATAAATAGGAAACAGTCTTCAGTAGGGTTTCATGGCAATGATCAAATCTAAGGAAGAACCATCTCTAGGACACCTCCAGTTTAGATCAACACTGACACAGAAAAGCATATTTTTGCCTTTTCACATTTTCTCCATCACAGTAAGATCCAGTCTGTGAACAGAGTGGAAGTCATCTTCAGCAAAGGTGTGATGAATCTGACTTGACTTGCCCTAATTTCAGCTCTGCTGTAGGTATCTTGGCTTTGCAGAGGCCCTGCTGGCAAAATGCCCATTACAGTCAGTGGGGGTCTAGCCAAGACTTCAGAGCAATTCATCTGACTCATGTCATCATCTCACCTACAATTACAGTAATCACACAGCAGGCTCCTTCAGCACACCAGGGAAAGCTAATTAGTAACACCAAGAGATTTCAGGCAACCTGGTCAGATACAGAAGTCAGATTAATCCTACCTACTGCAGAATCAGAGAATTCTGGACTGGTTGGGCTGGAAGGGACCTTTCAAGCTTACCCACTGCAATCTCCCTGCAGTCAGCAGGGACACCTGCAACTAGAACAGGTTGTTCAGAGCCCCAAACAACCATACCTGCAATGGTTCCAGGGTGCAGCACCTCCCACCTCTCTGTGCAATCTGTGACAGGGTCTCACCACACTCAGTGTGCATACAGTTTTCCTTCTCTCTGGTCTGAATCTTCCACTTCTAATTCAAAACATCACTCCCTGTACTGTCCCAGCAGACCCTGCTCTAAAGCCTGTCTCCAGCTTTCTGCTTGGCCCCTTTAAGCCACTGGAGCCTTCTCTTCTCCAGGCTGAACAACCCCAATTCTCTCAGCCTGGCCTCACAGCAGAGGGCTTCCAACTCTCCCATTACTGTTATGGCCTCCCTTGCCCTGCTCCAATAGGTCCATGCTTCTGCTGTGTTGAGGACTCCAGAGCTGGCCCCAGCATTGCATACCTGAGCAAATGATCAGAATCTCCTCTCCCCACCAGCTGCTCATGTTGCTGGGGATCAGCCCAGGACACTGCTGGGGCTGGGCTGGCAGTGCACAGTGCCAGCTCATGTCCAGCTTTTCACCCACCACAAAGTCCTCCTCCACAGGGCTGCTCTCCATTTCCTCACCCCTCAGCTTGGACTGACAACATGGATTGCCCCAGCCCAAGTGGCTTATCTTGAAAATATCCTAAAGGCCCATGTTCCAAAATAGAGCCATTGGAGTATTTTTCTTTTTAAACTAACCCTAAATATTGACAAAGAAACAAAACAGATTTGGTTGCCTTAAAATAATAGTGCAAGTGTTTCTAGTCTGCTTCAGCCTGCAGACACATTCTGGTAGGATCTTAATTGCTGCAACCATTTTGGTAAAGAACACCCAGGGTACCATCTGCTAGCACTTGGGTCACATTTAAAAGGCAACTTCAGTGCCAAGGAAGTTAAAGCAACTTCTCTGTATTTCAAGATTGAAAATATGATCTAAGTAAACATAGCTTCTGATACAGGCCAGAGGTCAGGAAAGGACATGGACCTCATGGAACATGCTCAGAAGAGGAGCACAAAAGCAGTCTAGGGAGCTGGAACACCTCTGACTACAAGTGCAGGCTGATGGAGCTGCAGCTTTTCATCTTGGAGGAAGCTCTGGGGAGACCTTAGAGCAGCCTTGCAGTACCTGAAGGGACCTACAAGATGACTGCAGAGGGACTGTTAACAAAGGCCTGTAGTGATAGGATCAGGGGCAATGATTTCAAATTAGAGAAGAGCAGATTCAGATTGTATGTCAGGAACAAGTTCTTTCCCATGAGTGTGCTGAAACACTGCAACACATTGCCCAGGGAGGTAGTTAAGGCCCCATCCCTGGAGGTATTCAAGGTCGGGCTGGACAAGGCTCTGAGAGCAGCTTGATCTGGTGGAGGAGGTCCCTGCTGACTGCAGGGGTATCAGAACTAGATGGCCTTTGGAGGTCACTTCCAACCCATTCCCTGATTCTATGGTTAACAGATCAGAAGGGGGCAATACTTACATCTTCACTAACAAACTTCTCATAAACCCCGCAGAGTTTGTCTCTCATCTCATACACATACTCTTCCACTGCATTCTTGGCATCATTCCTCTCCTTCTCTAGTTTATCCTGCATTATCATCTTACCCTGTGAATGAATTAACAAGTTAATTAGCTAAAAAACATTTATTTACTATTTATTGCCAGGTTGCCTGGTTAGCAGAGGCTTATATTTGACTAAGATTTCCAAAATACTCTGGTTCACAGAACTGTTCTACACAAGAATACAAGCTACTTTGTTTTGGTGAGACATTTGGTACAGAACACTGCTGCTCCAGCTGAGGAACTTTTGCCCTGATGGCAGCAGCCATCAAGCACCTTGTAACTGCAGGCAATGGTGGAAGTAACCACGCTGTGAAGCAGCCCTCCAGCAGAACAGCTCCAGTGAGTTACTGCATTCACTTCACAGGAAGAGTAACTCTTGGCTCCACAAGGCACTTTGTTCACCTCAAAACTTACTGTATTTCCCCCTCCCCATTTCATCTGTCCTTGATCATCTTCAACCATGTTTAATGAACATCAACATTTCTGGATATCAGCTGATGAAAGATTTAGCTTGGGCAGCACAAATTTACCTCATTCTCAATGAATAAGTTCAGCATATCTTTCCCAATCTGCCACACCAGCTGGTTCTCAATGGGAAGGTCAACAGTAGTAGTCTTCACTTTAGCTTTCTTGGCTTGAGGTGGTTGATCCACTTTTTTGTCTTTCAAGTCAGCCTGAGAAGTCTGCATTAAAGAAATAATCAAAGTAAAATCAGCATCACCAGTCAGTGGAAAAGCGACCCTGAGGTAGTGAACCTGAACATCAGCAGTACCTGTCATTCTGACACTGCAGTTGCTAGTCAGATAATTAATGAGATCATTAACTGCTTTTTTTCTGGCACACTGGCTACACCCCCAAGGATGGTGATGCTTTCAGCAGAATATTGCTCTGCTATTTCAAATGAAATGATTATTTGTCCCATGAGCAGTAGAGGTCACCTATTTTGTCAGTACTAGGAATAGGTCTGCAGTCCTCCATGTCATTTATGTACTGCTAACACAGACTGTCACACTGGGGTGAGTTTTGGGCAAGGAGGACATTGAGGTGCTGGAGTAAGTCCAGGGAAGAGTAACAAAGCTGGTGAAAGGTCTGCAGAACAGGCCTGGTAAGGAGCAGCTGAGGGAACTGGGGTTGTTCAGCCTGGAGAAAAAGGAGGTTGAGGTGAGACCTGGCTGCAACTTCTGTCAGGGAGTTGTAGAGAGCAATAAGGTTGAGAGTAGTCCCTCTCCCAGTGAAGAGGTGACAAGAGGAAACAGCTTCAAGCTGCACCAAGAGAGGTTTAGGTTGGACACAAGGACCAATTTCTTCCCCAAAAGGGTTTTCAAGCCCTGGACCAGTCTGCACAAGGCAGTGGAGTCTCCATCCCTGAAGAGGTTTCAAAGCCATGGAGATGCACTGTTGAGAGTCATGGTTTAGTGAGGACCTAGCAGCACTGGGTTAATGGTTGGACTCAGTGATTTCAAATGTCTCTTCACCCAAAACAATTCTATGATTCTATAAATCCAAAGAGAAGCTCAGCTTCCAGAAATATGCTAAAGGCAGCAGATGCTTACACCCTACATATTCTCAGCAATCTCCCACAAATAACCTATAGGAAAACAAAAGTCTCAGATATCCACACTACCTCCATCTCTTCAGACTCTGCCTTGTTTTCAGGTTGGGCCTGCTGTTGTTCTTCAGCCTTCTGTTGCTCTTCCTGGTCTACTTGCATCTTCTGAAAAATCAGAGATCAAATGTGATGCATTAAGCAGTGGGCATACAGATCTTCACTTCAGTGCTTAGGCTGCTGATGTCACTTACATGTTCCTAAGGCCAAAGACACAGAATGAGAACTGAAATGGAGCCTCGTTAATTATAAATCCTTACTTAGGTAAGCAACACTCCCAGCACAGTGCTTGACTTGTGTATCTCCCAAGAGACCAGGCACTGACATAACATGCTTCCACTGGCACTTCATCACAGCTTTGTATTTTATCTACTAAATCTTTCGTCTCAGAATCTGGCCAACTGTTGCACTAAGAGCAACTTAAGAGTCTCCTACCTCTTCCTCTTTTGCATGCTGATCTGTCTCCATAGGCTCTTCATTCTCATCTGATTTATGAACCTCCACTAAAGATGCACTCGAAACACTGAAGATACCATGGATATTCACTCTAACTTTGACCTTCACTTTTGAACTGGAGCCATCTGTTTGAGGAGTGACCTTCTGAACCAAGAAGTGAGCTAAACAATACCAGAGAGAAAAACACAAACTATTTGGTGAACTTCATCACAACACAAAACTTGACTGTGGCTGACAACATATCACTGCCACACTCCAGAGGGTAGAAAACCCTACTTCAGACAAACTTTTTTTTCTCAGCAGTGCTAGGACACAGCAATCAGAAATCTCCTGTGGCATGCTGTAAAAGCTCATGTTAGTTGGAGTTGTGTAGTCACTTAGTATGATCCAACTATTCCTCTTTCATTACCATGTTTTGTATTAGCCTATTTGTCCATACACTCCACTCTCTTTACCGTAAAGCCAGATTTTGGAAGCATTTCCAGACTATAAGACAACGAGGCCCCAAAACATACAAAGTCTGAAGCTATAGAATGGTCTCACCTATAGCAGGATCTGGGTAAGGGAGCTCCTTGGGAGAGCTGTAGTATGCCTCAAGAGTAAATGGTTCCTTCCTGTAGAACGTGAGGACCTTGGAAAATGGAGCAGCATGGTTCTTGAAGAAGACCTCACAGTCACTGTAAGAGAAAAACATGCACCTTGGAATCACAGGTTATTTTGTTTGGGCAAAACCTTTAAGACCACCAAGTCCAACCATTAATCTAACCCTACCACATCTGCTGCTAAACCAAGTCCCTCAGCAACACATCTCCACAGCTTTGAAACCCCTCCAGAGATGGGAGCTCCACCACTGCCCTGCAAAGAGAGGGCCAGGGCTTGACAACCCCTCTGGGAACAAAAATGTCTAACATAAACCTCCCCTGGAGCAATTTGAGGCCAATAGCCACATAGGCAGCAGTAAGCTATCACCCAGCTCTGGCTTATTCTACTGTAATGAACTGCAGAAACCAAGAAAGCTCAGGCTGTTCAGTGGAGATTGTTTTAGAAGCATTCTTTACTCACAGCTTAAAACTGACAGCTCATGTAATCACACAAGAAGAGTGAAACACTATTTTACCTTGACCCTTCCTCTGCTGGTGAGTTCCACCGTAAAGAAATGGGATAGGGGATCAAATCTGTGATGGAAAATTCTCTCACTTTGAAAGCCGGGGATAAAATAGCACACTGCAAGAGCACAAGAACTCTATTACAAACACTCAAACATCATTTAATTCACCAAGTAGCTGTTTACTCTGCTTAATATGTAGATTTACTCTAGGTTAAGGGACACTAACACTGCTGGACTTGGGACCTGCATAACAAGCTCTGGAAGCTTATAGGTATCCTCCCTTTTCAGGTAGCTGTCACAATCTGTTCACCCTAAAAAGGGAAATACACTTTTTGAAGGCATCAGGTTTGACTTGCTGTGGTTTGGCCACCAAATTGTTTTTCATGCCAACATAAAAAAATCAGAAAACCTCCAGTAAAGTCACTTTAGAGCAGCACAGAACCAAGCTTATTGCATTACCATGACACAAGACACTTTCCAAGCAGATTCCAGAGCCAGGAAACACATGTTAAGTATCTGAAGAGGGAAGAGGGGCGAACAGAGCAAAATTAAGGTGCACTCAGGAGATACTAGCACTGGTAATAATGTACTGCTGCTTAAGATGTTCCATAGTGACCAATTTCAGCTCAGGGGACAGGCTTCCATCAGAAAGGACTTCAGCTTTCACTTCCACCCATCTTATTAACCAATTGCTGTATCACAAGTAGCACTGCATATTTTTTCCCTGTTTAACCTAAGCACCTAAAGGAGCTTGAAGAAGGAAACATTATCATAGGAGCTTTACTGGCCCCCCAGCTTTCAGACATAGCAGAAGCAGAGAATGTTTCACTTCAAGGGACACTGACCCACTAATATGACTTAGACAAACAGCACAAAGGAATCACTCAAACATGCTATTTGCATTCTTCCATCCTTTCCCTCAAGCATATTCAAATACTTCCTGAGTATCACAGAATGAACATGCTCAAACGTTTATGGATTCCTGTGAAACTCCTCACAGCTACAAACCAGCACTTTTTACCTGCAGTGCACAACCTCGTGCAACAGCCTCATCTGCATTCAAAGTTGTACTGACTTCCTTGCCAAAAAATTTACTGATCTTCTCTTTCACAGCAGGGATTCTTGTGGTGCCACCAACGATCTCCACTGCATAAATATCCTCCTTCTTTAACTCTAGAAATGAGTCAGACATTGATTTTTGTATGAATACACTGATGAACTAAAAGCTCTACTACACCAAGCACTATTCTAATCTTGCTATCCAAGTTTCTAAGCCATTAGAATTTCAATTTTTGGCTTCCTAAAAATTCTCAAAAGCTAAGAAATTGTTATTGTGCTAAAACCTCTCTGCCCAAGTTTCTCTGACACACAGAGGAAGGCTGCAGTATGAACACCTCTGTTCTGTGCAGAAGGCAAGATGCCTTTACACTTACTGGCTTGCTCCAGCACACTGCGAAGGGGTGGTTCCACTCTTGCAAGGAGCCCTTCACACATCTCCAGGAACTTGCTCCTGTTGGAAGAAGCCATCAGTAAAGCAGGATTACTGCACGGGAGATTAATAGTGTAAATACAACAGGATACCAAGGTGGACCAAATGCCTGTTTAAACCTAGGATTGTGCAGAGATAAACCTCCACAGTAGGTAAACTTACCCAGTATATTCCCCAGACAAACAGGTTTGGGTCAGAAAGGATCTTAAAGATCATCTAGTTCAACCTTCCCTGCCATAGGAAGAGACACCAACTGCTAGAGCAGACTGCTTAAAGCCACATCCAACCCAGTTCTGAACAATGGCAGGCTCTGAGCCTCCACAGCTTCTCTGGGCAACCTGCTCCAGTGCCTCATCACTCTCATGGGGAAGAATTTCTTCCTAATGTCAGATCTGCATCCAGCTTCTTACAGTCTGAAGCCATCACCCCTCTCCTGCCACTCCATCTCTCAAACTCACTCTCCAGCTCTTCTGGAGCCCCCTTCAAATACTGGAAGGTCTGCCTGAAGCCTTCTCCTCTCTAGGCTGCACATCCCCAACTCTCTCAGCTGGACCTTGCAGCAGACTGCTTCCAACTCTCCCATCATTTCTGTGGCCTCCTCTGGCCCTGCTCCAACAGGTCCATGCCTCTGCTGCACTAAGGACTCCAGAGCTGGCTCCACTACTGAAGACAGGTTCTCAGCAGAGTGGAACAGAGAGGTAAAATCCCTTCATTCCACCAGTGGCCCACATTGCTGGGAATCAGCCCAGGACACAGCTGGCTCTGGGCTGGCAGCACACAGTGCCAGCTCACACCCAGCTTTTTACCCATCAGCACTAACAAGCTCTTCTCAGGACAGTGTGGTTGTAGGAATCTAGGCACACTTCCAACACTTTGTCTTCCCTTTTAACTCAAGGCCACTGAGCAGTCTCTAAATATTATCATTTTGAGCAGCAACCCTGCTCATGTTTTTCTTGCATTTCCCCTCTCCATCCAGTACTAAGAACTTTTTTTTTTAGGCTCAGTTGTTCTTTGCTGAAGGACATTCTAAAGCCTATCTTTGCAAGCATGTGTACCTGTTCATGGTGCCAGAGACATCAATGTCATTCATGAAGCACTCTATGTTCATGGGGAGATCAGAGGCATTAGCACTCATCAGTTTCTTCAGTTTCTCACACTCCTGGTATAGCCTCAACAAGGCACGGATCTTGGACTTGATGTCTAGTTTGTATTTCTTCCCAAATTCTTCACAGAAGTACTCAACTAACACCTCATCAAACTTCCTGCCTCCAAGTGTGGTATCAAAGGCTGTAGCAAGAACCTTAGAAAAAATAAACCAGTCAGTGAAGACTATCAGCAGTTATTGTCAAAGCACTTCTTTGTTTCAAATACAGCCCAACTTTACAGCAAATGAACTATAACAGCACTGCTGTGGAAGAGTTGTACTGGTGAAACCACAATGGTAAAATGTAGACAAGTTCTTTACCCCATCACTGCCAGAAAGGGATTTATCTTCATCACTTTTGTCCTTACATCTAACCTATCCCAAAGAGTAAAGCTGTCCCACATTCATATTTCATAGACACTGCTGGGAACAGATAAGCTATTCTTACTCCTGCAGGGAGACCAAGTCCAACCCCCCCCTGCTCACACAGGGGCATCCACATCACCTTGCACAGGACCATAATTGTCAGGTGGGTTTGGAAGCTCTCCAGAGGTGAGTCCCACCATCTCTCTAGGTAGCCTGCTTCAGGGCTCCAGCACCTGCGTACCAAACAAGTTTCTCCTCAAATGGAACCTCTTGAGTTTGTTTGTGCTCATTGCCCCATGTGCTGCCCCTGGGCACCACTGACAAGAGACTGTCCACATCCTCTTGCCCCGACCCTTCCACTCTTGTTAAGCATTGATAAGATCCCCTCTCGGGCTGCTCTTTCCTCCAGGGTCAGCAGCCCCAGGTCTCTTAGCCTTTACATCTCTCAGAGATGCTCCAGGCTCCTCAGCATCTTTGTAGCCTCTACTGAATTTGCTCCACTAGTTTGCTGTCTCTGTTGAACTGGACCAAATACTGCAGCTGTGGCCTCTCTTCCTAGGGCAGAGTAGAGGAGAAGAACTTCCCTTCACCTGCTGGTCACACTTTTTCTGAACCCTTTATACAGTGCAAGCAAGCAGCAATTGCACCACTAACATTTGACAGTCTATGGATGGCAACTGCAGTAATGGCTGTACACATCCCAAGATGACTCTTAAAGCCTGCCTAGCCTAAACCATGATTACCCAAAGCCTTCTGGAGCCGATACATTCAAAATGCTGTTGGAGAAACAACCATCATTATCACTGAAATTCTGGCAGCTCCACAACAATTAGACCTCTTGTGAGAGTCACCATTCACAGAATTGCAGCACAAAGAAGAAAACCATCTGTCAGCTCAATGCTAAAGAGCAGCCTTGGGCACCCAGCCCTCCTGTAATGAGGTGACAGCTTTTAAAGAAGGTTTACAAAGACAAGGCAAGGCTTAGCAACACAATCTGTTCAGTAACTTCTGCTGTAAGTAGAGTTTCCAAATTCTGCTTAGCTATTGTCCATTTGAATCACATCCCAGTTTAATATTTGATGCCTCACAAGGGTGGAACATGCTCATAGCAAGCTAAAAATAAAACATGAAGAGAATAGATTTTGTTAACTCTTGCAAACAGGTGCCCACTTCTGATGAGAGAATCATCTACAAAGAACATCTGTAGGCCAGCCACCTCAGCTGATTATACCCAGCCAACATATTGTGATCATTGTTTTTCAGCAACAGTAACCAGCGAAGTCTGACAGAATCCTCAATACTCTTTCAGACCAGAGCTGGTCTCCACAGCAGTAACTGCATTGCTGTCCAGCTCTGTTCTAAACTCAAAAGCATCTCCAACACTTCCATGGTTTCCAAGTTTAAAAGACAAATCTGAGAGATAAAGTTAGTTACCTCTCAAGAGGTAAACGAGATACAGAACTCATTTCAGAACTCTTGCCACCTACACTCTGAAGTGTGCTGTAACTTGCTTAGCTTCCATGCACAACTTTTGCAGCTTTTAATTCTTCCCTGAGCAGCACAGTGAGTGTTCAATATTGGTCACTTGCCTCACCCTAGAAATCCCTGTTTCAATATCAGAACGCAAGGCTGAGCTGGAGTATTTTTTTGTGAGCAGCATCCAGTCAGGTATGAGAATCTCTGCAGGTTTCTCACTCTTTGCCAAAGTCTGTTGTTTAAAGCTCATTTGCTTCCTCCACAAATCACTCAAGCTCTCCAGTTCCTACCCTATTTCAAACTCAAAGTGCAATCTGAAGATAAATTGAGCTGTCTGGAGGCTCCCAGGTGAAGCCAGGCAAGCCCATCCATCAGAGGCCATGTCTGTACTCAATGAGTACTTCTACCCACAATTAAACTGTACATGTAACCGATTGTTTACTTTCAGTTTGCCTTTGTTGAATGCACAAACAGAAACTTGATATGCAGAATGCCCCATATCTACAAAAACAACATTCCGTGGCTTCTCCTCCAAGGAAGGCAGGTCTTGTTTATAGATTCCATAGGCAAGGGCAACTACAAAGGAAGAAGAATCACAAAGTACAGTTAGCACATTCCCTTTTGCAATTCCTTAAGACAAAAGTGGTACAGCAGTCAACAGCATTAGCATTTTGGCTTACTTGTACAGCCACACGAAATTATCTCTTATTAAATACAATTCCCAGTGCCAAGAGAGCATGGAAAGACATTAAAGAGAATTATCCCCTCTTGGCAGCTGCATTAAAACAGATAATCAAGAAATATCCTCATGACTCTATAAAGCAATAAAAACTACCAGACCACATCTTAAGAAACTTCACTAACTTATCTATTTTAAGTTAAAAAAACTAGAGGGCATGGCAGATTAAAAGCCCTTTTATCTAATCAACTTCAATATTAAGTGAGGGAGAAAGGAAAATGTTACCTGCAGTTGTTTCATTTATTAGTCTCAGACAGTTGAGACCAGCAATCTGTGTAGCATCCATCACAGATCTCCTTTCTGCATCTGTGTAGAAAGAAGGAACCTGCAAGAAGATCAGACAACATTATCATTTAGAAGATATAACTTTAGCAGAGAGTTACAAGTGTGTGTAGAGTCAGTACAGAGCACAGCTGATATAGCCTTCACATTTATTAGTGTTTCAGTCACAAAAGAAAAAGCAAAGCACATAAAAATGAAGGGAGAAAGACAAGATTCACAAAGTAACTTTGTCTTTGTATCTCAAGACACTCACTGAAGAAGCAAAGAGCCAGAAGCAGGTAGCAGCATAAATAACATTTGCTAATTAGCAGCAAATAAGGACATTTTATCCTTAATTAAGCAGCCTAAGATTCAATTTTAAACAGAAAATAGCTAAATATTCCAGTTAAAAGGACAATTTAATGCTGTAGTCGCTGCATTTTAAGATGACCAAATAACTTTAGTATCCTATACTTACAGAAACAACACAGTCAACTACAGGCTTCTTAAGAGCATTCTCAGCAGTCTCTTTTAACTTGGTAAGGAGCATTCCTGTCACCTGTTCAATAGTAAAGTTTCTTTCTTCTTCCATATACATGGCCTTCAAATAAAAATTGTGTACACAAACATTATACCACAATAAAACACACACATTGAATACATAAGGAACATATGCAGGAAGCAATCTTTACTAAAATCAAACTTCAGCAAGGCAGCTTGAGAGGCTTCTCCAAGCCTGACCTGTGCAGAACAGCTGAAAGGAGGTAACAAATCAACACTAGAATGAACACTCAAGAAGTGACATGGCCAAAGCTGCTCAGTCTTCAGCATTTTTTTACCTCCTGACTGCTAGCCAGTGCCTGGAAATGCCTCCCTCCCTGCTGGTCCAGAGTAAGCTAATTAGTTAGCACTAAGACCCAAACTGCAAGCTCATCCTGTTAAAAAAAACCAAATATCACCATTGTGTAGAATCCCAGCATGGTTGAAAAGGATGCAGTCCAGCCTCCCTGATAAAGCAGGGGCACCCACAGCCACCTTGCACAAGATTAAAGTGGCCAGGTGGATCTGAAGATCTCCAGAGACTCCACAACCTTGCCGGGGATCCTACTCTAGGGCTCCAGCACTCTCACTAAACAAGTTTGTCATCTGCAGGTGGAACCTCCTGGGTGCCAGTTTGTGCCCACTGCCCCTTGTCCTGTCACTGGGTATCACTAACAAGGGATTGGCCCCATCCTCTTGTCCCCGCACAGATCCTTTAGCTCTTACTGAGCATTGAGCAGATGTCCTGCTCAGCTGCCTCAGGTCTCTCAGCCTTTCCTCCTCATAGATACTTCAAGCATGAGACGCTCTTCCCAGAGAGTGTGATTGGCATTGAAATGGGCTGCCCAGGGTGGAGTCACCATCCCTCGAGGTGTTCAAGAAAAGCCTGGATGAGGCACTTAGTGCCATGGTCAAATGGATAGGGCTGGGTGCTAGGTTGGACTGGATGATCTTGGGGGTCTCTTCGAACCTGGTTGATTCTATGGTTCTATGCTCAGTAGGTTCAGAGCCCTCAACTTTACCTGAAGTGCTAAGCTGACACCTTCCACCCTTGGAGCATGTGTACAGCAGCTAGATAAGTACACTGGTCTAGTAGCTTGTCTTCCAAATTCAGCATGAAGCAAAGTAAGTTTTGCAAGGCAGAGAAATTCTACAGCTAAAACCAGTCTCAAATAACACCTGGAGAGAGCATCTGCATCCTTTTTTTCATCTTCATTTAAGACTTTCCATTCACAAAAGAACAGAAACTACAGTAAGCAGATTCAAATAATAAGATAAAAGGGGAACTTTATCAGTTTCCTCCCCTGGCTCTTTTCCAAGCACAGCAGACTCACCTTGATGCCAGTTGAGCCTGTTGGCAGCTGGACAAGTTCATAGGCAAGGCTTGCTTTTTCAGCTTGAACAAAGGGATCTGAGAATGCACGACCATGAAATCTTTTAAAACTTTGTACTGTATTCTTTGCATTTGAAATAACCTAGAGGAAAAGAAATCTTTAATACAGCGTGTCAGGGGAACATGTGAATTTCAAACAGAAGTTTTCTTCTCATGCTTCTCTCACCAGAGAGTACTTTTGTTGTTTGTATCTTAGTATCAAGAGAGTTACTAGGAGGCAACCTCCCGCCAGCTGCCGAGATAACCTACAGGAATGAGATGTGAAATACAATGTGTGCTGGAAAACTGAGCCAAGAGTCCACCAAAATTTGATTCAATTAGGACTGAATTCTCTTAGTGTATGTATAGGACACACTGGCAAAGTGTTCTTCCCATTTCCCTGTGTCCTACCACCACAGCCATCAAGATCACAAACACAAAAAGCAGGTTGATCTCAACTCCAGTTGAGGTTCATCACATGCATCTGACAGATTCTGACAGAACAGTTCAAGGCCCTTATCAGGAAGCTTTAAAGTCAGGAGGGCCCCAAGATGATAGCGAGTTGAGAAAAGATAGATTGTCTTTCATTAAGAACAAAGATCAGTGCAAGTGGAGAAGTGAAAAATCATTCTAGCTTGTTTTCAGGGTGTGCAAAGAAAGCTGAATTCTTCACTGCCATCCGAACAAGAGACATACCAAAACCGCCACAGTGACTGACAAAGCAGACAAGCACTGTACCATGGAACATTTACCTGTGGTTCAGTTTCAAGTGTTTATTTCCTACGTAACCTGGGCTGGATCTGCTGTACCTTTCATTTTTGCAGGACATACCTCACCTCTATTGGATTTGTGTCAATCAATTTCTTTAAGCTAAGCAGACACTCAATTCCAGAAAAACAAGAGTATCCATATTTGATTCTAGCACAGAATCTTCTGTTCTTGAACAACATCACTGCAGTCCAATAATTTTTGAGTTCTAGACAATACATCTTCACATATCTCTAAGTATTTTAGGCTAAGAAAACCCAAGCATTTGAATAGTCACTTCCTGTAGAGGACCTCAAAGAAAAATCATGGTTCATAGAAGTTCCACAACACAAGGTACCATACAGCAAGACCCAAATATCATGAGGACAAATCACCCTCACTTCCCAGTCCTTAAATTGTATTTACTACTTATACCAACAGAAACTCAAAGTATGAGCCAGAAGGCCTAAGACAGTTAATTAGGTTGTAATTCAACTGGAGAGTCAAGAAAGCTGAGATATATTTACACTCAAGCACATCCCTTTCTGCTAAACTATGCACTTAATGGAATTCTGTAGAATGCAGCCAGATAATTAAAAGCCATCACAATGCACATGAACTGGAATGAGCTAAGGCAGGATGAAACACCACTGCTTAGCTTTAGAATTTACATCTGCAACCTAAAAAGAAATAAATCAGCTTTTATCAGAATTTAAGAGGCAAAGACTGTTTTGTACATTTCACTGTGTGCAACTATCAATTTCTGCCCAAGATGGCAAAGGAGCATTACAGAGTGAACAGCTGAATGAAGCTCAGCTGTTCCTTGTACTTATGGAGACACTGGGACAGCAGCTCTGAGACATTTGTCATCTTCAGAGGCAAAACCCACATCCTGCTCATCTGATTTCTGCTGAAGCTACTTTCCCCCCAAACTAGAGCTCACCTGGCTTTTAGCTGCAGCACCAATGGAGCGGTTCTTGGGTCCAAAGGCTATACATGATCTGGAAGAAGAAAGATTTGCAGTTAGTGAGTCATCAGTAGAACTGCACTGCAGATCTTTCTGTGGTGGTCATCATGGACTAGAGGTGTTTTAAATGGTGTTTGGTCCATAAAGGAAGTTCGTCACTCACTGCAACACACCCATGGAATGCTCTGGGAATTCTGGAAAGAACCAGGCACTCTGAACCAGCCAGAGCAGCAAAGCTCCTCACTGCAGGACAGCACTAAGCCGCTTCAAGCTTTACATGTAAGTAGCAGCTAGTTGGGCGGGCACCTTATCTCAGCAATAATGCAAGGATCTAAGCCACTCAAAGATAAAGTTGTTCACTAACAACACAGGAAGTATTCAACTGTCCAGATTAAAAAAAATACATGAAGCAAATCAGATATGAAAAGAAAAAATCCTTCCTACAAGTCTGTACCAAATGCTAACTAAGCTTCCCAGGGTTATAGCAAGCCCTTCAAGAAGAGAAAGGAAAAGCCTTAGAGAAAGGCTGATGCTCAAGTTCCATCACTGTGGATTACAAATAAACATCACTTTACTCCAAACTACTTTGACAGTTGAGAGATCAAGGAGAAAAACTACAAGTCAATCCTCCTTCCTGGAACTCCTCCTCTACAAAGCCTCTTGATTTCCATATCTAATAAAACTGTAGGAGTCTTGAAAATATTGAATGTTTGCAAAGAGATGTAGTGATGAGAGGAGGAGTGATGGCTTCAGACTGGAAGAAACTGGATTTAGATCTGACATTAAGAGGAAATTCTTCCCCATGAGGGAGGTGAGACACTGGAACAGATTGCCCAAAGTATTTGTAGACACTCCAAGCTTGGAACTACCCAAGGTCAGGCTGGATGGTGCTCTAATCAACCTGGTCTAGTGGAAGCTGTCCCTGACTATGGCAGCAGGGCTGGAACCAGACGGTCTTTAAGGTCCCCTCCAACTCAGCTCATTCTGTGACTCAGTGGTAAATCCAGCTGCCTCATACCATTGAGGTAAACTTACTGAGGAGAGAAATTTGCTATTATTCATTCAGACCTTTACTACACACATAACACACTAACAGCATAAACAAGCTGTTCTCTACGCAGCAGGTCAAGAATCTGCTTCACAGCAGGGTTATGCCGTAGGCTGCCACAAGAAACAAATCCCAGATCAGCCTGAGGGTGAGAATTAGTCTTCCAAACAGAAACCATCAGGACCAGAGCTGAAGACTTCAGTGATGTAATTGTGTTGGCTTTATATTTTCTTCCAATTTATTAGTATCAAATTAAGCAAGGCCCACCCTAAAGCAGATGTTGCAACAGAACCCACGGTTTTAAATGAATCTGTTATTATTTGAAACAACTGTTCAAGAGATTAGTTAACAAAAAGAGAGCAAATTCTGTGCTATGCAGACCCTAAAGCATATACTAAGAGAAGAGGAACTACAGAGCACACAGCCAAAATTCTAATGAGCCCTGAGCAGGAAGCCTGGTTATTAATTTACTCTGCTCTCCAGAAAGGAGTTAAGACCTGAACTGGTGCTTTTCACCTCAACCAAAGAAATATCCAGCTACTTCACTTCTAAATTCACAAGCCATCAGCCCCTTTGCACCACAAATTAACTGATTTCAATTACAGACTGATTTCAATTACAGACCTCTTTAAACCTGCCAGACTAACATTTCAAGGTAGAGGGTTGTATTGACAGAATGATCCAGCACAGTGAACAAAGGACAGTGAATAAAACTCCTAAGTGTCTATGCTCTTAAACAAGCCCCTGCTTGACTTTATAAACAGACAAACTTCTCCAAGGAGTGCAGCTGGACATACAGAATGGTTCTACTTGACTCCACTCCTTCCCATCCCAACCCTCCCAGTTAACCCTGGCTCCCAAGTGAGTCTCATGGAGTCACACAGAGACCCCACACAAAGGTAAGGGGGAACTCTCAGACTGTCTGGTTTAATCAGCTGCCCACAGGAATCAGGGTTAACTTGCTAAACACTAATTACGTTAACGAGCTGTTCACTGAAAACTGAAGAACCGTAGCACTTATTAGAATAACCATCATGGTCAATGCCACCAGAGGTCTAAGAAAGCAACTTCAGCAGAGCTTTAAGCTTCCTTAATATACCTGCAGGCTCTGCTTCACCCTCACACTTGTCACATCCATGGAGGCCACTCCCTGTCCCCTTCACGTTTCCTTCACACAGCAAAGCGGCTCCAGCTTCATGAGAGCAGTTACAGCTACTTGACTTAATCCAAGTCCCTTCACCCTCACAGGGATAACGAGCCTTCTTTTCCCTCTCTCTCACTTTTCACTAGCTTTCTCTATAATTCAAGACCATCATATTCAAAGACAAGCATGCTTTGCACTGCTTTTGGATACACACTTTCAAACTGTGGAGGACTCTGGAAGAATTCAAGTACAGAGCTGAAAGCAGATTTGGTAAAAGTGTCTGTGCCACTTGAACCATGTATAAAGTATTCAGTATGATTTAATACTAATGACTGCAATTAACCCACATCTACTAGTCCTTCCTAGAACTTCAAAGTCATCATAAACCATGTTTAACCCTGACCATGTCTGGATCCATGAGGAAACCTGTCACAGTACCTCACATCCCCTTCCCAGGGTAAACTCTGCAAAGATGCTAAGCACTTTTTGAAGCAGACTTTGTTTCCAAACTCACCACTTAGAAATCATTAAGAACATCTTTTAATTGATAAGATTGCTTATAGTTTCCTGTGTTCCTTCAGAACAGGATTGAGACATTAAGACTTGTTAAACTCGTGCTCTTTCATATGCTAATTCTTTCCCAATTTCACTTCAGTTTTTTCATAACTCAATTCTTTCCTGGAAGATGCATTGCAGCTTATATAGCTCATCTCCTTCAGTGGGTGAGATTTGTGCCCATATCTCAAATAAATACAAGCAGAACTTCAACCCCGAGGGCAGATTCTTAGAGGTACTAGAAGACTGCAGTGAAATACTTCAGATGAAGTATTTCCCTAGCATACCTAAACTTTACACTTCCATATTCTTGAGAACATTTAAGAGACTAGTCTTCGTTCTACCACATGCACCCAATTAAAGATTTCTTCCTCCATCTATTCATTGCTTTGAGACATGAACAGGCTGAGGTATTGTCTAATTAGAAGCAAGGTCACTTTATGCCTCTGGTCTTTTCAAAACAGATGTGTAAAAAAAACCCCAAAACTAAGATGATTCAATTGTCTGACCAAGACAGCTATTTGCTTCAGTACCTCCTTAAAATAAAACTGTACACTACAAGGACATGCAGAAACACTTTTAAGGCAGGTTTCCAAACAGCTTCTCTCCAGTTCTGATGCACTGGAAGCTTCTTTCCATCTTTATTTTATAATCTATCCTTAGAAGAGTTCTCCTTACCTTAGTGTTCTCTCTGTCCTTCTTACCAGGTTCCTTACTAAAACTAGTCAATGCATTTTATTCTGGAGAGACGTGTGGGAAAACTATTCGTTTAGTTAGAGATAGAAGGCACAGTATATATCGTGAAGTGTAACGTACTTCGGGCCCAAAATAACCAGCGAATTGTGCTGTTAGCCCCCTTCCCAGAAAAGGGGACATCGTGCCCCTTACTGTCTACTGACATTCCAAACTCCTATCCCTTTAACTTGTCATTCTGATGGCTGATTTCAAGGCACAGTTTAAAAGACTCTCATTTAGTGCTCACTACACTGAAACACTCAAAGCTAGGTGTAAGCTTCGTGAAACCCTTTGCTGAACAAAGGAATGAAGGAGAAAAGGGAAGGCTGCTAAGCAGCTTTGCTAAGGTTTTATCCAAGGGAAAGCCAACGAGCTCCCACAGAGCTAAGCCGAACTCGGTTCAGCCTTCACCTCCGCGCTCCGGGTGCGCTGAGGCAAAGCCGGCCCAAGCTGCAGGGGAACGAAGAGGTACGGCGCGGAGACAAGGAGGAAATCAGGCTTTGTTACTTTCGGCAGTCGACGATACGGTGGCTTTTCCTTACATTCACGGGCTCTATCCTTTTAACCAGCACAGTCCTGCCTCAGGGAGGACAAACTGATCGCGCCGCACTGCAAGCGGAGGAGCACAGAGGGTCACCCGGCCTCTCTACGCTCACCGCTGGATCGCCACTCTTTCTTCCAGCTCCCTTTCTCCCAACCCGACGCATTGGGACGCGCAGCACAACCCCCGTCCCCAGCTCGCTACCCTCTTCGCCACACCGGGTGAACAGGATCGGGGCCGGCAGGCTCCGCTCCCTCGGTGGGGAGGCCGCCAGCCCCATCTCTACTGCCCGGCTCGGCCCGCCCCGCGCCTCACTCACGGCGTGCTGCGGTCGCTGTACTCGTTCGCGATGGTCTCGATGCCGCCGGCACGGGCCACGGCCACATAACAGCTCTGGAACCCCAAGTCGATGCCCACTACCGACATGGCTGCGAGCGGCTGGCGAGCTGAGACGCCTGAGGAGCGGCGCTGGGGCCGTTTAAAAGCGCGGCGCGGCGGGCGCTGCCTCCGCGGGGCGGGGGGGACTTCTCGAAAGATCCCGGCGGGCCGCGGCCGAGCGCAGCGCGGAGCGGGAGGGGAAGTGCCGCGAGAGCTCGGGCGGCGGCAGGGCGCAGGCGCGGGAGGCAGAGCCGGGGCCGCAGCGGCGGGGCGGGGGCGTGCCCCCGGCTGATGCTGTATCCGGGGCGCGGTTACGTCTGCCCCGGCCCGGCGGCCGCTCCCGCCTCTGTCCCTTGGGGCAGGCGCGGTGGGGCTAGGAGTGGAAGTCCGGGAGCATCCCGTCCAACCCTTAACCTGAGGCTGGCACCACCACCGGAAAATGTAGCCTGCAGCGCCACATCTCTGGCTGTTTGAAACCGCCCCAGGGACGGGGGGCAGCCTGGGCTAGGGGCAGGCAGCTCTTGCCATGAAGAAATGTTCGTGGTTCATGCTCAACCTCAGCTTCCTCTGGCACAATTTGAGGCCACTGCCTCTTGCTCTATCACTTGTTACTTAGCAGAAGACACCAACTGTCACCTCGTTTCGGTTTCCTTTCAGGGAGTTGTAGAGAACCAGGTCTCCTCTCAGCTTGCTCTTCTCCAAACTAAACAACTCAGTTCACTCAGCTACTCCTCGCCAGCCCTGTGGTCACACTCCAGCCCCTCAATGTCCTTCTTGGAGCGAGAGACCCAAAACTGTACCCAGAATTTGAGGCATGGCCTCACTGAGCACTGGGGCAAGATCACTGCCCTGGTCCTGCTGGCCACACCGCTCCTGATCCAGGCCAGGATGCTGTTGTCCAGCACACTGCTGGCTGAGGGCAGCATTTGAGGAGGAAAGCAGAAGGAATTGGCTGACTGATGCAAACATGAGCACAAACTTGATCTAGTAGGTGGTGTTCAGCTCATGTCAGGGAGTTGGAATTAAATGACCTTTATGGTCCCTTCCAACCCAAACCATTCCTTTATTCTATGACAGTTCTGGTACTTATCTTCCATTCATGGATTTTGATCATTTGAGTACTTATGTTCATGGATTTTTCTGGAAACTTAACGTTTGGGAATGCTTTTCATTCCGAGATAAAAACTGCATAAAATTCAGCAAAGTAACATGTTGTGAACATCATGTTCCCCAATTCCCAGCCCCATTGTGCCACCTCTGCCCCTCCTTTTAATGAGGCAGCAAACACATGGCAGAGAAACTCAATATTTCAAGGCAGGAAAGATTCTTGCCCCAGAAGCTGTCGAGAGGCCTCAGGCTGGGGTCAGAGTGGCTGGAGAGCAGCCAAACAGAGAGGGATCTGGGGGTGCTGATTGATACCCGCCCGAACATGAGCCAGCAGTGTGCCCAGGTGGCCAAGAGAGCCAGTGGCATCCTGGCCTGCATCAGGAATGGTGTGGTCAGCAGGAGCAGGGAGGTCATTCTGCCCCTGTACTCTGCACTGCTTAGACCACACCTTGAGTGCTGTGTTCAGTTCTGGGCCCCCCAGTTTAGGAGGGACATTGAGATGCTTGAGCGTGTCCAGAGAAGGGCGACGAGGCTGGGGAGAGGCCTTGAGCACAGCCCTACGAGGAGAGGCTGAGGGAGCTGGGATTGGTTAGCCTGGAGAAGAGGAGGCTCAGAGGTGACCTTATTGCTGTCTACAACTACCTGAGGGGAGGTTGTGGCCAGGAGGAGGTTGCTCTCTTCTCTCAGGTGGCCAGCACCAGAACAAGAGGACACAGCCTCAGGCTGTGCCAGGGGAGATTTAGGCTGGAGGTGAGGAGAAAGTTCTTCCCTGAGAGAGTCATTGGACACTGGAATGGGCTGCCCGGGGAGGTGGTGGAGTCGCCGTCCCTGGAGCTGTTCAAGGCAAGGTTGGACGTGGCACTTGGTGCCATGGTCTGGCCTTGAGCTCTGTGGTAAAGGGTTGGACTTGATGATCTGTGAGGTCTCTTCCAACCCTGATAATACTGTGATACTGTGATACTGTTTGTGATTCCTGGCAGTGCGCGGAGTGGCGCGGAGCTGGCAGCTGCCCATGGGCTGGGAATTGCATCACGATGCTAATGACAGCAACAACCAAGGGTTTCACCTCCGGTGTCCTTCAGCCGAGGGACAAAAACGGCTCTGCGTGGACAGCGTTGAGCATCACAGCATGGTGAACGCTGAGGGAGAACATCACCACATTTCCTTTGGTTTTTCACCTTCGTTTTACACATCATTGAAACCAATGGATGACATAACCATTGGGCCACCTGATGGAAAAGTGAAGGCAGAGCCTGGGTCCCTGTGTGTGGACTTCTTAGGTCCTTTTGTTGAATGTGACAGCTGCCCCCCTAAAACAATGCTCTGGTCTGTGGAATTATGGAATGCCCTATGTTTCTGCCAGCAGAGGGTCCGAGTAGCCAGGTGCCAAATGGGGTGTGTTGGAGTATCCAGAGACCAGCTGTGTAGCCACTGACTGGAAGGCAGGATGGAGGGAGAGGCTAAGAGAGTACAGCCTGGAAAAGGGAAGCTTCTGGGGAGACTTGTTGGCCTTTCAATACTTCAATTAGAAAGATGGGGAGGGAGTTTTTATCAGGAAATGTGGTGACAGGACAAGGGGTGATGGTTTTAAACTAAAAGAGATTTAGACTGGAGAGAAATAAAAATGCTTTACACCAAGAGTGATGAGACACTGGCCCAGGCTGTCCTGAGAGGCAGAGTAGGAGGTGTTCCTGCCCATGCCAGGTGGGTTGCAACTAGAAGGTCTTTAAGGTCTCTTCCAACCCAAACCAGTCTGTGATTCTATTATTATCTGGATCCAATCTCCAATACATATATGCCCACCAACATCAGACCTTGGTTGACATTTCCAGCCTTCACTGTGGCAGTGATGTGCTTAGCTGAGAGTTCACAACAAGCCAGTTAGTGGTCTGCTGAACTTGAAACAACTGCCACTGAAGAGTGACAATTCCTCTCAGAGGAGCCATCTAAAGACAAATGATACTCAAAAGATGAGTCTCAATTTCTTTGTTGCTTATGTCCAGTTGGAACATAAGGTGGGACTTGAAGCCTGCCTGTGCCAGCATGGTGGGTAAAATACAGGAGGAAGGAAGAAGATGTGAAAAATGAGAGGGGGAAAATAGGAGAAACAAAGAGTAGGAAGAAAAAAATGACTGGCATTCCATGCAGCCTGATCTGAAAGCACCTCCTTCAGCTGCATTTCTGTCCATTCTCCAGGCCAGTGTAAGGCACTAAAGAAAGAACTGACATAAATTGAGTTACTTTTAATGTTCTCTCTGGTATGGATTTTAGAGCCTCCTCCCACAGAACGGTTGTTTGGTCACTGATATGTGTGACCTGGTCCTGGGGAGGGCATTGACATGGTGCTGTAGCCCAGTCTAGTGCCCTGAAGGTGTTTAGTTGATGCATAGACATAGTGCTAAGGGACATGGTTTGACAGCAGACTTGGCAGTTAGATTACAGTTGGACTTGATGATCTTAAAGGTCTTTTCCAACTGAAACAATTCTAGGATTCTAGGATTCTCTAGGACTTTCATTGACTCTTCTGTGCCACATTCCCTTGCCTGACAAATACCTACTCCTAGGTCCAAACTAGAAGCAGAAAACTTTGCTGCTAATCCCTATGGATGCTTAGAAAGAAAGCTCAGAGCACACAGATTTGTCTCAGCTTCCAAGATGAGCTTATTTCATTGTGTTCTGTAGTGCATAGGGTTTAGTTTTGGGGCCCTCACTTCGAAAAGGACATTGGGGTGCTGGAGGGGATCCAGAGAAACACAACAAAGCTGGCTAAAGATATGGAAAACAGGTCAGTGAGGAGCAGCTGAGTGAACTGGGGTTATTTAGCCTGGATAAAAGGAGGATGAAGGGAAACCTCTTTGCTCTCTACAACTAACTCTCTGAAAGGAGATTTGAGCCAGGTGGAGGTCAGTCTCTTCTCCCAAAGAACAAGCAAAAGGATGAGAGGAAATTACCTGAAATTGTGCCAGGGGAGGGTTAGGTTGGATATTAGGAGAAAATTCTTTCCTGAAAGAGTGGTTGGGCACTGGAGCAGGCTGCCTAAGGAGCTGGTGGAGTCTGCATCCCTGATGGTATTCAAAAACTGTGTAGACATGGCACCTCAGGGCATAGTTTAGTGGTCATGTTGGTGTTGGGTTGAAGATTGGATTTGATGATCTTTTCCAACCTTAATTCTATGAATCTACTTTCAGTCAGTAGTTCACTTGATCTCTGCCTTAGTCAATCTGCAGCATCCAGATCTTCCCCAGACATCTTCTGGACAGCTTCACAGGTAAATCATTGACTGCCAGATGAAACACCCTCCTTTTCTGTTATCTTGGGAGTGCCTAGGTACTGCAAATCCACCACAATGGTGTCTCTCTGAGGGCTCTGTTTACAGTGCCATGTCTTGCAATTTCTTCCTGCTGGCCAAACATCTAAATGAAGATGGGCTTAAAATAAGTCCTAGCTGGTATCTGTCACAGCCTATTCTTTGGGCTGCTGTAAATAGCTGTTGCATGTCACCTAACGTATGGTTCATGGTGCTATTCTGGGATACACAAATAGAAACAGGCTTTGCAATCTCCTCAGCTGAGGGCATCTGAAGTATCACATTGCCCCAAACTCTGGTAGGAACCATACCACATAGAGCACAGTTCTTTGAAAATCCCACTTCTCTGGTTGCTTGGGAGGTGTGCTCACCAGCTCAGTTATCTCCAGAATTTGCAGGGAAAGAAATGTTTGAAAGAGACCTGGGAAGGAGAAAGAACACAATTTTAAAGATGAGGAGGGAGATCTTGCTCTCTACTACTTCCTGAAAGATGGTTGAAGCCAGGCAATTCTTGGTGTCTTCTGCCAAGTAATAAGTGATAGGACAAGAAGAAATGGCTTTAGCTTGTGCCAGGGGAAGCTGAGGTTGAACAATAGAAACAATTCCTTCATGGAAGGGGTTGTGCAGACCTGGCCCAGTCTGCCCAGGACAGTGGTTGAGTCCTCATCCCTGGAGGGGTTCCAAAGCTGTGTAAATGTGGTGCTGAGGAATATAGTTTCATGGTGACCTGGCAGGGCTGGGTTAATAGCTTCAAGATCTTAAACGTCTCATCCAACCAAAACAATTCCATGAATCAGCACAAGTCTGTCAAAGGGATTCTGTGAACTGGATCCCACAGTGACTGGAAGCAGCAGCACTCAGTGGGTAATTGTGACCTCTGTGGCCCCAAAGCATAGAAGTCCTAAAATGCTAAGAGACTACAGGCACTCCTCATCATCCCCTTCCCCTTGGCACCTGCACTCCTACTGCTGATAGATTCAGGAGGTCATGTCCAAGACCAACCACCATCTCAGAAGGGCAAAGGACTGTGGCTGGCCACCAGAGAGAGGCTCAGCTCCAGTTTCTCCATGCAACCTATCCACAAATCTCCTAAAAGTTGTGATCTTTTGTGCAATACACATACACATGTGGTGTGGGTGACAGCCTTCCTTTCTCACCCTGTTGGGGTTTAGACCATCCTGTGCTTGGCCATCCTGCTGCTGAGTCTCCCTTCTAGGCTAGGGGCTGCTGGCCAGCTGCCCAGGAGAGAAAAACCCATTGGAATGTGATCTAAATCAATTTAATCCATCACAGTGAGCTATTTAATGATGTAAGCTGCCACAAACCGCACACACCAGTGACGTCCCTGCTACGCTGACGTGCTTTACCCTCCATCGGGGTCTGTTGATACACAGAGGTACTTGGCAGTCACTGAAATGTGAGCTGAGGAGCTAAAAATAGGGCAGATTTCTAGGCTGGCGCAGAGCAGTCACCCAGCAGGCACTCGATGGGGGTATGGTCAGGATAACAGCACACTCCCATAGCAACGCTGCACAAATGCTACCTGCCCCCAGAAAGGGCATGTTGGTCTCAACGTCACAGATCATCATAGAAGCATAGAATGGTAGGGGTTGGAAGGGACTTTTGGCAATCACTCAGTTCAACTCCCCTGATAAAGTAGGGGCACCCACAGCAGCTTGCCCAGGATCACAATGTCTAGATGACATTGGAAGCTCTCCAGAGAAGGAGACTCCACAACGTTTCTGGGCAGCCTGCTCCATGGATCCAGCACCCTCACACCAAAGAATTTTCAGATGGAACCTCCTTAGCTCCAGTTTCTGTCTGTTGCTCCTTCTTAGCTCTCCTCTGGATCTGCTCCAGCAGGTCCATGTCCTTCCTGTGTCGAGGTCCCACCAGAGCAGAGTAGAAGGGCACAATCACCTCTTTCAGCCTGCTCTCCACGCAGCCTTTGATGCAGCCCAGATGAAGGGAAACATTAGGATTGTCTTCATTTGAGGTTTTAAAGGCAAGTTCTGTAGGCAGGGACAGTATCTTCCACTACTCCAACCACTATTTGGAAGAGGCAGAAAAGCCTTGAGAAAATATTTTAATTTTTAAAGTATTTGATTCAGTCACCCCAGATGGATTCAGACTCAGCTAAAGCCTGCAGCAGCCCAGCAGCTGTCCAAACTTTCTGATTAACCACTTTCATCAGCCCAGACACCCTGCCCTGCTCTTGGATTTCAGTCTGGAGCTGTATGACAGGTGTGCCATTGTTCCTTGGGAAGAAGTAGGTTATTATCTGGAAATTCAAACTCCAGGTGCCCTGGAAAAAGGATCACATCAGGAGAAAGCTTTAATTATCACAAGGAAACCTGTTTAGCTAAGATCACTTTGTTTCTCTCTGATGTTTTATTTCACAAGCAGTGCCAAAGTTTTTACTTCTTTTGTTCTGAATTAGGAAATGCAGAAAACAAACCCAAAATTCTCCTGTTTGTGAGGCTGTGTTCACGTTGTGGCTGTTCTTAGAAATTCATAGATTCATAGAACAGTCTGGGCTGGAAGGGACCTTAAAGATCATCCAGCTCCAACCCTCCTGCCACGGGCAGGGACACCTTCCACTACACCAGGTTGCTGAAGGCTTCACCCAACCTGGCCTTGGACAATTCGAGGGAGGGGGCATCCACAACCTCCCTGGGCAGCCTGAGCCAAACTGACAACTGGTTTGTGTACCCCAAAGCAGTAGTTTCATACGAGGTTCTTCCTCCTGCAGAGAAGCAAATCAAGCTGGCCAACTCCAAGGTGTTACCTTACCTTACAACTGTGTGTGAATTTGCAGTTACTGAGTGGAAGCATAAAATCCTACACAGAGAATGACTCAAACACACTGACTCTAGTTCTTAGCATTCAGATTTGTTTCCTGCCTACGGCTTTGGCTGAATAAATACCATCTGTGTTTCTGTCTCTCACTCGTGGTTTTGATGCTGGAAATGCCAACAGCTTTACATAGAGGAATTTGGTAGCCAGGGTGGGTTGGTAGTGATTTTGGGGGTTTTATTATTGTTGTCTCTATGTCCAATTTGAATTGCAATTTCTTTTTTTTTTCATTAGAGTACATAATGGGACTGAGTTATCTTTGGATGTGTTCTGCCACAGAGCTAAGGGGAAAAAATATCACATACACTTAAAAAATGCCGGCTGACACCACCTCTGGTGCTCACAGCTTATCATTATTCTTGTCCAGCACTATCAGCTACTTAATTACTAGTAATTTTGGAAGGCTGATTACAGTTTTGGGTAAATGGCAGTAGCAGAGGTCTTGGCAATGGTGTTTAAACCATTAATCCATGGATTCAGAATCATGGAATCATTTTGGTTGGAAAGGACCTTTAAGATTATCAAGTCCAACAATTAAACTAAAGAGGAAGAACTAGAGAAGAAACAACTAAACCTTAATTCTTCCTAAGCTGTGATGAGAAAGCTCTGACATTTTTCACATACAGACCCTTAACAAATCCTGTGACATCCTGAACACCTCCTCTCTGGAGGTGTTCACAACTGGATTGGATGGGGCCTTGAGCAACTTGGTCTGCTGGAAGGTGACCCTCACCATGGCAGGGCAGTTGGAACTGATTATCTCAAAGGCTCCTTCCAACCCAAACCATTCTATGAATCTATGATCTTCATGATATGCTTGAACATGTTCTGGAGGTGGGAGCAGAGGAGAAAAGTCTCTGAGGAGCAGACCACTGAAGCCTCAGTACTGTCCACCTTTTTTTCTCCACTGCTGCCTGCACTCTTCTTCCCTTTCCTGTCTAGAGAGGGGCACATCTTGGCAAGTAATTTCCCTGCCCAGCATCTTTAGAAATAGGCTAATGACACTGGAACTTTAAATAGCAGCCTAATGTGCAAAGGCAGGATTTATGGGCACAGGCAGTTCATTGAGCAGCAGCAGCTCCTTGGAACAATTCCCCCCAACAGCAAAGCCAGTGCTGGGCAGTGACTCTGCACATTTAGTCCAGAGAGTCTCAGAGATGCATCCTCTGCTGTACTCGCCAACCCCAAACTGAGCTACCTCTGAATGAAAGAATGGCTCTGAAAAGAGGATTTCAGACTGTAGCAGCCTCTGGACTTTGAGCTCACAAGAACACTTTTAAACTCCTCAAGATGAAGGATTTTAAGTGGACTATTCCAATTAAAAGAACATATTTAAGGCTTCCATGTAAGGAAAAGCCCAAACGCTCCATGGAGTAACCTGGCATGTGCCAGAAATGTCCAGCAGAATGTACTGTCTGTCACTTGTTCCTGTGACAGGATAGTTCTGAATTAATACTGAAAATGCTTTGGTGTAAAGTATTTCCAGGACACTAAACCAGGAACAATCCCAATTCATCTTTTTTATCCCTGAGGGTTTTTGTCATGGCATTTAAGCAATCATTTAAAAACAGCTCCCATGAGCTAATAGTGAGTTTTGATAGAGCCAATATACGAAGGCACATTCTTTGTTTCCCCGAATCCAGAATACTGGCTGCTCCACTTGGTGCCAGCTGGCAAAGATTCCCAAGGGGCTGCCTGCCAGGTATGTGCTGTCAGAAAGCTCCTGCCATAGCTGCTCTTTTCTGCACCCAGACTTCTCCTCCCATGCCAGGGACTGTGAGGAGATGATGTAGGAACCAAAAATATGGGCTGCTGTTGGCATAGCTGAGGGACCACAGGCTGACAGGCTGAATGAAACAGGAGAAATAATCTGCCTTGTGATTCCTAGATGAGTCTGAGCTGTATTTCCCTACAATCAAGTACAGGACATAATGGGTCAACACAGACACGGCTTATTAATGGTGTCCTCAGCCCCTGGGATTGCTTGATGGATCACTGAGCCATGGTTCTGCACCTATACCAGAAGCTGGATGAATCATCTCAGTGAGGCTGAGAATTCTTTTCCTGCCAGCATGGGGTGTAAAAATCTGACCTGCTAAAAATACGTCAGTGAATGCTTGCAGGTTTTCAGGAGAGCTGAATTCCTCCTTTCCTATTCCTAGCTCTAACGTGTGGTTTTGTGCCTTCGTGCTATAACCGCTGAGCTGTTCTACCTTCCAACTTGCTCCTGAACAGCCGTTGCAGGCTACCTGCAGCTAAACTGAATTATTCATGCGGACTAACGAAGCGAAACTATCGCAATGTCACCCTGGGGTCAGGCCTGCTCGCCGCCTGAAGCAGCTGGGAGGAGCTGCCCTGCAGCAGGACAGACCTGGATCAATAAATTCCCTACTCCTCACCTCCCGTGCCCCCTTCTGCTGCCTGACATCAGCCATAAAGCCTGCAGCAGCTTCCCCCAGCCACACAGTCAGAAGGGGCTGTCTCAGTTACGCTCCATTCCGTTAGGCTGGCTGGGCGAGATGCAAAGCGTATGGAAGAGAGGGGAGGCCCCGGGGGAGACCCCCGAGGTACCTGCCCGGGGCAGTGAGAAGCCCCGCAACGCGATCCCGCCGCCTCCCGACCCGCCGCTGCCATGACAACGCGGGACGAAGCGGGCGGAGGCGGGCGGAAGCGGGCGGAGGCGCAGAGCGCAGCGGGCACAGCGCCTCCTCAGGCGGGCGAAGGCACAGCGGGCACAGCGGGCGCAGCGGGCACAGGGGGCACAGCGGGCACAGCGGGCACAGCGCCTCCCCAGGCGGGCGGAGGCACAGCGGGCACAGCGGGCGCAGCGGGCACAGGGGGCACAGCGGGCACAGCGGGCACAGCGCCTCCCCAGGCAGGCGGAGGCACAGCGGGCACAGCGGGCACAGCGCCTCCCCAGGCAGGCGGAGGCACAGCGGGCACAGCGGGCACAGCGCCTCCCCAGGCAGGCGGAGGCACAGCGGGCACAGCAGGCGCAGCGGGCACAGCGCCTCCCCAGGCAGGCGGAGGCACAGCGGGCACAGCGGGCACCGCGGGCACAGCGCCTCCCCAGGCGGGCGGAGGCACAGCAGGCACAGCAGGCACAGCGGGCACAGCGCCTCCCCAGGCGGGCGGAGGCACAGCGGGCACAGGGGGCACAGCGCCTCCCCAGGCGGGCGGAGGCACAGCAGGCACAGCGGGCACAGCGCCTCCCCAGGCGGACTGCCGCTCACGGCCGCTCCCCGGAGCGCCAATGGGAGGCGGCGGCGGCTGCCATGGCCCGGCATGCAGCGCGGCCCGCGCCTCACTTCCGGCCGGGGCGCTAGGATGGCGACTCCCATGCACCGCCTCATCGCCCGCAGGCAGGCGTGAGTGTGGCAGGCTGCCGGTGCGGGGCGGGCACCGCCGTGGCGAGGGACACCGCCGTGGCGAGGGGGGCGCGTCCGGAGGCGAGCCGGAGCCAGGAGACGCCTGGCCGGGCAACACCTTGGGGGTGCCGGGCAGGGGTCGCGGCGGGTGCGAAGGAGCGGGGCCCGGGCCGGGAGCAGGCTCGGCAGTTGCTGGGGCACAGCATCTGCCTCGCAGGCGCTCGGCCACAACCGCTCCGAGGAGGGCTGGGCGAGCCGCCTGCTGAGGCGGTGGTGGCGAAATAGAGAGGGAGCGGGGCTGTGGAAAAGGAGGGAAGGCTTTGGAAAGGTCATTTGCGCTGCTGCCATTGGCGAGCAGCGCTTTGGGAAGCAGTGCCCTAAAGGTGCCAGCCTGCCGTAGCTCTCTGTGAGGCAGGCCTTGGTGAGCTTCACTGCAGAACTTCAGCTGTCAAAGTAAGGAAAAGTAAGTTCTAGGTTCATGTGTAGTTTATAGAACTGTGAGAGTGAGGCAGAAGAAAGCCCAAACCAAAAGAGCCAATCCTTGGCCAGACTGGGGTATGGCAGCCAAGCCACTCTCTCAGTGCCAAGGGCATCTGATTGCCAAACGCTGAGATGAGGGAAGGTTAACACCTTTGCTTTCTTATGTGAAGCACAGTCTTCCTTTCTCATTTATGACTTGTGCTGGTTTTTAGGTTTTTTTCTCATGTTTTAATTTTTGGACCCTGTTTGAGTGTTTTTTAGCTGACTGTAGGAGTTGGATAGAATAGGGATGACTGCTGCATTCTCTTGCCTTTTTATTGCTTACTAGAATCACTTCCCATTGGGAAACAGGAAAGGCATTTGGAATTTCAGAGTACTTATGGAATAAGGGATACTGCTGAAGCAAGGAATTTCTTGCTGTGTCTCTGGGGTGGCCTCTTCTCCCAGGCAACCAGCAACAGAACAAAGGGACACAGTCTCAAGTTGTGCCAGGGTAGGTATAGGCTGGATATTAGGAAGAAGTTCTTCACAGAGAGAGTGATTGGCATTGGAATGGGCTGCCCAGGGAGGTGGTGGAGGCACCGTCCCTGGGGTCTTCAAGAAAAGCCTGGATGAGGCACTTAGTGCCATGGTCTAGTTGATTGGTTAGAGCTGGGTGATAGGTTGGACTGGATGATCTTGGAGGTCTCTTCCAACCTGGTTGATTCTATGATTCTATGATTCTATTTGATCAGTCTGTGCTGTGTTGACATCTGCTAGCCTTTGCTTCTAGGGTGTGCTGATAAAAGACTACCTCAGTCTCTTGCTTTTTGTTACAAAGCCTGTTAATGCTGATGTGGTATTTATAGACCTGTAGCTGCTGGACTATTCTGATCTGTTTCCTGGTAACTACTTATATTGCTTTTAGGGCTTGATCCTTATCTTTCTAGCTAGGATAGAATTGCCTGCCTTGGTCACAAGAGGAGTGCTAAAACCATGGAAATACTGAGTTGAGGTATTCCATTTTAAACATGTGCTTTGTTCCTGTGGAGACAGCTCTGGGCTGGTTTGACTTAGAAGAACCTCCACTTTTGGGAGCTGTGTGTTGATGAAGTGGAGGGAGTATTCTTATGTTGCTTCTGTGTAGCTCTTGTGGCAGAGCCAAAGCAAAACTGCTCAAAGATGCTGGAGTTTTTGTTCATTACTAGACATGCTGTTTCCTGTGCAGCATAGGTTGCAAGTTTAATCAGTTTTCTAGTGCTGGTTTACATTAGTATTTCTAAGGTTGGACTATGAAGCCAGCATTGATAAAGTGTTCAGAACAAGATTCATAGAATGATTTGGGCTGGGAAGGACCTTAAAGATCATCCAGTCCCCACCCACTGCCATGGACAGGGAAGTCTTCCACTCGACCAAGCTGCTCAAGGCCCCATCCAATCTGGCCTTGAGCACCTCCAGGGAGGGGACATCCCTGGACAGCTTGTTCTAGTGTCTCATCACCCTCACTGTGAAGAATGTCTTCCTAATGTCCAGTCTAAATCTACCCTCAAGATTCCCTTCACAATACAGCAGAACTGTCAAAAAAGGTGAAGGGAGAAGCAATTCATATCTGGCCTTGAAAATCAGCACTCTTCTTGACAGCAAAACACTACTGCTCTGTCACTTTAAGGCCTCTAAGTACTAAATGAACGGTCAAAGAGCCCCCTGCTTGTTCAGACAGGGCTGTTACTTGCTGATAGTTTAGATGAACTGGCCTTGAACAATTAGCATCTTGATGTTTGGAAAACACGATGGGAAGTGGAAATGAGTTACCACAGCTACAGAGCACTGCGCTGGCCAAGCAGAGATTTCAGCCCTGGCTCCACAGCTGCTCTGTGACTGTGACCTTGAGCGAGTCCCTTGACCACTGTGTGAGTCTCTTCATTTGCAGAGGAGGAGTGTGTCCATGAGGTGATAACAAACCAGCCTTTGCAAAGCTTCCCAACAGCAGAGTAAGAGCTAGAGCATAAAAATACAAGTGTTCTGCCTTAACTGGCCTCTAAAATTACCAAAGAATTTTACCAGTGTGAGAATTGAAATGTGTATGTGAAGTGTTCAGCTGTTCGGATGGTGCAGGGTCTGGTTTGATTTACACTGCACAAAGTGAGCAGGAATCTGATTGTTCTTGAGATAAACCTTCTGTCAGGTTTTCATGAACCAGGAAATTGAGATAAGCTACAACTCTGCTCGTAGTTGTTGCTCTCTCTGCTGATTCATGAAGGTCCTGAGCTCTTGGTGAGGATTTGGTAGTTTGGTAATTGAGTGTTAAATCCTGGGATGCGGAAATGAAGCTGCCTGCTTTTTTGCCAGCAGAGTTCTGAACCATAATTCCCATTACTTACCTAAAACAAGCCAGAACCACATGCAGTTATTGGTTGGTAGCAAATTGTGTGCAGAGGAATCATTCACAGGAACTGCTCTACAGTGGAATCCTGTGATGTTAAAGCTGCACCAGTGATTTTGGTGATGGGATTCATCCTTGTTCACTGGTACAGAATGATCCTAGTAGGACTTTTCAAAGAGTTTAAGTTGTTTACAATACCTAAAGGAGAGGAATCACTGCTTTTGATTGGAAGGGACCTTGAAGATCCCTCTAGTTCCAAATCTCTGCCGTAGGCCAGGATATGTCCTGCTAGACCAGGTTGCTTAAGGCTTCATCCAACCTGGCCTTGAGCACTTCTAGGCTTGGAGCCTCCACAACTTCTCTGGGCAACCTGTTCCATTGTCTCTCCACTCTCATGGCCAATAATTTCCTCCTAATGTCTTGTCTAAATCCAGGCTTCTTCCAGTTTGAAGCTGTCACTTCTCATCCTGTCACTCTGTGCCTTTGTACAAAGTCCCTCTCCAGATCTCCTGGAGCCCACTTCAAATTCTGGAGGGCTGCTTTAAGGTCTTCTTGGAGCCTTCCCTTCTCTAGGCTGAACATCCCAAACTCTCTCAGCCTGGCCTCACAGCAGAGGGCTTCCAGCCCTCCCATCATTGCTGTGGCCTCTTCTGGCTTTGCTCCCCCAGTCTGTGTCTCTGCTGTGTTGAGGACTCAGGATTTGGCCCCAGCACTGCAGGTGGGGTCTCAGCAGAGTACCGATATGAAAGGGTTTTAATAAGTGGAAAAGTGTTTGTCTGAATTCTGATACTCTTTGTGTCCTGATGTGAGATGTGTAATAGCCAAAGGTGCCATGAATGTCTGCTTTTAACTACATCAGTCTGTGTGATCAAAAGAAATTAATGTGTATTTTCCAACAGGGAGAGCAGGCTTGGACTCAGTCACTTAAAACAATTCTTCATCTTACAGGGAGGCAAACAAGCAGCATGTAAGGTGTCAGAAATGTTTGGAGTTTGGACATTGGACATATGAATGTAAAGGGAAGAGGAAATACCTGCACAGACCTTCAAGGACAGCTCAGCTAGCAAAAATTCTAAAAGAAAAGGAAAAGCAACTATTGCTGCAGCAAAGGTAAGGCTGGCAGAATGAAAATGGGGATTGGAAAGAGCATGTCCTAGACTCTCTGCTGTCATCTTTTCTTCCAGACTGTCTGGTATTTGTTTAATGTTAGAGCTGGTTTGTGTGGCAGGTGCAATATGGACACTTGGGTCCCACATAATTAAACTCTTGTTCAGAAACAGCTGCTTGTCTGAAATACACCTTTTTTGGCCTGTTTGAAACAAAAAAGAGTGCCTTGAGTCAGAGTTAAAATAATTGAAGCCTTGTTTGGAGTGGAATAGAGTCATCATTACAGATTGGTTTGGGTGGGATGGGACCCTCAAGATCAACCAGCTTCAACCTCCTGTCATGAGCAGGGACACCTCCTGCTAGACCAAGGTCCCATCCAGCCTGGCCTTGGACACCTCCAGGAAGGGGGCATCCACAGCCTCCTTGGGCAACCTGTTCCAGTGTCTTACTGTCCTCACTGTAAAGAATTTCTTCCTGCTCTCCAGTCTCAATCTCCCCTCTTCCAGCTCAAAACCATTGGTCCTTGTCCTGTCACTACAAGCCAACAAAGTCCCTCCCCAGCTTTTCCTAGGCCACCTCTAGATACTGGAAGGCTGCTTTAATGTCTCCTTGGACTCTTCTTCAGGTTGACGAGCCTCAACTCTCTCAGCCTGTCCCCACAGGGGAGGTTCTTCAGCCCTCTGATCATCTTTGACTTCCTCTGGACCTATTCCAGCAGTTCCATGTTCCTCTTATGCTGGAGGCACCAGAACTGGATGCAGTGCTCCAGAGTCTCAGTAGAGCAGAGGGGGAGAATCCTCTCCCTCTCCTGCTGGTCACAGTGCTTTTGATGCAGCCCTGCACACAGCTGCCTTCTGGGCTGCCAGTGACCATTGCTGGCTCATGGTGGGTTGGTCAACTGACACTCCTAAGTCCTTCTCCTCAAGATTGCTCCTGAGCCACTCCTTCCCCATTCTGGATTTGTGCTTAGGATTACCCCAACCCAGATGTAGGACCTTGCACTTGGCCTTGTACTTCATGAGACTGGCATGGGCTCACCTTTCCAGCCTAAGTCCCTCTGGATGGATCTCTTCCTTCCAATGTGTTGCTCAGACCACACAGCTCTGTGTCATCTGCAAGCTTGTTAAGGGTGCCTCAATGCCACTGTCCCTGTTGCTGACAAAGATGTTAAACAGCATTGGTCCCAGTACTGACCCCTGATTTGCTACTGCTCTCCATTTGGACATTGGCTGCAGCTCTCCTGAGTGTAGCTGTGCAGCCAGTTCACTACCCAGCTAGTGGCTACCTCTCAAATTGTTGCCTGGTTAGTGTGTTGAGTCTGTGCATGGAGTAACTTGATACAGGAGGTGCAGGACTGTCCAGTGTCTGTCCTGGTTTTGGAGCTGGAAAGCTGACACTCCACTCCATGAGCAGTGTGTGGTGTGAAAAGTCACCTGGTAAAAGGACACCTAAGTAATCCCTGGATGGGAACAGTGTTTAATCCTTGTTAAATTGGGCTGGATTCACACTGCTTATGTAATCATAAGCTCTTTGAAACTCCTTAACTGTGCCAGGAGGTGTCCAGCTCCTCAGATGTCACCATTGCACTTCCAAGAAGGAGGCTTATTCTTCATGGAAAGAACAACCTCCTAGGTCACACTTTTACTTTTGCTTAGCTTAGTTGGGAAAAGTTATTTCTTGTCTGTAAAGAAGTTGGGTCTCCTACAGGTCTGCTTCCCAGTATTTCTATCACCATCTTTAAAGCTCTAACAGTAAATCATTACCTAGAAGGCAAACATAGGCTAATAAGATTAATATTTACTTCTGGACAACCACAGTCAGGATTTTCCAGCACTTAACTCATTTCAGCAGTTGTTCCAGGATCCTTTCTTTTTGCCTAGTGCTGACCCCACAATTCTGTACATTAGGGAGGTCAGGAAGGCTCACAGCTTGCCCAGCTTAGAGTTGGGAGGGAAGGTACCAAAACACTTCCTCCTCAGTGGGTTTGCTGCATTGAACCCAACCCGGGATGGCCAGGTTTTGTTTGTGGTTCCGAAGACATGGTGGTGCCAGAATAAAAAAAGGCTAGATGCGGTGAGAGGGGATGCTTGGATCTGCAGGAGGCTGTCCCCTGGCCCTTGTGCCACTTGCTGTAGCTATCCGCACGGTGACCGCTAGAGGGAGGCACAGGCCTGTGCCGCGGTTACATGCTGAAGCGACTCCTGCCTTCCGAAAGGACCTCTGATTCCGTTTAATTCAGTGACTTCTCCTACCCTTGAAACATCTGGTTACCTGCGGTGGGCGTATAAGGCCCTACAGATATCTCTATTAACGACAAGCAGCAACACATGGCATTGTTTTGGCTGAAAAGTGCTCCTAAGCCATCTAGTCCAACCCCCCTGCAGTCAGCAGGAACATCCTCCACTAGATCAGGTTGCTCTGAGCCTTGCCCAGCCTGACCTTGAATATCTCCAGGGATGGGGCCTCAGCTGCCTCTCTGGGCAACCTGTTGCAGTGTTCCAGCACCCTCATGGTAAAGAGCTTGTTCCTAATGTCCAGTCTAAATCTCCTCTTCTTTAATTTCAAACCACTGTCACTGAAGGTGTCTGTAAAGTCCCTCTGCAGCCTTTTTGTAGGCCCCCTTCAGGTACTGGAAGGCCACTATGAGGTCTCCTTGGAGGCTTCTCTTCTCCAGGCTGAACAACCCTAGCTCCCTCAGCCTGTCCTTGCAGCAGATGTGTTCCAGCTCCCCTGATCACTTTTGTGGCCCTCCTCTGGACCCACTCCAGTAGCTCCATGCCCTTCCTATGTTGAGGGCTCTAGAGCTGGACACAGCAGTGCAGGTGAGGTCTCACCAGAGCAGGGGGGCAGAATCACTTCTCTCTGTGTGCTGGCCATGCTGCTTTGGATGCAGCCCAGGCTGCCACTGGTCTTCTGGGCTGCAAGTGCCTGTTGCTGGCTCATGTCCAACTTCTCATCCATGCCCTCCCCCAAGCAATCTGATCTAGTTGGAGGATGTCCCTGCTCACTGTGGAGGGGGTTGGGCTAGATGACCTTTGGAGGTCCCTTCCAACCCCAGCCATTCTGCAATTCTATATAAATAGATTGTTCTGGGGCTTTTAATACTTGACATTACCTGGGGAAAGATGCAGCCTAATCCATTATTGCCCCCTTTGTTTCAATCTATTAAGTAACTACTAAATATGCTTCTACAGGATTTCTGGGGTATCCTTTTTCCCCTCTGTCTTTCCCACCTCCAAATGTCCTCTGTATAATATGAAGGACAATGCCAAAAAGAGTAGTAAAGCCTGAATAACATAGAGGATTAGAGGTGAATTGCTGCTGATTTCCTTTCCTGATTTGTAGATTTTGTTGTTTTTCTGGTTTGAATGGTGGCTGAAAATAGCTACCAAGTGAACTCTAGGCAGTGCAGCTCTCTGCCAGTGGGACCCAGGTTTTGTAATATTAAACTTCATTCTGCTGTAATTTATTAAATTTTCCAACTGCATTAATATTTTTTTTTTGTTTCCTCCATTATTTAGCACTGGAGAAAGTGCTGCAGAAAGGAAGACCAAGAAAAAGAGGTATGTGGGGAAGGAAGACAAATTGTGCTGCTGTTTGTGTGCATGATCTTGTGCTGGGTACTGTGCTTCAGAAAAGGTGTGTGGGGAAAGTCAGCACTACAGAGGCAGTTTTGGGTTTAGTGCTTTTGGCTTGTTACAGGCCTTTGTGTCATGGATATTTAGAGAATTTCTGCTCCTCCTTGGCCAAAAATTCTAACCTCTTTGGCCTTTGCATTTCTCCTTACTGATTGTCTCATCCATACATCCTTTGCAGTGCCGGCAGTGAGACACTGGAACAGGTTGCCCAGGGAGGTTGTGGATGCCCTTTCCCTGGAGGTGTTCAGGGTCAGGTTGAATGAGGCCTTGAGCAGCCTGGTTTAGTGGAAAGTGTCCCTGCCCAAGGCAAGGGGTTGGAACTGGATGATCTTTAAGGTCCCTTCCAACCTAAAGCGTTCTGTGAATGAATTCTATCTCTCTGTGGTCTTACTGTGATAATAAAACCCTTACTTCTGTCTCCGAGTTGATCAGGTGTATTTTAACCAAGCCTGCCTTCTGCTCCACCTACTCATCTTGCTCTTCCTTCCTTGTTTCCACTCCCTTCTCAAGCAGCTGTCTCTGTCTGAAACTTTGTCTAGAGAATGGAATAAAGCATCTAAAAACCCATCAAACTAAAAAACCTCAATCACAGACCTACTCTGAAATCTCCTCCCTGCCCCAGGTCATAACTTGAGCAGGCTTTATTGGAACACTTCTTGATGAGTGTCTTAGTTCTGCTACCAGATGTGTTTTATCACAAAGTTCATTTGTTGTTGGACTTATTTAGGACTAGTGAGAAACTAAATTCATAAAAGTCTAAACAGAGTAGCCCTCTTCCTGTTATAGCTTTCTTGTGTGCTGCACTTTGCTACTTGCCATCATGATTTTCAGAGTAGAATCCTGAAATCCTAAAATCACTTTACCAAGTCTGAGGTTTAACAATGTCCTTCAGCACCACATCTACATGTTTTTTAAATCACTCCAGGGATGGTGGCTCAACCTTTCCAGGGCATGACAAACCTTTGGGGGAAGAAATTGTTCCTCATGTCCAACTTAAAGCTCCTCTGTCACAATTTGAGGCCATTTGCACTGCTGCTGTCACCTGATACTAGGGAGAAGAGATCAAGCCCCAGCTCACTGCAACCTCCTTTCAAGGAGCTGTAGAGAGCAATGAGGTTGCCCCTCAGCTGCCTCCTCTTCAGGCTGAACAACCCCAGTTCCCTCCACTGCCTCTCACCAGACCTATTCTCTAGGCTGTTTATCAGCTTTGTTGCCCTCTAGAGCTGCTCCAGCTCCTCAGTGTCCTTGGGTTAAGCTCTAAAGCAATACAAAAACAAAGGGGGCAAAAGGATTTATGGGGAGCAGGGTGGTTTGGTTATTTTTTAATTACAAATTAAAAGCTTCAAGGTTTGAATTGTCTTGGTTTTTTATGGAAGCACTGAATCCATCAATTTTAATCCCTTTCCAGTTAGTTCTCTCTTGCACTACAGAAGAGCTAAGCGTGGAGAACTCAGTGGCGTGTTCTCCAGGCAGAAGCTGGAGTTCTGGCAGCAGGGAGCACTAACCTTTTACATACTGTGTTTGTTTTGATATAAACAGGCATAAGTATGCTGCAGGCTCAACCAGAAAAACAGGAACAGGCAAACCAGCTGTTGTACAATCTTGTGACCTCAGGTGACACAGAGCTGGCTTCTGGGTGCATGTTGGCTTCAGCGTTCCCATACTTTGGTTATTAATTGAAAGTCCACTTTGTGTTTGGATCAGGTCTAAATCTACCTGTCTGAAGGGCTGAATGTCTTAATTAACTTGTTTCTTTGGGCACCTGGTTGTGATTGCAACCAAAACTGTGAGCTGGATTTATGAAATGAGTTTAAAGCCAACAGGATTTGTGATTGCAGTAGAGTTAGAGAGGACAGAAAGCCTCACAGAGAGGTGATGGCATGGTTACAAGGTGTAGTTGTAGATGAAGTCATACAAGATATTAACAAGAAATCCCAGACTGGTTTGGGTGGGAAAGAACGTGTAAAGCTCATCTAGTTTAACCCTCCTGCAGTCAGCAGGGACATCTGCAACTATTGCAGGTTGCTCAGAGCCCCAAACAACCTGGCCTGTAAACAGTGCTGGGCATGGGGCATCTCCACCTCTCTGGGAAACTTGGGCTGGGCTCTCACCGTCTCAGTGTCAAACATTTCTCCCTTCTCTCCAGTGTGAATCTCCCTCTTTTAGTTCAAACCATCACTCCTTGTCCTGTCACACAGGCCCTGCTCAAAAGTCTGTCCCCAGCTTTCTGCTTGTCCCTTTAAGCACTGAAAGGTCCCTCTGGAGCCTCCTCTTCTGCAGGCTGAACAATCCCAACTCTCTCAGCCTGGCCTCACCGCAAAGGGCCTCCAGCCCTGTAAAAATCTGTGAAGTTGTTTTAGGGAGAATGGATGTTTGCTGCTGGAGAAATGTACTTTTGCAGTGGTGTAGTAGACCCAAAGATCTTGGCTCTACTGGTCTGTGCCACCTGGGTTGTCACATTACCTAATAAAGAAATTGTCACTTTTACTTGCTCCCATTTTCATCCATCAACAGGCCACAATTGCATCACCTGGGAACAAGCATTCTCTATGTTTTCCTCTTGAGGACCTAGCTCTTGCTTTCCTCTGAGGGATGCAGTATTGTGAAATTCTGTTTCTGTGAGTGGGTTTCAGATTAGAACCTAAATACTGGAAATGTGTGGAGTGCTCTTGTGGATTCTGTGAAAAGTGGTTATGAAGAGAAAGTTCAAAGTCATCCAGGCAGTCTCTGACTGATTCTTGCCCACACAATTAAGCTGTTCAGATGGAAACTGCTAGGCCCATTGTTTTGGTTTGCCTTATCTAGGCAAGACAAGTTCTTCACCAACAATAAGTCTGTATTGAAGCAGCCCTCGTAGATTTATCTTTCATAAATAGCCACTGTGCCTGCACACACAGTGATAAGAGATTACAGATGTTGCTACAAATGCTGCAGTGCCTCATGCCTTGTGGACCAGGGCTGCCCAGGGCAGTGCTAGAATCTTCATCCCTGGAGGGATTGAATTGCTGTGGAGATGTGGTGCTGATGGACATGGTTTAGTGGTGACTTGGCAGTACTGGGTTAATCAAAGAAGGGAAGAGACCTGCAAAGGTCACCCTGTCCAACCCCACTGTGGTCAGCAGGGACACCTAATTAGATCAGGCTGTCCCCTGGTTCCTATCAAGTTGGACCTTGAATGTTTCCAGAGATGGGGCCTCAACCACACACCTGGGCAGTCTGAGCCAGTATCTCGCCACCTTCATTGTGAAGAACCTCCTCTTAACATCCAACCTAAATCTACTCTGCTGCAGTCTCCATCTGTTCTCCTGTGTCCTACCACTACAAGCCCTTGTAAAAATTCCCTTCCCAGCTTTCTTGTAGGCCCCCTTCAGGCCCGCCTGAAGGCTGCTGTAAGGTCTCCCTGGACTCTTCTCCAGGCTGGACAGACCCAACTCTCTCAGCCTGTCTTACTAGATGAGGTGCTTCAGCTCTCTGATCATCATGGCCTCCTGGACCTGCCTGAGCAAGTCCGTGTCCTTCTTATGTTGGGGACCCCAAAATGGTTGGACTTGATGCTTCTAAAGATGTTTTCCAACCTTAATGATTCTATGATCTGAATTTGTCTGCCAACAGGATGAAAAAAACATTGCTTTCTTTAGCAGCCTTAGCATGGACATTTCCTGAGCTGCACTGAACCAAACCCACTGATAGAACTACACTATGCATTTTCTACTGGAAGGAAGGTTGTGCATTACTCTGCTTAAAATGTTGACATGCTGTCGGGTTGGCTTTGTGGGAATTAAGGTGAATTAGTACCTTTAGTCTCTGCTTGAAGAAAGTTGTATGAGATAATTTCATTGCACTTAGAATTCAGATTGCCTTATTGGGAGACCTTCATCTCACGAACAACTGCCTCAGTGAGGGCTTCACATGGGAAAAAATGAATGTTAATGGCAGAGGATAAAGAAATCAGCTTTGCTGTGTTCACAGTTCTGTCTTTAGCTTGGATTGTTTCCACCTCTTCTCCACCCTGAAAATAAAAGCACCCTGCAGTGGCAGGTAACCTGAGTTGTTCTGCCAGGAGTAATCTAAGAATAGTTTGCACAGTTGTAGCAGAGGTGAAATCACTGATGAAACTTCCCCCACCTTGTGCATTGCCAGAATTTCCCTCAGGGCTGCATCTGTGTGCTAGGGAACTGATCTTAGATTTGTCCTCAGGCTTTAGAGGTGCAGGACTTTGAGACCTCTCCTGCAGCTGCATTCTTCATTTTAGCAATCAGTGAAAACTCTCATTACTGCTGTGATCAAGAACATAGAATCACAGACTGGTTTAGGTTGGAAGGGACCTTAAAGGTCATCCAGTTCCAACCACCCTGCCATGGAGAAGGACATTTCTTGCTAGCCCAGGCTGGTCAAAGCCCTGTCCAACCTGGCTTTGAATGCCACTGCCTCAGAGCCTCCATAGCTTCTCTGGGCAACCTGTTCCAGTGCTTCAGCACCCTCGTGGGGAAAAATTTCTTCCCAATGTCTAATCTAAATCTGGCTTCTTCCAGTTTGAAGCTATTGCCTCTCATCCTGTCGCTCTATGTCTTTGTTCCTTGCCTTTTGATCCTTCGAACTTCACCTTGTTCTGTAGCCCTGTTTTGGCTTACTTCATGTGCTTGGTGTTGCTCAAATGGCCAAAAGGAATTCTTCTGAACTGGAAGGAGGGACAGAGGAGTTCAGATTGTCAGGTCTGGGTGTTTTTAGACCAAAGAGTTGCATTTTGGATGACAACAGAGTCTAAGGGACACGGTGTGAGGACTGCTGTCTCTAGCAGGACTGATCTCATCTGCCTGTTTGTTTGCTTTCAGATCTAAAAGCGTGACCAGTTCCAGCAGCAGCAGCAGTGACAGTTCAGCTAGCGACTCCTCATCTGACAGTGAAGATTCCTCTACCTCTTCTTCCGATGATGACAGTGACAGTGATGAGAGCTCCTCTTCTTCCTCATCCTCTCCATCCTCCAGTAGCACTTCCTCTTCTTCAGAGGTCGACTCAGATTCCAGCTCCTCCAGCAGCAGCAGCAGCAGCAGCACAGACAGTAGCTCTGACGATGAACCACCAAAGAAAAAGAAGAAGAAATAGTCCAGTGCAGCCTAGAAGTGTTGTGTAGTGAACGGTAACGCTCTGCAGAGATGGGGTCAGCCCTGCTTGCCAAACAGTTCATCTGGGCAGCATTTCTACTGCTCCAACTTTCTACGTGGTTTTGCATAGTTGTTCACAGGACATGAAAGGCATTAAATGGCACGTTGAGACTTCCTGAGAGACTTATTTTTGTGGCTGATCCTTTTAAGGAGAGTTTAACTTTTGTAGTTCAAAAAGAAAAAAAGTGAAAAAAAGAAAAAAAAAAACAAAAATACTTATCTTCAGATCTGTTTATATGAGCTAAGGTCCAGTAACCTGGATGTTTACATGCTGCAAAGCAAAAGCTTTTCACTGCAGATCTTGCTGTGTATCATATGTTACTACTCTCTTCCTGCCAGCTTCACTTTCAGTGAGAAACTCTTCTGAAGCAGAAGTTTCAGGCTGTGGAGCACTGTGCTTGTGGGAGTGGAATGCAGTGTTGCTCACAGAGGGCCTTGATCTCACTGGTAACAGATGGATTCTGTGCTGCTGAGCTTTGTTGTTTTTTCCTGATGGCTCTTCCTGATGCTTCCAGGTTGAGTCCTAACTGCACCATAAAACTTTTAACTGGTGTTAATTTGTTAATTAATGATCAATATCCAACTTGTACTGTCCAGAGGCTTTAGTCTTTTCAACTCACCTGTTTCCTTAGCTCATGTATTTGTAGCATTTTCTGAGACAGTGTCTCCTGCAGCAGTGTTGTGTAAGAGGAGCAGCTTGCAGTGGAAGAATGATCCTGCTTACCAGCTTCATTGTTGTGCCTTTTCTTGGTAAATTAAATGTACCCCCATGAGAGAAGGGCTCAAGTGAGTGCTTTTTCAGCGCTTCACTAGCTTTCCATAGAGACTAGGGTCAGTAAAACCAGAGAAATAGTAGTAATAAGTGTGAAATATGAGCACTCTTTTTCAAAGAGATCAGAAGAAGGCTACTTTCACTGCTTGCTCAGTAAGAAAAAGTCACCTTTGAACAGAGATCCTAAAGGAGAATCTTTCCCTTAGGCTGTTTTTGCAGAGAATGGTTGTGTCATTGCTGGGTGCTGTTGAGTGTGTGGTGACTGGCATGATGGTCTGCAGTCCAGTCAGTCTCATACCTTTATGTCATGGTGGGTGTGTGTGTATGCCTGTGAAAATCTGCCACGGGAGAAGCCAGTTAGTGCAGGGCAAACCCCCCTAACAAAGGCAAAATCCAAACCTACTGCAGAACAAGTACTGCTGGTTGCACCTTCCAAGGTCTTTGTTCTTTTGGTGGGTTGAAGCAGTTGGAGTTAGTGTTTGAATTTGTGGTGCACTCTTCCCGAGTTTCTTGCTGGTGGGAGTGCCCCCTCTCCCTTTTGATTCTGGGGATGGGGGCATCACATATGGAAGAATTCTTGGTTTAGGTAAAAATACAGTAAACTATTTTTTATACTTTTATGGGAAAAAGTAGTGTGTAGAACTTCCTTTGGAATAAACTGTGCTTATTTAAATGCTTGGAAAGATGTTGTGTGGTTTCAGTCTGTAACCATTACTGTGTTTTACAGGACACTCTTGCAGACCCTAAATAAAAGCAGCGGAAAATTGGTTTGAAGTCTTTTTTGAGTGAGTGCACCATTTAACAAGCAAAGTTAATTGATTCTGAAGCAGTAGTGGCTAAATTCATGCTTACTGCAAATCCAAATACCATAGTAGTAAAGTGTGGGTGTGGAAGCCTTCTGGAAGAGGGGAGATTTAGCCTGGAGATTAGGAAGGAATTCTCACCACCACAGTGAGGGTGGTGAGTCACTGGAACAGGTTGTCCGGGGAGGTTTTGGGTAGCCCCTCCCTGGTGTTCAAGGCCAGGTTGGATGGGGAAGTGGAAGCTGTCCCCGCCCATGGTAGGGGGGTTGGAACTAGGTGATCTTGAAGATCCTGTGTTATGAATCTAGGCTTTAGTTTGCTTGGCAGTGAGCTGTATATTAATGCTGCTGGTGTCCATCACAGTATCACCAAGGTTAGAAGAGACCTCACAGATCATCAAGTCCAACCCTTTACCACAGAGCTCAAGGCTAGACCATGGCACCAAGTGCCACGTCCAATCTTGCCTTGAACAGCCCCAGGGACGGCGACTCCACCACCTCCCCGGGCAGCCCATTCCAGTGTCCAATGACTCTCTCAGTGAAGAACTTTCTCCTCACCTCCAGCCTAAATTTCCCCTGGCGTAGCTTGAGGCTGTGTCCTCTTGTTCTGGTGCTGGCCACCTGAGAGAAGAGAGCAACCTCCTCCTGGCCACAACCACCCCTCAGGTAGTTGTAGACAGCAATAAGGTCACCCCTGAGCCTCTTCTCCAGGCTAAACGATCCCAGCTCCCTCAGCCTCCCCTCATAGGGCTGTGCTCAAGGCCTCTCACCAGCCTCATCGCCCAGAAGTGCTTCACACAAGTATATAGGTCTCTGAAAGGAGATTGGAGCCAGGTGGAGTTGGTCTCTTCTCACAAGTAACAAGCTGATACGATTAGAGGAAATGACCTCCAGATGCCCCAGGGGAGGTTTAGGTTGGACATGGGGAACAATTTCTTCCCCTTGAGGACTGTCAAGGCCTGGCCCAGGCTGCCCAGGGCAGTGGTGGAGTCCCCACCCCCAGAGGAATTTCAAAGCTGTGGAGATGTGCTGCTGAGGGCCATGTTTTAGTGGTGACCTGGCAGTGCTGGGTTAGTGCTTGCACTTGATGATCTTAAAGGCCTCTTTCTACCAAACCAGTTCTGGTTTTAACTATTGCTTCTCCCCTTTACATTGTCTTTGCCAAGAAAGGAGAAGTTTGTCAGACAAGGACTACCTCACTAAACCTTGTTATTGAATATGAAAGGTCCTCTTTGTCCATCAGTCTGTTTGTTATCTGCAGCCAGACAAATTGGGTCCTTTCACAAAGACAAAAGGAAACACTTGTGTAAAGTTGGGTTCTGCCAGGCAGGAGCTAGGATGAGGGCACATGATACTAAGGAGACCATGATTTAATTTGTGGTCTACTGTCAGCTCATGTGCTGGCTTACTGCTGTCATTGGATATCTCATCCTGCCAACTGCTGGTTGGGTCAGACCAACCTGAAGGTCCCCTATATTCAAACGTTTGGGGTTTTTTTTATGTTTAACATACAACATTTTTCTTGATACATTTTTTTAACTACCCTTTTTAACTACCCACAAGAGTCTTTACCAGTTCATTTTTCATGAGATAACATCCTGATTTCTTACTGGATGTGGCTCTGGGCAGCCTGATCTAGTTGAAGATGTCCCTGCTTAGCGCAGTGGGGCTGGATGAGCTGACCTTTGAGAGTTGCTTTCAAGCTGATGCAGTCTGTGAATCTGGCTGTTTTGATTCAATTTACTCTTTTTTTTAATCAGGAAAGGTATTTCTTTAATTACTGTCTTCCCAAGCTCTAGGTTAAGTACCAAAGACCATTAATTCTTTTTAAAAACACACTAACTAGGAATTACTACATTTATTAAGCAGTTACATGAGACCTGTGCAGCTCTGAACAGCCTCAGATTAATCCTTCCAATTACAAGGAAAGCTGCCATCCCTAATTGGAAGGAAGCAATTGATGCAGTGGAGTAGAAAAACAGCCTGGGGAAAAGGCATCACATTTCAAGGAGAAACACTGCAAACTGACAGGAGAGCAGGAGAAGAGAGAGACAACCTGATCTTCTAGTGCAGGCCTTGATTAAATCAAACATCTGCCAGCCAGAAACAGGTTTTGGGGTGCCCTTAGTGAAACTGCATTATGCAGTCTCTTGTGGATTGCGGGATTGATTAATTTCTTTAGGGAGGAGTCCTTAAGTAGGACTTCTGCTGTCAGGTGGATTTGATTTATAAAGAAATGATTCAGCCTCCTTTAACCCTATGGATTTAATTTGTTCTGTGAAGTTGTATTTATCCAAGCTCTGCCTTTATCCGTGCAGTTAGACATTGGTGTTGTCCAAGGCAGAGTCTCACAGCCTGGTTTTGTTGAGGGCTGCACAACACAAAACATAGTATGGGGACTTCAGTTTGGCTTTTGAGGTTTGCTGTGTGAAGGATGTTACTGGCACAAGCTTAGGAGTGTTTGGAATAGCTAAACCCTAACAGAAGCAGGGCATTTTTGTTCTTTCCTGTCCTTTCCACTATTTACAGTGCACTGTTAACCTTCTCGAAGAAGCCCTGGAACTTAAAAAGATGCATTTAATTTTCACACGGTTTGACTTCCACCCCGATTTGATCCTGTGTTGTTGTGGTATTGGTTCTATTTCAGCATCATGAGAGACTTCAGAGTGAACTGAACTGAACCAGCTCAGAACTGTTTTGAGATGGGTTCCAGAGTTGAGCTGTTATTGCTGTTCTGCACCATCTCTGTTAGGAAGGGTCTCTGGAGTCGGAAGATCGCAGCCTGTGTAAGATTCTGGCGCTCGCTCTGCTGGTTCGAAAGGAAACAGGGCCTGCCCGTGCTCGCCCTGAGCAGCGGCTAATTACTGCTGACTGCTTTACCCCTGTCATGTTAATCATCCATTTTCATCTACCGAATCACCCCTTAACCCGTGGCGGAAACGCGAAGTGACAGCAGCAGGGAGGTTAACTCTTCTGCCGGGCGCCACTGGCACACACAGCCCCGGCCCCGCGGAGCACCGGCGGGCCCCAGGCGCTCCCAGCCCGCCCGCAGCGCCCCAAGCCCCAAGCCCCGCTCCGGCCCGGCCGCCAGGGGGCGGGGCGCGGCCGCGCGGCCACGTGACGGCCAAGGCAGGAGGCGGGGCCGGGGCGCGTCCCGCCCCCTCGCGCCTCGCGCCGCGTCACGTGTCCGCGAAGTCCCCCCGCCGGCGGGTCACGTGAGCGGCGGCGGGGCTGCGGCGGCGCGGGGGCTGCCGGGAGAGCCGAGTGCCCGGCTGCGGGAGGAGCCGCGGCCCGGCAGGACGGGCGGAGGGAGGCCGGAGCCGGGCCAGGGGTCGAGGGCTGCCCAGGCCGTACGTTGCCGGCCTCTCCCCGACCTCACCTCGCCTTGTCTCGCCGCCAGCCCGGCCCCGTCCCGCGATGGAGCGGCGGGACCCCTGGGGAGCCGCCGTCTCCTCCCGCCAGTGAGCCGCTCCCCACTTTCCCCGGGCCTCGTTCCCCCGTCGGGGGTCGAGTTTATCCCTGCGCTCCTCGGGGCGGTCGGTGAGTCGGCGGCGGCGCCCCCGATCCTCGGGTGTCTTCGTCCCGCCCCCACACTCCCCCCTCCCCGCCCGTCGGGCCGGTGGCGGCAGCCAGGAAATGGTCCGGGCCTAGCGGAGCGGTGAACGGAGGTGAGACGCGGCCGGGATTTGCGACGTACCCGGGCCGGTCGCGGGGCACGGGGTGCTCGCCGCAGGGCAAGGGGGTCCGCCGAGACTGGCACCTCCGGTGCGGTCCTCGTCTGCGGGGGGAAGGGCAGAATCCCGATAGCGGCTGCCGTCGGAGCCTGTTCTGCTTCTCCTTCCCGTTCCCCGACTCACTTTTCGGGAGCTTTCCTGGCCCGCCCTCCCAGGCCCGGAGCCATCTCCGGTTCTCTGTGGCAGCGTTACCTGCGCGGGCCCCGTTCTCCCCCCGCCCCGCTCCCGTGCCGTCGGGCTGCGGTTCCGGCCGTTTGGAGTCGCCCGTTTAATGGCGCATCTCGCTCTCTCCCAACTGCGGGCCCGCCGTCTCTCCCCGAACACCCTCACGGCGAGGGGACCTTCACACCGGGCGAGAATGGAGGTGGGCGAATGCAGCAGGCCCCATTCCCGCACCGGCCCGTCTCGCCGGGTTCCTTACAGGGCCAAATCTGGGTGACTCCCCCCGAAAACGGACATTTGGGGTGGTTATTTGTGCTGGCGGGGCCGGTGCATTCCCTGCTCTGAGCTGATGGGTTTAATCCTTTTCTAGTAATTGACGTCAGGGCTTTGTTCCTTCCCCTTTGCACTCTGCGTTTTGGGCGCTGGGCAGCTCTGGGGACGGAGCGAGCAGGGCTGGGGGAGGCTGGGTGCTTCTCGGTGTTTCTGGGTGCTGCTGGTGGTCAGAGGAAATGGCTCTGGGTAGGTGTTGCCAAAGGTCAGAAGGGAGACTCAGGGTTACTGACACAGACTCACACTCTCCTTGCGGGTGACTGATAGCTGTTACGTAAAGCTCATCCCTGAGCAGGGCCGTGTTACACTTCACAATCAAAATGCTCTCCCCTGACGTCTCTGGAAGCTGGGCTGACAAGTGTTAATTCGGGCTTTTTAGTTCGCTTTCCTTTTTTATCAGTGAAGAAAACCATGTGTTTGGACTTGGGATGCAGATGTCTGTACTGTGGGCTGCTCTGTCTTTCATTTGCTTCTTGAGCTGAGAAAGTGCTCGACTTCGTTTTGGGGGCAAGCTGGGAGTGCTTCTCTGTAGCCAAAAAAAGGTGCTGCTCTAAGGAAAAGAGAGCCTCACTTTGGGGGTGTGGGCCTCTCTATTTGACGAGCTCATCTCCTCTGCTTATTTTGGCCCTATTGATCGTTTGCTTCTGAAGAGTGATGGTTTTAAGTGTTCTTGTTTCCACGGATGTCAGTCAGACCTCCCACTTGCCTGCGTGAGCTGAGCAGGCACTTACTCAGCATTAGTACTCTGAAATCAACTTGTTCTGCTCTGAAATCAACTTGTTTTGCTTGAGGCTGGGCTTTTATTTCTTAGCTTAGCCTGAGCTTCTCCTCATGGGTCTGTTTCTCGTTCTCCACGTTTCTTTAGAACTGTTTATTTCAGTCACTGGAATGCTCTGCTTTGCACCCTGGGGGTGTTATTGTGAAATAGGGTCCAGGCAAGTATTTCGGGGGAATGGTTGGAGGCTTAATTTGTCGTTTTGTTATCTCCTCTAATGAGAGGAAACATTAACCTCGCAGCACTGCTGCTGCGTCGACTGCCTTGGCAAGGTGTGATCTACGGAGGCTTAGTCACAGAGGTGCTGTGTGTGGGTACTGTAGAGTTACACAGTGGCTCCTCAACTGTTGGTCAGGAACAGCCTAGAAAATGTTATCTTTGGGCATTATTAATATCTTGGCTTTATTAATGTGTCCACCTTAGTTTTTATGGTTTTCTAACTGTGTATTTGCAGCTTTATGCAAGAGCAAGATCTCTTCTGGCCAAACAGCTTTAACAATCAGGAAAGAAAACAGTAAGCTTATCCTGTAGTACCCCAAATGTTTTCAGCTCTCTAATATTTCCTTTAAACATCTCTACACATCTCATTTTATGACTTTTCTCCTATGTCTCAAGCATGGAGACAATGAGACAGAGCCCCTGGGGTAGGTTTTTGGACAAGAAAGCACACAGGAACAACAAAAAACAACCAAGTTCATAGTTGTGTGGTTTGTGTTCTTCCCAGTCACAATGATCTCAGCTTGATAAAACATGATGAAACTTCAGTAAGCTCTTCCTTGGTTGTCTTTTTAGTAAGCTGGAATGTACAAAGGCTTTTGCATGATGATGATCCAATGAACTTGGTGAGAAGATGCCCCATATTGTTATCTGCAGGCACCACATGCTGCCTCGTTCAGGGTTTGTAGATAAATAGTTGCAGCAGAAATGTGTCCTGGTGTTACTGTTGGTACGTAAGAAGTTTGCACGTAGGCAGTGGTTCCTTTTTCCTTTTCTAGCTCACAGCTGCTGGTGAGGGTGTTTTGCTGCACTTTATTTTCCACCCTGGTTTCTCCTGGATACTGGATGTGACTCAGGACATGTGTGACTTTTGTGTGTCTGAGAGCAGTTCACAGCATCTGCTGAAGCAGAAAAGAGACTTGGTGACCAAGTAATAATGAAGCTACTGTCCCACATCCCCTTTCTGTTTTCATTGCCATAATATTCTTTGGTTCCTTCCAACCCCTAATATCCTGTGATCCTGTGAACTGCTCCTATCTGCTTCTGATGGCTCCCTTCCTTCTGATCATCCTCTCAAGAGTTTTTTAGTCATTACTATTACAGAATTGTTTGGGTTGGAAAAGCCCTTTAAGATCATTGAGTTCAGCTATCAACCCACCACCACCATGGCCACTAAACCTCATGTGCCACATCCACAGGTTTCTTGAACACCTCCAAGAGCAGTGACTCCACCACCTCCCTGGGCAGCCTGTTCTAACACCTGAGCACCCTTGCAGGAAAGTAATTGTTCCTCATGTCCAACCTAAACCTCTCCTTGCTGTGGATCAACAGAAATCTCTGCCAGCAGCAATATGTACATAGAGCTGGGAGGAGAGTTGGTTGCACAGTGTTATGTTTAGAGTCTACCTGTGTGGGGATGTGGGAATAACAGGGTATTTTAGTGAATGACATTTCTGCTGCATTGATTGTTCTTGGCCACATAATTTCAGAATCTTATTCACATGTGGTTTGCTCTACAGGTGTATTTCCATTCTCTTATGTTACTAGAATTGTAGAATCATTGCATGATAGAATGGTTCCAGCTCCCAGCCATGGGCGATTTAGGCTGGAGATTAGGAGGAAATTCTTTCCAGTGAGGGTGGTGAGACACTGGAACAGGTTGCCTGGGGATGTTGTGGATGTCCTCTCCCTGGAGGTGTTCAAGGCCAGGTTGCATGAGGCCTTCAGTAACCTGGTCTACTGGAAGGTGTCCCTGCCCATGGCAGGAGGTTGGAACTGGATGATCATCAAGGTCCTTTCTAACCCAAACCATTCTATGAAATTGGTGACTGCAAAACTAAAGGTGAAGGAACGTCTCTGGCAGTTATTCCTCACTTGCAGGACTTCTCTGTAGTTACTAATGACTAGCAGGATGCTCTCCAGCTTGTGAAATGATGTTTAGGAAACGAGCGCTCAGGCTGTGTCCTTCCTGTCAGAATGCTCTTCCCCAGAGTTCAGTCAGCCTGTAGTGTTAAAGCAGTGCTGCTCCCTTGCTATGCATCTTCTTCCCGTGGGAATCCAGGTTGATCCTCTTTTTAGATACTCGATTTACATATCCCTGTTTGGAATGCTTCATTTGGTGCTCTCTGAAATAAGGACAGGGACTGCTGCAAAGATGCTGAGGGGACTGGAACATCTCTGCAATGAGGAAAGAGAATTGGGGCTTTTTAGTCTGAAGAAGAGCAGACTGAGGGGGATCTCATCAATCCTGATCGATACTGAAAGGGTGCTGGAGCTTTGGAGCAGGCTGCCCAGAGAAGTGGTGAAGTCTCCGTCTCTGGAGACATTCAGACCCCACCTGGATGTTTTCCTGTGTGACCTCATCTAGGGGACCCAGCCTTGGCAAGGGGGTTGGACTCTATCTGTGCATGTCCCTTCCGTTCTGTGGAAGGGATCGTTCTGTGATTCTATGAGCTGGTGTTGTCTGTGACGCTTGCAGAGGTGCCTGGCACAGCACACGGCTACAGCACACAGCTACAGCACAGCTTGCTTCCTTCTTTGGTCCTCTGCCAGCTTCCTGTGTGCCCTCCAAAATTCCCTCTTCCCTGTGGCTGTGATACTGTTTGCCTCCTGCACTCGTGTCTGATTTGGTGGCTGCCACCTCCCCAGGCTCTCAAATTCTTACGGCTTTCCAGGTTTCTTTCTCCAACTTCGTGTTTCAAACCTCTTCTCCCTCATGTGGTGAGTGCTTATTTTCTCCCCAAGTGCATTAGCTTGTAGTTCTTGGAGTTGATGTGTCTCTTGTTCTTTCTTAATTCATTAATTCTTGTTGATGAGTGTAGAACCCTGGCTATTAACTGGCAGCAGCACCAGGTACTGACAGACAAAAAGGAAAGAAAAAAATCTTGTGCTCAGTACTGTACAAACGCTGAATAAGAGAAGTTGTTGCCCTGAAGTCTTGAACTAATTGTCCTCTGTTAGCAGCTCATTAAGAAAAGCTTTCCTGCACTGGTGAGCTTTGGTGCCAGGCCCAACAGTACCTCACCAGGCTGTACCCTTCTGGTGATCTCTTTTAGGGTTGTTTGGGTTTTTTTGGTGTTCGGTTTTATGGTTTTTTTTTACAGTTTATCTTAGTTTTTTATTCATGGTATAACATTTATTGGTAATTTACTTGGAGGGGTTGCTTTCCATGTTTTATAACTAAACAAACTGTCATTGTACTAGTACTGTTATCCTGGAAGGATGATGTTTTTTAGGAAGAAACTGTTTAATCATTCCTCATCTCTTCCTGTGCCTCGCAGCATCTTCTTGTCATTTAATCCCGGTTCAGAAGTGGAAACATAATGACCAGATGTAGTAGACAACGGGCCAGAGGAATACTCTGCTTCTCTTCAGTGTTAACTGTTTTCCAGCAGAGGATTGATGTTTCTCTCTCTTATCTGCTGTCTTCAAGAGTGGCTTGAAGATGATTGTCTTTTGGACTGGACTCAGAGTTTTCCTCAGCTTTTAGGTTTAGGGGTTTGTTCGTGGAGGGGCAGAACCGAAACTGGAGTTTGCTGCTTGAATTCTGGTATTAGAAGGGGGCCTACAGGAAGGCTGGGAAGGGACTGTTTAGAAGGGCCTGTGGTGGTAGGATGGGGGCAGTGGCTTGAAACTGGAGCAGAGTAGATGTAGATGAGACATAAGGAGGAAGTTCTTCACAATGAGGGTGGTGAAATACTGGGAAAAGTTGCCCAGGGATGTGGTGGAGGCCCCATCCCTGGAGACATTCGAGGTCAGACTCAGCCTGATCTCGTTGGAAGTGTCCCTGCTGACTGCAGCAGTGTTGGACAAGATGACCTTTCAGGTTCCCTTCCAACCCAATGCAATCTGAAATGCCTGAGCTCTTCCTGGAGCTCTCAAAGATGAGTGCTGGAGGTGGGAAGAGTGTCAGAGAATGGGTCAAACCAAAGTGAATCCTGAAACTTAGTGGTTGTAAACGATAGGAACTTTACTGTGTATGGTGTTAAAATGAGAAGGTGCCAGGGTTTAGCAGACTGTGACATTGTAATCTCCTGGAAATGGAGGTGAAGACTTGATATCTTACTATAATTACATCATATCTCATGTTATTCATATACTCTTGCCAATTTTAAGGGAAAAATAATAGTGTGTTTAATTTTTAGAACCAAGCATTGGGGTAAATCCTGTTTCTCTCCAGTGACCAGTTCAAAAGTGCTCCTTGGACAGGAAAGAACTGTTGAAACTTGTCTTTGGCTGAGATTCTGAGGTTTCACCAAGGTAGATAGTTCATAGATTCGTAGCATGGCTTGGGTTGAGAGGGACCTTGAAGGTAATCTGTTTCCAACCCCCTGCCATGGGCAGGGACACCTCCCACTAGACCAGGTTGCTCGAGGCCTCATCCAGCCTGGCCTTGAACGCCTTCAGGAAAGGGGCATCCATGACCTCCCTGGGCAACCTGTTCCAGTGTCTTCCCACCCTCACTCTAAAGAATTTCTTCCTAATCTCCAGTCTAAATCTGCCCTCCTCAATCTTCAGTCCATTACCAATAATACCTCCCTTAACAGTTTTGGTTCCTGCTGAAATTTCACAGTGCCTTCCATTACCTGAAGGGATCACACAAGAGGGTCCTTGAGGGACCTTTCTGAAGGGTGTCTAGTGATAGGACTTGGAGGAGTGGTTTTAAGCTGAGGGAGAGCAGGTTTAGACTGGGTCTTAGGGAAAAAGTTCTTCAGTACATGGCTGGTGAGGCTCTGGAATAGACTGCCCAGAGTGGCTGTGGATGCCTTCTCCCTGAAGGTGTTCAAGACTGGGTCGGATGAGGCCTTGAACAATCAGGTCTAGTTGAGAGGTGTCTCTGCCCATGGCAGGGAGGTTGGAGTAGCTGATCTCTGAGATCCCTTCCAACCTGACCTGTTCTGTGAACAGTCTCTTTCCTTCTTTCCCATTCAAGCGTAGCAGGTACCTGTGAATCCTTACTTGGAGAGTTGAATCTGTGGTCAGGCAGTGATGTGAGCAATGGAAGTGTGCTTCAAAGGGGGAAAGAAAAGGAATGAGGAGAAGAGAGCAGATGTTGTTACTCTCCGAGCTGTGCTGAGTGTGGAGATAGCGAGGTAGTAGGCACCTAGCCATGGCTGGCCACGTACTCAGATAAACGTGCAGCCACCCTCAAGCCATATAAGGCAATGTTAGTGTGACTGCTCCTCCAGCATCAGAAAACCTGGAAACAAGTTGCTGTGCCTTTTATTTACCCCAGTGGATGCTATTCTTTGTGCCTTTTTTTCCTCTGGGGCTGTGTAGAACAAGTCAGAAACTTAGAATGCACTTTCCTTAGTGCCATCCTGTTGCAAGTGTCTGTGCTAAATTGGGTATTTAATACTCTTATTAATCATCTATGAGATGCTGGACAGAAATGATGCTTAAAGATACTGGAGTGTGTCACTTTCTATGCTAACATTACTAGAAAAGCTCAATAGCTGATCATAATTGTGCACCTTTGTACACTCACATGTGGTTTTCTTGATGTTGTTGCTGTTTCTTAATTTAATTTCCAGAAGATCTTAAAGAGATTGTAGTGATGGAGGTACTTAAATGGTTTTAATCAGGCTTTGATGTGCACAAATCATTAAAGCGAGTAGGATGAGGAGATAAGAATCCACGATTCACTTTGTGTAGTTCGGCTGCAGACCTACTCAGGATTTTTCCTATAGGGAAGGATAAAATCAACCCCTCCCTTTTTCAAATGAAAGGAAAAAAAAACCCAGCCACATCAAAATGAGAATTTAGTTTTGTGTGGTGTATCTGTGGGCAGAGGAGTAACCAGAGTTTCTGGGAGAGGGGAAGAAAAAAAGAGCAGAAATTTGCCAATGTCCTGCAGTGTTCCATTACAATCAGCATAAGCATTTCCTTATTTAAAAATGATTGGGGGGGGGGGGGGGGAAAGGCTTGGTCACAGTCCAGAGCTGAGAAATTGAGTCATCAGGATGAAAATTTCAGGATAAGGGAACATGGAGAAATAGGTTAAGGGACCTAATAGAGCAGCCATTAAGTTGAATTCCGGTTGGACTGTGCTTTGGCAGAAATAAGGATAGGAACCTGCTGGAAGCTGTTGTGATTGCAGAGCGCTGTGGTTTTACAGAGATTCATAGGATCATAGAAGGGATTAGGTTGGAAGGGATCTTTAAGATCATCTAGTTCCAACTTCCCTGCCATGGGCAGGGACACCTTCCACTAGACCAGGCTGCTCAAGACATCATCCAGCCTGGCCTTGAACACCTCCAGGGAGGGAGCATTTGTGACCTCCCTGGGCATCTTGCCACCCTCGCTGTCAAGAATTTCTTCCTAATTTCCGGTCTAAATCCTCACTCTTCCAACCTGGTTGATTCTGTGATATGATTCCTTTGAAGAGGGGATCCATTTCCTGTTCTACTGTCGCTACAAGAGCTTAAAAAAAGCCCCTCTCTAGCTATCCTGCAGCCCCCTTCAGCTCTGCTCAAAGGTCTCCCCAGAGCCTCCTCTCTAGCTATCCTGCAGCCCCCTTCAGCTCTGCTCAAAGGTCTCTCCAGAGCCTCCTCTCTAGCTATCCTGCAGCCCCCTTCAGCTCTGCTCAAAGGTCTTCCCAGAGCCTCCTCTCTGGCTATCCTGCAGCCCCCTTCAGCTCTGCTCAAAGGTCTTCCCAGAGCCTCCTCTCCTTCAGGCTGAACAGCCCCAACTCTCCCAACCTGTCCTCATAGGGGAGGTTTTCCAGCCCTCTGATCATCTTTGTGGCTTTCTCTGGATGCACTTCAGCAGCTTCATGTCCCTCTTATTCTGGAGGCACTAGAACTGGGCTCCAGACTGGAACTAGATGATCTTTAAGGTCCCTTTCAACCCAAAGCAGCCCGTGATTCTGTGATTAAATAGTACATTTTGTGTGTCAGTGACTAATGCTGGGGTGTAGCTCTTCCAGTCCGTGCTGGCTGTAGCTGGAAAGCTGCATGGCCACTGGAGACCTGCTGGAGGTATTGTTTTAAATTGACTGATGAACTCTTATTTTTCATTTTGTCCTCATGATGCTGATAGGATAAACTAACATCACATTAAAGCTTCCATCTGAAAGCTACGGTGTAGATAGCCTTTAAAAGGTAAAGGGGGAAAAGGTTTTTTTTTTCCTGGAGCAGTGTTTCATTCTGTTGAAATTGTTTCACAAATTAGATTTAACAAGGGAAAGAAAACTCCAAATCAACACAAGTAAGAAGTTTTTACTCTGAAATTCTTACTCAGTAATGACTAGAAACATGTTTTACTAGGAGAGAGTCTCAACAAAATAGTCTTCAGCTTAAATTTGCTAATCGTGAATAATCTACAGAAACACCCCCCAAGAAAAGGTGGTTTTAAAATTATTTTTGTCTCTAATACCTTTCTAAGGAAAAAGCTGCATTATTTCTGATTGCACAAAGCAAGATCCCTGCTGAACTGACATTTAAAGGTCTTTTCAGTGTCCTCCTCGTGTCCCTAATCGGCTCAAATAGCTGATGTTGACTTTTTTGTTGTTTGTTTGGGTTTGTGTTTGATAACTCCCTTTGCTGTTTGCTGGGCCTTTGCTGAGGAGCAGTGTGGTGTGTGTGGGATGTGCCCAGGATGCCTGGCACTGCTGCTGCTCCTGGTGCCCAGCACGTGCCAGCTTGTGTTTGATCAGAGGAGTATTAAAATCCATTCACTCGTGGTTTACTGGCAGTTGAAAGCTAAAGATGGGCAGAAATGGGAGTGGTTTAATCTTCATTTTTCTTTAAGAGTTGTCTACAAGATGTGTCCCTGTAACTTATCCCAGAATCCCAGCATAGTGGGGGTTGGAAGGAAACCCTGGAAATCGTCCAGTCCAACATCCCTGATGAAGCAGGGACACTCACAGCAGCTTGCCAGGATCACAATGGACATGTGGCTTTGGAATCTCTCCAGAGAAGGAGATTCACAACCTCTCTGGGCAGCCTGCTCCAGTCCTCCAGCACCCTCACACCAAACAACTTTCTACTCCTATTCCAGTGGAACCTCCTGGATTCCAGGTTGTGCTCATTGTCCCTTGTCCTGTCCCTGGGCACCACTGACAAGAGCCTGCCCCCAGCCTCTTGTCCCCCACAGCTCCTTTAGCTCCTGCTGAGCATTGAGCAGATCCCCTCTCAGGCTGCTCTTCTCCAGGCTCAACAGCCCCAGGGCTCTTAGCCTTTCCTCCATAAGGAGATGCTTCAGGCCCCTCAGCATCTTTTAGCCTCCACTGGACTCTCTCCGGTAGTTCCCTGTCTCTCTTGAATTGGGGAGCCCAGAGCTGGATCCGGTAGTGCAACTGTGGCCTCACCAGGGCAGAGCAGAGGTGAAGAACCACCTGCTGACCACGCTCTTCTCAGGAGACCATTGGCTTTCTTGCCCATGAGATCACATTGCTGGCTCATGATGCAGGTTCCCACCAGCACTCTCAGATCCTTCCCTGCAGATCAGCTTGCCCACCACATCCCTGGAGCTTTAGCAACGAGGAGCAGTTTTCGGCTGTGCTCTTTTTTCTGTTAGCAAATGTTGGCAGGTTTGAGGTTTTACCAGAGGGAGCTGCTGACAGCCTGGGTCTCACTGAACTGGCCTTGTGGCATCCAGGGTTTTGAAATTCAACTGAACTGTGACAGGGCTTTTCAGAATTGCTGCTGTTTTTCTTCAACTTCATACAAGGAGAAGCTTCACTTCTTTCTCTAGTGGCAAGATTCTTTGAGTCTCACTGACTTTAAGTTCTCTCTGTTGTGATGGTTCTGTGCTTTGCAATTTCACATCTGTCAAGCTTTTTAGCTTATAGTTAAAAATACGTTTGGAAGAGCAGTTCAAAACCAGCTTGCACAACACTTTTACTGGTTTATCAAAAGCAGAAGTTCAGGTTTTGATCTGGGTAGATCAAAAAATGTTTACTTCTGCAGAAAATCATAAAATTATTGAGTTCTTTAGATTGCAAGGGATCTTTAAAGGTCATTTGGTCCCTCCCTGTGCTCAGCAGGGACATCTACATCTAAGGCAGGTTGCTCAGAGGCCCAGACAACTTAGTGTGGAATGGTTCCAGGGCTGGGGCATTTCTCACCTCTCGGAGTGACCTGGGCTAGGGCCTCACCACTCTTAGTGTCAAACATTTCTTCCTTCTCTCCAGTCTGAATCTCTCTTAGTCCTGTCCCAACAGGCACTACCCAGAAGTCAATCCCCAGCATTTTTCAGACTCATTTAAGTCCTGGAAGGTCACCAAAAGGTCTCCCTGGAGCCAGGCTGAACAACTCCAACTCTCTCAGCCTGGCCTCACAGCAGAGGGCTTCGACCCTTGGGTCATTGTGGCTTCCTCTGGACCTGCTTTGACAGGTCCATGTCCTTTTTCTGTTGAGGACTCCAGAGCTGGTCCTGGTACTCCAGAAGATACTTGTGGTAATTATGAACAGTAATAATTAATCTCCTGTGCCACTGCACTGTCCTTGGATGTCAGAAGGGTGCAAGTGAGCAGTGCTGCATTCTGTAGGGGTGACCATAAAGGCAAGGTTCAGTTCCCAGCTGCCCTTGGAACATGAGATCCCTGGGGATAGGGACCAGCACAAGGCACATTTTGTTTGGGGTGTCTTTGGTGGTTCAAACTCTTTTTGGTGTTTGAATCTAATAGACCTGTGAGGAGCACAACTTTTATGGCCACATTCAAGTCAATTAATAAAAATCTCAAGAAGTTAGGGGAAAAGAAAGTAGCAAAATGTCAGTAGAAGAAAAAATAGTGGCATTTGATTGTTTTGTTAGATAAATGTAATTAATTTTTTAACATAAAGGCAGTTTGTTATATAAGCAGTTGGTGTAGCTAAACTCTTGTTTTCCTGAAGTAATTCATACTCAGTAGCTGCTGAGACCTCCACACAGGAAGGATATGGACTTGATAAAGCAGGTCTAGAGGAAGTCACGGAAATGATCAGAGAGCTGGAGCACCTTTGCTATGAGAATGGGCTGAGGGAGCTGGGGTTGTTCAGTCTAGAGAGGAAAAGGCTCTGCGGAGAGCTAATAGCAGCTTTCTAGTACCTGAAAGGGACTACAAGGAGGCTGCAGAGGGATTGTTCGCAAAGGGCCAATGGCAACGGTTTGAAATTAGAGAACAGTAGATTTAGACTGGATGTGACAAACAGTTCAGTACCATGAGGGTGGTGGAACACTGCAACAGGTTGCCCAGGATGGTAGGTGAGGCCTCATCCCTGGAGATATTCAAAGTCAGGCTGGATAAGGCTCTGAGCAATCTGGTCTGGTGGAGGATGTCCCTGCTGACTGCGGGGGGATTGGACTGGATGCCCTTTGGAGGTTGCTTCTAACCCAAAGCATTCTATGTTAATGCTTTTTTCAGTCTGCTGAAAGGGATTATAAAATACAGATTGCTTTTAGTAGGGAAGATGAAAGGTTAAGACCTCACAACTTTTTAAAGCAGTGTTTGTTTGGAAGCTCTAACATCAAAGCTGTGGCTTCCCTGCTGAATTTCAGCTTGCCTGTCTAGATAGTTCTGCTCCCTTCCCTTCCAAAATTTTTTCCCTTTGTCTGGAAATTTTAAATGCTCCTCTTCCCTCGTGGGTTTTGCCAAAGTCGAGCTAATATCTGCTGTCATCTTTGGTGTATTTAAATGGAAAAAGAAAGTCTGAAGTGATCAGAAAGTGTCCCAGGTCTCAGAGCTGTCATGTCACTCATGTATTAATTGTAGGGTATAGGCAGGTAGCAAATGGTGATGAATTTGGTAAATGTTCTGCCTACAAGTTAGGGCTGCATGTGTGGAATCAGTGAAAATTCTTTTCTCTCTTTTCTGGTACTCAAAATTGTGAACTGTAACAGGTCTATGAACACTTCAGTTTCTTAAAGTGCCAAGCAACCCTGGGGATCCTTTCGCTGCTAACTGGGGCCACCAGGGCTGTGGGAGCTCAACCCTCACTTCACTCAGACATAGATTTGTAGAATGGTGTGGTTGGAAGGGACCTCACAGATCATCTAGTTCCAACCTGCTGCCCTGAGCAGGGACACCTTCCACTAAACCAGGTTGGTCAAGGCCTTGAACACCTCTGGATGTGGTAGGGAACCTGTTCCAGTGTCTCACCACCCTCACTGTAAAGAATTTCTTTCTATCTCCAGTCTAAATCTCCCATCATTAGGTTTCAATTCGTTCACTTCTGACAAGAGATTTAGGTGTTGACATGCAAGAACTCAGTTGGCTTTTATGATGCTTTCCCTCCACCCTCTTTGGTTGTTCTGGTACCAGTGTGGAAACATAACATTTGTGGTGTTGTCCTTAGTTGTTCTGTAGTAGACCTAGAGTGTTTTCCTGTGTTTCTAAAGAGAGTTAAATCACAAAATGGTGACATTCCTTAACTCTGGCCACTCTGCCAACCTGCTCTCCAGCAGAAAATCTTCTGGTCTCCATAAGGAAATTTTTTTTCCCTTATCAAAACAGTTGGACATTGGAATCATCTCCCAAGGGAACTGGTGGATTATCCTGCATTGGACAGTTTTAAGGCTCAGTTGACAGGGTGCTGGGCCAGCTCATTTCAACTCTACTGTTACCTAGGAAGGTTTGACCAGATGATCCTTGAAGTCTCTTCCAAGCTGGCACTCTGTGACTCTGGTCCTCCTGTTCTTGTTTCATCATTTGTACCCGTGCTGCTTGTCAGCTGGTGCAAAGTCCACCTCTGATAGTGCAGGGCAAAAACCAGGCAGTAATGTAATGAGACTTATGTGGATGTTGTTGTTTGTTAGTTTTTGTTATTGTTTTGCTTTAAACGGGTTGCTTATGCCTGCTGTCTTGTGCTGATATGACTGTTTGGAGTGCTCAGGCTTCTCCCAGAATCCCAGCATGGTGGGGGTTGGAAGTGACCTCTGGAGATCATCCAGTCCACCCCCCCTGCTAAAGCAGGGGCAGCCACATTGCCCAGGATCACAATGTCCAGGCGGGTTTGGAAGCTCTCCAGAGAAGGAGACTCCACAACCTCTCTGGGCAGCCTGCTCCAGGGCTCCAGCACCCTCACAGTAAGGATGGTTTAAAAGCAATACTGTCCCCCCAAACTGCACAAATTTGCCTAATTCAGTTGTGTGTCAGCACAACCAGGAGAGTAGCACGGGGCAGGAGCATAACACAGGATGGGAACTGCTTTGGGCTTGCCCTGGGCTAGGTACCTGGAACCACAGCTCTGCTATATTCTGAAGTGTTTCAGTTGCCTTCTGCCTTAGATACCAGGTGGCACAGGATATCTTAATAGCCCCAAAATATTTTATTCATTATGCTTGTGTTGTGAAGATGCATTAAATAAAATCTGTGTAGAAAATAAGCTGAGATGGAAAGATCAAAGGGAAGAGGCAGAGATACTGCCAGTATTTATACAGCAACATTATGTGGAAGAGCCTTATTGCTGCCAGCAGCTACAAAAGACCTGAGTGGTTTATACAGTGGTAGAATTTATTATCTCAAGCCCTGGTATTCATTTTGGTGTGTTATGCAGCAGAGTGTGTGAACCTTGGCTGTTATAGGAAAGCTAAGTGTGACACTGCAGACAGAAGCTCTTCCAGTAGGGCTGGAGGAAGCGACAGTTAAACCTGGGTAATGTAGCTGATAAACTTTTCCTATCCTTTAGCTGTAGTTCTCTTAAGATGGGAGGAGCTGATCTGCTTGAAGATAGGAAGGCTCTGCAGAGGGATCTAGACAGGTTAAATGGATGGGCTGAGGCCAATGGGATGAGGTGTAACAGGACCAAGTGCTGGGTCCTGCACTTCGGTCACAATAACCCCAAGCAATGCCACAGGCTTGGGGCAGAGTGGAAGGAAATCAGACTGGTGGAAAGGGATCTGGGGGTGCTGGTGGATGAATGGCTGAAGATGAGCCACCAGTGTGCCCAGGTGGCCAAGAAGGCCATCCTGACCTGGATGAAAATCAGTGTGTCCAGCGGGAGTAGGGAAGGGATCATGCCCCTGTACTCAGCCCTGGGGAGGCCACAGCTTGAGTCCTGTGTTCAGTTCAGGGTGCCACAGGCTAGGAAAGGCATTCAGGTGCTGGAGTGTGTCCAGAGAAGAGCAGCAAGGCTGGTGAGGGGGCTGGAGGGCATCGTACAAGGAGTGGGTGGGCGAATTGCGATTGTTTAGTCTGGGGAAGAGAAGAACTCCCTGAAAGGAGCTTGGACTGAGGCTGTTGTTGGTCCCTTCGCCTAAGTAACTAGCAATAGGACAAGAGGAAGTGGGCTTAAGTTGTGCCAGGGGAGGTTTAGGTTGGACCTTAGGAAAAAATTCTTTACTGAGAGAGTGGAGAGGCATTGGAACAGGCTGCCCTGGAAGGTGGTGGACTCACCATCTGTGGAGGTATTCAAGAAGCTCTAGATGTGGTGCTTCAAGATAGAGTTTAGTGGTCCTGACAGCTGGATTACACTTGGATTCAAAGGTCTTTTCCAGCCTTAATGATTCTATAATTCTATGTAGGCCTTAAAATGAATGTGGGTTTTTTGGGGGGGTCTTTTTACTCTTTCAGATGACACCTCATTAAAATGTTGTCTGCTGTTTCCAGTCTTCCAGAGAGAATCTTTATCTGAGAATTTCTGTGAAATGAATCCTTTCTTAATCCTGACTGTTGTGGAGTTCATCATGCTCAGATGTAATGATGCCTTTTATGAAAGTAAATTAATGTGAGGAAGTCAGAACTATAATAGCCAGATTAATGTTGACTGTCTGAATAACTGTTGCTTAATAAAATTTAAATGCCAATTGTCTTGGCTTCAAAGTTGAAGCAGAAGAACATGTAGATACAGGAATTTGGTTATTAAGTTTCTGCCCAATTAGACCACAGAATATTGTTGGGAAACTGTATTAGAATATGCTTTGGCTGGCCTGTGTGGGCATGAAAAGATTGCCTGTAAAATTAGTGTGCTCCATCTCTGCACTGTGCAAATTGCTGAATCTTTGAGTGGTGGAGAACTGAAAGGATGAGGTGGTAGTGTTTGAGTCTGGGGTTGAACTGAGATGAAGTTTGGGAGGCAAAACTGACCAGAGGAGGGCCACAAAGATGATACAAGGGCTGGAGCACCTCTGCTATGAGGGAGTTGGCATTGTTCAGCCTGGAGAAAAGACGACTCTGGGGGGACCTTAGAGCTGCCTTCCAATACCTGAAGGGATCCTACAGGAGGGCTGAAGAGGGATTTTACTTAAGGATGTCTGGCAACAGGACAAGGGAGAATGGGTTCAACTGAGGGAGAGTAGGTTTAGACTGGATCTTGGGAAGAAGTTCTTCAGTACGAGGCTGGTGAGATTCTGGAAAAGGCTGTCTGGGGAGGTTGTGGATGCCTCTTCCCTGGGAGTGCTGAAGGTCAGGTTGGATGAGGCCCTGAACAGTTGAGTCTACTTGAGAGGCATTCCTTCTCATGGCAGAGAGTAGATGATCTTTGAGGTCCTTTCTGAAGCTATTCTCTGATTTGCAGTGGACAGCAAAGCTCTGTTGGGTTCAGTCTGCTTTGTAGTGCTTCTGGATTTGAGCTGTAGGGCATCAGAACTTCGGCTTCAGATGATGGAATATCCCTTATATCCCTGCAGGCAGTTTGGCACTGCAAGATGAAGTAAACAGAAATGCAAAGATTTGGGAAGGCAAAATTGAAATTCTGCTTTGCTGACAGCAGAAATGAGCTTTACTTCCCTCTCCTCAGGCTTGGTTATTGGTAATGAGTACATGGAGGTTCCTCTGTTTTACCTGACTTGGAGTCCTGGCTTGGCATTGTGGTAGCTGCAGGAAATAATTTCTGTAGAATCAGAGGATCACAGAGTGGCTTAGGTTGGAAGGGTCCTCAGAGATCATCTACTCTGAGCAAAGAACATCTCTTATGACTGAACACAGATACAACAAAGCTAGGGGAAAGCCTGCCCTCATTGGAGAGGTTCTCCAGCCCTCTGACTGCCATTGTGTCCTCCTCTGGACCCACTCCAGAGGTTTCATGTTCTTTTGCTGGGGGCCTCAGAGCTCAACACTGCACTCGAGGTGAGTTACCAGTGATCACTGCCATTCCTTGATCCACCACTGTGGTGTGGTGCCTTCCTCAGCAGAAGTTGCCACCTGGCTGCTACCTGGGATAGCCTGATGCAGTTTTGAGTGATAGAGGGGGAATCTGTCAGATCAAATTAATGAGCAGGATTTAGTTACTTACATCACCACTTGAGTGAGACACTGGAATTACTAACGTGCTCCTGCAAAACAAACATGAAGAAGCTCTCCACTAAAGGTGATGAGGGATTTGTGCTCATAAGAGAGTGGCAAGTCCAGGCACATGATCCCTTCCTGGGGATTTCTGTGCTGTTTGGCAGCCGAGGAGGAAGGAGAGGAGCCTGTGGCAAAGAGCAAGCTCTGCTCTGCCCTCCCTGGTGCTTCTTGTCAAACATTAACCTGACCTTGGCCAAGTCTGTTTTTAAGTTTTACTTTTTTGAGCCGCTCTCACCCTCAGAATAGGTACAAGGTGTTCACAGCCAGCTCTTGGAGTGCTTGGGCTCCCTGTTGAGTGGGAAGAAGGAGGGTTTTTCCCTGGTGAGCACTGGTGGGGCTGCACCTCAAGTACCCAGCTCAGTTTTGGGCCACTCACTCCAAGAAGGACGTTGAGGTGCTGGAGTGTGTCCAGGGAAGGATAATGAAGCTGGTAAAGGGTCTGGAGAACAGGGCTGGTGGAGGAGCAGCTGAGGAAGCTGAAGTTGTTCCAGTTGGAGAAGGGGAGACTGTTTGCTTTGCTTGTTATGGAAATTTGCTAATGCGAGATGACAAATATTTGTTTTTAAATAATCAATGGACTTTCCATGAGCTGTAAAACAGAAGGGGAGAGGAAATGGCCTCAGGCTGTGCCAGGGGAGGCTTCGATTGGATATTGGTAGAAACTTCTTCATTAAAAGGGTTCTCAAAGACTCGCAGAGGCTGCCCAGGGAGGTGGTTGAATCCCCATCCCTGGAGGTGTTTCAAAGAGGCAGAGGTGTGGTGCTGATGGGCATGGTTTAGTCTGAACCTTGGTAGCGAATGCTTGGACTTGATGCTTTGAGAGGTCTTTTCCAACCCAAACACTTTTCCAGTTCTGAGTTTTGAAAACTGTCTGCCTTTTCTAACTGCTCTTGTGTGGGTGCATGTGTATGGAGTGCTGGCAAAGCAGCGTTTGGGGCTAGCTTCTTTGATTTTAGTGGCAGTATTGGTAGTCATGCCATACTTAACACTAGCTGAGAGAAGCATGCCGTGCCAGCTCCTTAGCTGCTCCTTTCTGCTGGTGATAGAAGCAAGAAAAATAATTGAAATAAGTCAAGTGCATCCTTGGGAGGGAGCTGGCTGCAGCAGCAAGGCAGTTGGTGGTGTTTTCAAAGCACAGAATCCTTTATTCCAAGCAGGACATCCAGCTATTCTCTTGAAATAAAACTAAGAAGGCAAGTTGGAGTTTGTTCTTCACCCAGCTGGGTGTGCCCTGCAGGAAGCCCTAGGTGTTGTGTGTCCACTCTGAAGGCTGTTTATCACTCAGGGCCAAATGTTGTCAAACAAAGCTGGTGTTTCATCACATCCAGTTAACCAGCACTGGATAAATGAACTGTTGGATTTCTCTTGCTTATGAAACCAATTCAGAGAGGGAAAAAAAAAAACCCTGAGATAAATAAGGCTGTCTTGAAGAGGAGGAAGTCAAGGTGTTGTAAATGTGCTTTGAAGTTCCACTAATGCCTGGTTGAGAAGTGGTGGGTCTGGATGGTGCTTTGAGGTGCTGCACGTGGAAGGTTCCTCAGGCAGGCCTTCACCTTTGATGGTTTTCCCTGTGCTGTCGGGGATGATGGCATGCTGCTGCTGCTGGGGAAGATGCAGGTGAACTTAGGCAAGGACTCTTGGGTGCCTGATGTGGTTCAAGAGGAGTGAGAAGTAGGCTGTGAGTCCTGCACCTGTACCCAGGGATTGGCCAACATCCTTTTTCCTTTAACAGCATTGCCAGTGTAGGTGTGTTGGTGTTCTTGTGGTTTGGGTCTTTTGAACAAGAACTGTGGTCCAGAAGCCTCATACCTGGGGTCTGTCACCTCATACTTGGGGTCTGTTGTCCTTCTCCAGAGCTGAGGAAGTCCTATGTCCTGTGACAGGACAAGGGGCAATTGATCCAAAGCAGGAGGTTCCACCTCAACATTAGGAAGACCTTTGGTGTGAGGGTGCTGGAGTCCTGAAGCAGGCTGCCCAGAGAGGTTGTGGAGTCTCCTGCTCTAGAAAATTTCAAACCCACCTGGACGCTTTCCTGTGTGGCCTGCCTGGGGTAGTCCTGCTTTGGCAGAGAGGTTGGACTAGATGACCTTCAGAGGTCCCTGCCATCCTCTTCCATTCTGTGAGTGGGGGGTGGGAAGCAGGAGAAGGCTGCAGCTGGCAGGCAGGGCAGCAGCCATGCTGCAATTTCCTCACAGCAGTTATAAAGTCCAGGATGATGTTTGCTCGAGTGAACTCCAGCCAAAGCCATGCCCTATTTTGGATTAAGGGAGCACAGAAATACCAACTGGGGTTTAGTGAGATGTCGGAATGAGAAATGAAAACTGTTTCTGGTGTGGAGGGTTTGAGTGATGCTTGACTGCTTCATGTGCTCAGTAGGCCTAGAGTAGCAGGGAATGGTGATGGAAGAATACCCACAAATGAAGTTGGTCAGGAGTTTCTGTGAGCTTCCTGATGAATTTCCTGCTTCTTCCAGCTTGCTATCGAGCTGGAAAAGAGCTGTGAGGTTTGATCAGTCAGTTGAGTACTGAAGTCTTGCACCAGCTGGGCTGTGCAGAGGGCAGCTCGGCCAATTGCAGAGTGATTCAAACCCTATAGGACTGGCTAAAAAAGCAAATTCTGGGCTATGCTTTAGGCCTCTTTTCTAATTTCTTCTGGTACTCAAACCTTTCTTTCTCAGGATGTGGAAATTAAGGTGGTTTGGCCCTTGCTGTGGGGATGTGAGTGTTGTCTTGCTTAGCCTGACGACTGCTTCTCCTGGGAGTTTGTACTGCCAGGCTTCCTAGGAAGAGAAATTACAGCAGGATTCTCTTGCTAGCACCTGGTACAACCCAACAAGTCCTTCATCTTCCCCTTGCAGGCTTGGTGTGCAGGCAGGGAGGAGCAGAGCTGTGTCCTCCTGCCCCAGGGTGGAGTAGGGGCCGCAGGAGCTCAGCAGCGTGACGCAGCTCCAGGCTCTTTTATCTTGTGGGAAAAGGTTTAAATCTGGGATGTGGAGGTGGCTGTGGGAGAGGCAAAAGCAGTTCTGCCTCTGCAGCTTTGAGTGTCTGCGGCAGAGGTGGGAGCAGCGATGGGGCAGAGCTTCCCACCAGCCAGCAGCTGAGAGCATGGAATGTGAATGTGAGCCAGCCATGTGCTCAGGGGCCGAGGTGGTCACCAGTGTCCTGCCCTGGGTCAGGAACGGCGTGGCCAGCAGGAGCAGGGAAGTGATTGTCCCTGTGCTGGGCACCAGCGAGGCTGCACATGGAATAATGGCTTCTGAAGAAGGACGTTGAGAGGCTGGAGTGGGTCCACAGAAGGGAGTGGTGAGGAGCAGCTGAAGCACCCAGGGTTGTTTAGCCTGGAGAATAGGAGGCTGAGGGGAGCCCTCACTGCTCTCTACAACTCCCCGAAAGGAGGTTGGAGCAAGGTGGGGGTTGGTCTATCAGGTGATGGAAGAAGAGGAAATGATGTGAAATTGTGCCAGGGGAGGTTTAGGTTGGAGATTAGGGACAGTTCCTTTGCTCCAAGAGTGGTCAGGCATTGGAACAGGCTGCCTAGGCCTGGTGGAGGTGGTGGAGTCCCTGTCCCTGGAGCTGTTCAAGGACTGTGTGGCCATGGCACTTGGGGACATGGTGTAGTGGCACTGGTGGGTTGATGGTTGGACTGGATGATATTAGAGGCCTTTTCCAACCAAAACAGTTCTCTGATTCTACAATTCTCTTTCCAGCTTGGGGCTGGTGGTCAGTCTGGCAGGGGCATAAATACCTGAGGACCAGCAAATAGTACAGAACTGTGTTCACAGTAGGAAATGTTAGATAGTGGATTTTAAAGGTTTGCTGTAATTACAAGTGCTCTGAGAGCTTAATTATGCAGTTCCCTTTGTTCCAAAGGTAATTGCTGGCCATGCTGGTTCAGTTGGCATGCCTCAGTCCTCTGCTTTTTGAAGTACTTCTACTTATATTTCCTGAACACAGGCAAATCTCTCTTACATTTCATGGCTTCCCCATGGAAGATGGGAATTTGCCTGGGAAGTTTTCTGAGATACAGAGTTAAGGAAGCCTCACTAATTTAATTTATTTACACATTTAATGCTAGTGTGATTTTAATATCTCAGTGCACATTGTAGGTGCTTAAAATATCTCTAGAGATTTAGAGGATGAGATACAGACAAGTCTGACTTGAATCACATTCAAACTATTGACTGACTAAAGAAAAGAATTAAAAATAACCTGAATTTAATCCCCATACAGCCCAAATTACTTCCTATCAAGATGTTTTATCATTTCCTACACTAGAGAAGACCAGGGAGGAGCACTAAGAAGTGTGATTAGCTGCTGTATTTCCGGTGGCTAATTTTATATTGACCTGGCAGGTACAGCCAGATCAGCTCCGAGTCTGCTCCAGCTCTGATCTCAAGTCAATCTCTGCTGTAATGTTCCTTTCATATGACAGTGTTTGGTACAAATGTTGTTTTTCCCCTCAGTCCTAAGAGTTCTCAGGAACCTGACACAGTGGGGGTTGGAATTGACCTCTGGAGATCATCCAGTCCAACTCCCTTGCTAAAGAAAGGGCACCCACAACAGCTTGCTCAGGATCACAGTGTCCTGGTGGGTTTGGAATCTCTCCAGAGAAGGAGACTCCCCATCCTCCCTGGGCAACCTGCTCCAGAGCTCCAGCATGCTCACACCGACGAAGTTTTTCCTTCTGTTGCCTGTTGTGCTGTCAGTGATCTCTGCTGACAAGAGTCTGGCCCCATCCTCTTGACATCCAAATGTTTTATCGAGCTCAGAAGGGATTTATTCCAACTTTTTGTGGTTGTCATTGCGACAATTTGATATATTTCTGTGAAGTCAAGCAGCAAGGCTGAAGTGCTAAGTGAAATGTGTAAGAGGGGAGACTGGCAGGTTTTTAATCTGCATTTTTGCAGCAGGAGAACATTGTAAAGACTGAGGTAAAAGGTGCAGTACTATTAGAACTTGCCTGAAATTACTGCTGCCAGTGTAACAGCAGAGAGAGACTTGGGAGACCTGGAATCAACATCAAAGCTTGAGATTAGAGTGTGTGGGAGAATGGGTACCAGTAAAAGTATGTCAGCAGCAAAAAATAACCCCAAATCTGCAGTAGAAGTCGGGCACTGGATGGGTGGGGGAATAAGAGAGTAAAATTACAGAACATTTGGGGATTGTGGAGGAGAAAAAGTATTTTGGAAATGAATAGGAGATGCAGAGCGTGGGCTGAAAGCAGCAAATGGTTGAAGCAGGTGAAATGGTTTGAAATAGTTCCTTTGCCTTGAGGACTTTGTGGATTAATGTGTTTTTTTCATATTTTCCTTACTGCATAAACTCTCCCTGTTGGAAGCTGGCTATAGATTGTGGGTTATAGCTCTTGGAGGTGTGAGGTGTCTTAAATTGGACCAACATCTGAGTGAGTTACAATCAGCAGGGGATTCTTAGCTGAAGTCACTCTTCCTTCAGAACAGGTACAGAGGTACTGTGTACTAACCATGTGCTCATGCACCCCTCCTAATGCCATTCTCTGATCAGAAATCCTGGTTGTTTTTTTTATTCCTAGCAACATGAACCGTGAAGACCGGAATGTGCTGCGTATGAAAGAAAGGGAAAGGCGAAACCAAGAAATTCAGCAGGGTGAAGAAGCCTTTCCACCTAACTCTCCTCTCTTTGCTGAACCCTACAAAGTTGTGAGTCTACACACTTCTTATCCATGCTGTTTTGATAGCAGACATTATATGCAAACTAAGTTTTAAAGTGATTATTAACTGCATTCCTTTTAAATCTGCAGCTTTTAGGTCAACTAAATATCTGGTTATCCAACCCTGGCAGTGTTCAAGGCTCGGTTGGATGGGGCTTTGAGCAGCCTGGTCTAGAAGGAGGTGTCCCTGCCTGCAGCAGGGGGTTGGAAGTAGATGGTCTTTAATGTTCCTTTCAGTCCAAACTCTTCTTTGATTCTATTTAAGCAGGGCTTGAGAATGAGGATGGCCAGTTACTAACCAGCTCTACTGGCAGGTAGATAGTGATGCTTATGAGCTGCTTTGCAGGGAATGAGAAAAGGGATGTTAAACCCATACAGTTTTTGAGCTTCCTTCTGCTTTTGCTGCAGTGACTCAAAACAATTAAACTGTCCACTGTGTCAGAGCAAATTGCCTCTTTTTTTGGATGCTTTAACCTGTTGCTAGACTTTGCAGCCTTCAATCAGTGTAGTGCAGACCTACGTAAGCTCAGAAAGACAATGTTTAAATAGGAGGTGCATTTGAAATGCTGAGAAGCCTGATGTGGTAGAATTATCATCTTTAAGTACTGTGACAATTGTGTCTGACTTCTTTTAGTTTTGGAGGAGTTGACTCCATTTATGATATCCTACAGCTTTAAACCCATCTACTTTTCCTCCCAGGTTAGATTTGCTGAAAAGAGCCAGCAAAAAGAAGCTAAGTCTGAGAGAGCTTAAAAAATGCCATTTAAGGTTTTCATTATGTAGCTCAAAACCTTTCTCTTATCACAATTTGAACTGGTTTGCCAAAAGTAAAACGTGGTGACTGAAAACTGCAGTTTCCTCCTGCAGGAGGAAAGTTGAGAGATGTTTGTTTTCATTTTTTTAATTTTATTCCTGGCCTCTCACAACTTTACTGTGCTTAATAACCAAATTCCCACGTGAATGAAGTTAATTCAAGCTGCTTGGGTTGCCTGGGTGTTGATACAAGATACCTGGTTTGAAAACAGTCTGGTTATGTAAGAAAGAACTTTTTAGTATATGATCTTGTTGGCAATGAATACAGTGGTGTAAATAGTAATTTAAAATGACAGTGAGGTGAGATTAAGCTGATTTTACTGCTCATTAAAACTTCTTGGGACTAACACAGATGTATTAGAAATAGCCTTTGAGGTGGCAGTAGGCATCTGCAATCTTTGAGCTAACCTGTAGTACCTGAAGGTGCTACAGAAAGGCTGGAGAAGGACTTTTTAAGGCTGTAGTGCTATGGTGAGGGGCAGTAGCTTTGAGCTTGAAGAGGATAGATTCATAGTGAAGATGAGGAAGAAATTCTTTACAGTGAGAGTGGAGAGACACTGGAACAGGTTACCCAGGGAGGGTGTGGATGCCCCCTCCTGGAGGTGTTCAAGGCCAGGTTGGGTGAGGCCTTGAGCAGCCTTCTCTAGTGGGAGGTGTCCCTGCCCACGGCAGTGGGGGTTGGAACTGGATGATCTATAAGGTCCCTTCCAACCCAGCCCATTCTGTGGACTTAAATCTAGCTCACCAGTGCACTATTTCAAGCACCCTGCCTGTTCCACACTAAAAATAGGCCTGAAGTACATCTTTTGTGTATGCTTTAATGGGTTAAATTTGAAGAACATTAAAGTTCTTCCAGTGCTTTAAAATTGGGAATTGGAAACAATGACCAAAAAGACTTGGATGCCAGCCAGGATCTTAGCCCTGAACTGCAGATTAACTGCAGTAGTTGTCAAGTCAATTAACTGAAAGTCAAGCTGTGAATTTTTAAGGCTTATTTCTAACATTTCTTTTCACAGACCAGCAAAGAAGACAAACTGTCCAGTCGTATCCAGAGCATGCTTGGTAACTATGATGAGATGACGGATCTCATAGGAGACAGATCGCTCCAGAAGCTCGTTGCAATTCCCAAACCGACCGTCCCGTCAGCGCCAGATGAAAAACCCAACCAAAGTTTCTTTGGTGACCAGAGACACACCACCAGCTCCCACCAGAGCAGCAAATGGACTCCTGTAGGCCCAGCACCCAGCACTTCCTCACAGTCTCAGAAACGGTCCTCGGGTTTACAGAGCGGGCACAGCAGCCAGCGTGGCAGTGGCAATAACCCTGGCAGCGGTGGCCAGAGGCACGAGCGTGACTCCTACAGTAGCAGCAGCCGCAAAAAAAGCCAGCATGGGTCTGAACACTCCAAACCCCGTTCTTCCAGCCCTGGAAAACCATCTACTGTTTCTTCATTGAGCTCCAGCCATTCAAGGTCTCATGGAACTGATCACCACAGCAAAGAACATCAACGCTCAAAATCTCCCCGGGATCCCGATGCCAACTGGGACTCTCCCTCCCGCGTACCCTCCTTTTCAAGTGGACAACACTCTAATCAGTCTTTTCCACCTTCACTAATGTCCAAATCCAGTTCTATGTTGCAGAAACCCACTGCATATGTGAGGCCAATGGATGGACAGGAATCCATGGAACCAAAGTTATCCTCTGAACACTACAGCAGCCAGACACACAGCAGCAGCGTCAATGAGCTGAAGCCCAGCAGCAAAGCACACCTAACCAAGCTGAAAATCCCTTCTCAGCCACTGGATGTAAGTTGCTGTCTGCTTCCTGGCTTCTTGGCCTCAAGGTGTGCCAGAACGGGGTTAAGTTGGATATGGACTCCAGGAAAGAAATCTAGCCTAGCCTCTGGGCAATTGTCTACTGCCTGGTTCAGTCTAGTGGAAGTAGACATGAAAGAGTTAGATTTGAGAGGCTTTTAACCTAAGGATGCCCTATCATTCGCTGTGTGATGTGGTTTAATGGCCATGATGGTCTTACATTGATGGTTGGTATGATCTTAGAGGTCTTCTCCAACCAAAACTATTCTGTGACTAACCCTTTCAGTAAATAACTTTTCCTAATAAGCCCTGGGCTAGGCCACCCAGGGAAGTGGTGGAGTCCCCATCCCTGGAGGGGTTTAAAAAGATGTGGTGCTAAAGGACATGGTGTAGTGGTGACGTGGTTGTGCTGGATTAACAGCTGGAGTTTTCTGTAGAGTCAGGTGATAGGACAAGAGGAAATGCCCTGAATTGTGCCATGGGAGGTTTAGGTTGGAGATCAGAAGCAATTTCTTTGTGGCAGGGAGTGGTCAGGCACTGGAACAGGCTGCCCAGGGAGGTGGTGGAGTGCCCATCCCTGGAGGTGTTGAAGAAACGTGTGGACTGGGACATGGCCTAGTGGCCATGGCGGTGTTGAGTTGATAGTTGGACTCAATCTTAGAGTTTTTTCCAACCAGAACAATTCTATGATTCTATGACTTGATGGTCTGGAAGATCCATTCTAACAAAAAAAGATTCTGTGATTCTTAAATCTGGGTCCCTTTGGACTGGGATTTTCCAGCTGCTCGCAAATCCCAATCTGCAGGACCAAAGTCTGCATTGTAGTAAACACTGGGTGGTTCTGGAGTACATGAATCATCTGAAACTTAAGCTGCATTTTAAAGGGGGAATGTATGGAAGTAATTTTTTTCCCCCTTCTGTTTCTTCCATACTGTAACTCTTATGAAATAAAGGCTGTGAGACATTGAGAGGTTGGTTTAACCCAGAAAGGCTTCTGTAGTCAGAAGTTAGTGAAGTAATAGGATACTCAGAGGTCTCTTGACAAGCTAGATGCCTCACATACTAACTACTGTCACTAGGAGCCATGTCATCTTAGAGTAGTGATACCATCTGCATTTATCAGCTTTTCTTTTGAAGTGTGTAGCAATTTCTAGATGTGATTATTACACCTTCACCTAGGGAGAAAATAAACTAACCCTAAAGCACACCAAACTGACCAGAACTTTCATCAGGTATGCTGGCTACAAATCCTGTTGAGTGAACAACTTTTAGGAGTTTGGTAATTCTTGAATTACTAAGGTACAGACTGCCTGCAGCTCACTTACAAGGGGAGTGCCTCTCTTACAAATAAAATGTCCTCTTTGACTGCTTGAAGAAAAGCCTTTGTTCTGGGATTTCAGCAAATAACAAGGTAAGAGCCAGGACATAGCTGAGGAAATGGGAAAACAAATATTCTTCTTCATGAAGACTTGTTGGTGCAGTGAATTGTGTAGTAACTTTGCTTCCCCTCTGCTTGAAGCAATCAAGGATGGAGAAGGTTCATAGTTCCCTAATTGCTGCAGTTCCTAGATTGAAGCTGTAATGTGTGTTTTGCTTTGTCATGCACTTTGTCGTTGCTGTGCATTCATGGCCAGGATTTGAATTCAGGTATTATCCAGTAGCTTCTTCCAGGAAATGATTAAAAGCTACATTTGTCTTTCCTCTCTCTGTCTCTCTCCCAAGTTTTTAGTATCACTGGCTGCCTGTGATCATTTTAACTGGCAAGTGAGAAGTCAGAGATGATTGTTACTGTTCTATAGATCTCCTGAGTTATCTTTTTTGTGACTGGATGTGACTCGTGCCATAAAAACAGGAGTCTATCTGACAGCAAGATTTTAACAGAGCTGGAAGGAATTAGCAAGGCCTCTTTGTATCTCTGTAGAGTCCATATGAATCACCCTAAGGATTGAAGCTTATTTTGAACTGTTTCTAGCCCCTGGGATCTTTGAAGGCAAACTTGCTTTAGGAGACATTAATCTTGAGTTTTGATTTGTAGGCATCGGCGTCTGGGGACGTGAGCTGTGTGGATGAAATTCTCAAAGTAAGTTCTGTGCTACTGCTCATCACTTGTTGAAAGCACAAACATCATTAAGGGGCTGGGAGTATTCTGGAGTCTATTCTTTAACTCATCTTGGTTGCAAGCTGTTACAGGAGGGCACTGCAATTACTTCTCTAGCACGAGTAGAGTGGAGAAAAAGGGAAGCAGAGCTGTGTTTGAGGTGGGCATTGGGCATTGCTGGGTGTGCTTGTGATCTCCTGGGTGTCTTTACTGTAATCCTGTTCTCCTGGGCCACCTCTCTGTTAACATAACCAGAATTGCCCAATTCTTCTACCAAAATACAGTCTTTATAACCTTGAAAGAAATTGGATCATAATGTTTTACTACCCTGTGGCAGAGCTTTCCCTTCTCTTCTACCTATGTTATCCTCTCGAGTCTTTTTGCCTATCCTGTGATCTCCTGCTCACATTTGCGAGCACAAGAGTCATCAGATTCCCTGAGAACTTTTCCATGGCTTCTGACCTTCAGTAGTCCATAGTGCTTAGAGATTCTTTCAGAGAATACAAAGCATTTCTTTCCACCTTCAAGCTTTTGATTTCCCCCTTTTTTTCTCTCAAGTATTACATGCTTCCCTTCCCTAGGATTCTTTGTACCCCTGTATCCTACATGTACTCTTCACTCTGAAGCAATGAGATTGACTCCTGCTGCAGTTTATGTTCAGGCCAACTGATTTTTTATCGATTTACACCTTTGTTCTTGTTTTGTCTTCTCTGTCTGTTCTCATGGAAAACGATTTAAAATTGAGGGGTTTGTGCCAAATCTTTGTTACACATTTGGGAAATTAAGATTTGAATATAAAGCTTAGTGAAGTGTGGACAATGAGCTGAAATTTGAGGGAGAGGGCCTGAATCAAGACAGCAAGTTGAAATCTTTGCCTTAATTGTGTTAACAGCTTTCCTTTTTTTGTTCTGGTTATAGGAGATGACCCATTCCTGGCCTCCTCCACTGACTGCTATCCATACCCCATGCAAAACGGAACCATCAAAATTTCCTTTCCCAACAAAGGTCAGTGCTGAAGTCAAATACAGGAGAGATTCCTGTTAAAGATCAGGGTTTTGGAACTCTTAAACTCAAGTCTGCAGAGGCCTGGATTTGTTTTGAGTGTTTTGTACCTCTTTATCTTGCTGCACCACAACATTTGTCAGCAGCAGCTTTATGAGGAATGTAATCATTTTTCCTCTGGTTTACACACAGCAGTCTGCAAAGCTGACTGTAATCTAACTTCCTTTTTAGTTTTTCTTTCATCAATTGAAATCTTTTATAGGGTAGTGCTGAAGCTTGAAAATGCCATTGAGCCTTTTTCCCTCTTAAAGAAATTCTTTGCACCTTTTTGTGTAGAACCAAGTAAATGTGTTTTCCTCCATCTAGCAAAGCAGTGGGGGTGACTGGCAAGTGCTGCAAAATTTAAAGGTGCTGTTCTGCCTAAACTGAGTTTTCATCATAAATTTGAGGTCCATGACTAGTTTTCTTGGATCTTACTACAAAAAAAAAAAGGCAGTCTGGAAATCAGGTGTGTTGCTCAAGAAATGTTCAGACCACTTGTTCCAAAAGATACTTTTTCTACCCTCCTGTGTACTTACAACTACTGAAGTGTTTAAGCTATTAATTCTGAAGAGAAATCTGTTGCTCTTTGCTGCTGTTGACTGCACAGGGCATGTTTCCAGGAGACCTGCTTAAGCTGACACCTCTGAGGATAGATTTCTCTTGCTCTCAAATGCTTGCACCCTTCCCTAAGGCTGGACCTGGCAACTCCAGCCGCAGAGTTTCAGGGCAGACTGGCACTGGTGGTGGTTTGCCTTGAAATGCAGTTCTGTGATACGTGGTATCTTGGAAGCTGGTGGGTAGGCAGGGTGGAGATAAGCAGGGTAGATAGCTGTGGGTAACAGCTCCAGCAAGTACAGCTCAGCTTGAGATAGCTGACTCATTCAAGAATTCATGTTTTGTTTCCTGTATCTGCTGATTACCAAAGATTGAACTCAACAATATAGTTTTTCTCCCGATGCAACATCTCTCTGAAGTTGGAGTACTCCGCCTCTAATTTGGCAGAACTTCACAGTGAAGAAATTCTGCTGTTTGTCATTGTAAAGTTACCTTCAGAGTAACTTAGAGTCCAGTCTTTCTGACCCAGCTGCTGTCCTAAAGCACCACTTGCTGATTTCAGCTTCCTTCTTCATCCAAATTGCTTCCCAGAACAGAACAGTTCAGTGGAGAGTCTTAAGTAGATTTTCTCACTGAGGTTTTTCTCACATTCTGATCTGTCTAAACAGATTGTTTTAAGTGAATGGTTTGACATCACTTTCTTGTGGGCAAAGGTTCCAGCTTCCATGTTTGTGAGTGCACACCCACAAAACTCTTGCAGTCTGTGAAATGAAACAGCTCAGGTTCTTGTCCTGGCTGAATATCCCAGTACTATGAACAGTCCTGTTGATACCATCCCCTGTGCTCTGTGTTCCAGTCTCACTGTGCCTTGATTGCTTCTCTGCAGTGAGCTGAGAATGCAGAGCACACTACACAGATCTCAGCTTTACTTTTGAGGGTGTATCTGGAAGTGAATCTTGTCACCTGTTTTCTTAACATTAGATTGATACTAACCTTGCATATATCACCTTTAGTCAGTGTTTATTTGCTGTCATATATAAAACACAGAGCAATTTTTACCTTGTATTGTGAAGAGAGAAATTCCTGCTCTTTTCCTCACCAGCAAAGGTATTTATTGCACTGATGTGAATACTTGCTCTTCGACCTTTGGGGAGATATTTTCCCATCAGACACAAGTTGTGGCTTTTGCACCTATCAACCTGGATTGTGCTTCTTCACCCAGTTTGCAACAAATTCCATTTATGGCTGCTCTGAGCCCTTTGACTTGTTGCCAGCTTCTTTTTTCTTTTTTTAATTTATTTTGTGGCTGCACATCTCAGCCATGGAGCTCTGTCAAATTCTCTCTCCACATCCAGAGCCTATAATTTCCTTTGCCTTCTCCCCTCTTGTCATTCTTGGCAGCAGCATCTTTGCAGAATTCCAGTGAGCTACTGAACCATAGGCTTGTGCAGTCTGGACCCAGAGCAGGATTCAGAAAACAAAACAAAACAGTGGTTTACTTTAATTGAGTGCTGGTTGAGGAAAGCTCTTTCTCTTTAGTACTCTGCTCGATTTATTTCCAAGTAATACACTAAAGTGTTTCACAGCATTCCTGCAGCCTGCAGAAGTTTTGGTATGTTTTTGGTGAGCACATAAAATTAAGCTCCCTGTGGTGAAACAGTTGATTTTCAGTTGTAAGACCGTTGGGGTAGTATGATTTTCCCTATGGGCAGATAGAGTAGCTTGAAGAAACCCAGACTCCTGACCAGGGTCTTTCTGAATTTACTATAAATATAGCTAATAATTGTCAGAAAGTCTTTGAATGAGATGATAAAACTGCATGAAAGTAGGTCAGGGAAAGTCTTAAGCATGCTATGTAAAAAATGTAGATTCCTAAGTCCTGATGAGGAATGTTATCCAGTGACCTAACACTCTAAGATTTCATCCTGTATAACTTTGGAAGTTGAAGTTTTTGGCTGCCATTCAGAAGCTCCAAAAAACACTGGCATGTTTGTGAAATACATGAAATCTCAGCTGCTCCTCAGAGGCTGGAAGCTTTCCATTTCAAGCAGCATGAGAGCATGGACAGTTTTGTACCTGGAGGTATCACTGAGGGAGGTGGGTTCTGTCTGTAGCTTTGTTCAGTATCTGCCCTGTGAAGAGCACTGCTCAGATCCCTTCATCTCCTATAAGGCAGCAACATTTTTTTACTGAGGAATACGAAGGAGATCTGATCTGAGATTTCAAACCTGAAATGGAGATGAGTCCCATTTACCCCAGCTGGTGAGTCAACTTACACCCAAGGTGGGAGTTTGCAGCTGAGGGCTGGTGCCTGATGCTGTTCTGTCCTGCTGGGAGTGTTCTTCTCTCCAGAGCTTTGTCTTTGAATACAAGGTGCTGTTTTGTTTCCTGTTTCGATATCTTCACTACCCAACCTATCTGTCTTACTTTGGTTAAACAATTTCCTTCCTTTAAGTTGTTTTTGATTTCTTTTCTGAAATAGACCTTCAGAAGTTACTGCTGTGAATAACTTTGGAGCTGAAAATCTAGCTGCTTTTTTTTTTGTCTCCTAAGTTTCTCAAAGAACTTTGTTTTAGAAGACCAAATAGGCTGCAAGAGAGCTGGAAAAAGTTGCACATTTAAAGCTAACACCTCGTAAAGTGCAGCGAGCTGAGAGACTGCTCTGTGCCTTGGAAGTAGGAAGTTGCCTGAAGTGAGCAGTTGGGCAGGTGCTTTCTGCAGGAGTTGTGATATGTGTGCTGGCAGAAGCAATGCCAGCTCCTCATCATCTCTTCTGGAGAAGAGAAAACTCTGGGGGACCATATAAATGCCTTCCAATACCTGAAGGGAACCTGAAGGAGAGCTGGAGAGGGACTTCTCTTAGGGATGTCTAGGGACCGGACAAGGGGGAATGGTTTTAAGCTGAGGAAGAGTAGATTTAGACTGGATCTTAGGAAGAAATTCTTCAGTACAATGGTGGTGGGACTCTGGAGTAGATTGCCAAGGAATGTTGTGGCTGCCTCCTCCCTGGGGATGTTGAGGCCTTGAGCAGCTGAGTCTAGCTGGGAGGCATCGCTGCCCATGGCAGAGAGGTTGGAGTCGATGGTTTTTGGGGTCCCTTCCAACTTAAGGCATTCTGTGATCTTCTGCTCAGCCCAGCAGAGTGCTCTATAGATGTGGTGTTTGAATAGCTTGTGGTCTTCACTTCTTTTTGACGTTAGTTTGTCACCCTAAGCTGACAGTGCAAAAACACAATCAGAGACTTGCTTCTGCACTCCTCCTATCTCTGTAACAAAGATAAAAATCAGTTTGTGTTTTGAAAGAAGCATTTTGAAATGTAGCTGTTGCGTTCTGTTGAGGTCACAAAGCTTCTCTCCAACTTCATCTTCACTTTGCACTTTAAACAGTAGTTGTTTTTTGTTGTCCCTTCCTTTCTTTCCATTAGTGAAGATTAGAAAGGCATTTGAAACACCTTACAGGGAAGGTTCTCTATCAGGTTCCCTGTCCCAGATGCTCGTTCATTGCATTACTGCAACTGCTTTCACTTTGGAAGTAAAGGGAGTTAGAAATACCCAAATGTACTTTGCTGTGCGAAGCTTTTGTGTGCAGGAAACATTACCTTTTGTAGACTTTCTGATTGGGCTGTCTGGGAAGCTGTTCTGGTTTACAACAGAACCTGAAATTCACTGCTGAAGCTTGAGGAGGGGAGATGTGGACTGGGTGTTGAAAATTCTTTTTAGTGAGGGTGGTGAGATGCTGGATCACATTGCCCAGGGAGGTTGTGGATTCCCCCACCAACATGGAGGCTGTCCTTGCCCATGGCATGTGGGTTGAAACTAGATTATCTTTGAGGTCTGTTCCAACCTAAACCATGCAATGAATCTACAACCTGCAATTCTGGTTTGTCATTGCCAAGGCATTCAAGTGAAATGTGTGTGTGTAACTTTGTGAATTGAGTCCAATATTTTCAGTTCTTATTTATGAGGCCAGCATTTGTCCTCATTTTAAAATGAGGTCAGGAAGGTCCTATTTAAAATGGCACTCTGACCCAGAAGGAGGTTTTCAGTACCTTGGTAGCCTCTACATATTTGTCTAAAACAGTATTTCATGGTTTAAAAAAACTGCATCTTGGGAGTCAGAACTGGGTTTGCTGGAGTGGGAATATTGAAGATCATGACAAGTGCTAAAATTTGCAAGGTTTCCCTTTTCATGCCTAGATTTCTAGGTAGCAGATTTGTTGTCTATCAAAGGAAGGCACATTTTGGTTTGCATTGGCTTTTTTACAAGTGAACTGTTTGATTTCACCAGACTCTGCCCTTCAAGGGAAGGAATGATGTCTTGGCCAGCAGTGCCCAGCTCCATCTACCAAGGACTTTTGTGGAGCTGCTGAGAAGCACTTTGGTCAGAGTGGACAAAGCTATTTGGACCCTAAATTTCATTATCTCTTGGGCTCCTTTGTGGCTGAGAGGTTTTTATTGTTGATAAGTTGTTAAAATACTCCTTGCTTGTCCACCAGCGTGCTGCACCTGTCTGAAAAAGGGAAGGATTTGACTAAAAATGCATAAAACTAGCAGCAAAGCTTTTTTCTGTGCATAAGGGCAGCAAAGGAAAACACACTGAAAGATTCCTCTGCGTGCTGAATGTACACAAAGATGAGATTTAGAGAGGTCCTGTAGGGATTGTGGAGTTCCTGCTGTCACATAGTACAATTAGACATATGGACCCTTCTTGGAGCCAAGCAAGTGAGATTGCTGAGCTGAGCTGGGACAACTCCTTCCCAGTGCTGGCTCTGCTGTTAAGGCTGGTGGGGGAATTGGGGCCTCGACGAAGAATCACTTCTGCTGTTTTTTTTTTGTTAGCTTTGTCTTTTTTTTCAGAGATTGAGTGCCATTCAGGGAGGTTGTGGATGCCCCCTCCTTGCAGGTGTTCAAGGCTGGCTTGGATGAGGCCTAGTGGAAGGTGTTCCCTGCTTATGTCAGGGGTGTTGGAACTGGTTGATCTTGAAGGTCCCTTCCAACCCAAATCATTCTATGAATCCTTTAAGGAGAAAAAATATCTTGCATAAAGCATAGTTTTGGGTATGTTAACGTTCCCAGTGAACAAACCCTCTGTGATCTTTTATTCCCCTAGGAGTCTCAACAGTCCAGTTTTGGCACTGGAGAACAGAGTAAGTATCTTAAACTTCCTGTAATATGTTTAATGTTTTTGCTGTGATTTAATATTCTTGGTATCTCTGAGGATGTTTTGGTTTTCAGAGTGAAGTTTTCCAGACCAGTCATAGGATAGGAGTCTCAGTTCACAGTTTTAACTAAGTCTGAACCCATTAAAATGTGCTTGATTGTTTTGGGGATTTTTTTCCCTTTCCCATTTCCTGTTGAGATCTGGAAAGTTCAAAGTCATCAGTTAAGATGACTGCTAACAGTCTGGTAAGGCTGTTGCTATCTTCTAGGAAAGGAATAAATGTGTTTTTAAGACTGAGTTGCCTGTTAAGAGAACTGTTAACTGTCTGGTAAGGCTGTTACTATCTTCTAGAAAGAAAATGCATTTTTGTTTTGTCACATTTTCCAGCTGCTGAGAAAAATACCTCCTTGGTTGAGCTAATTGGGTACTAAAACAAAACACCCTTTAAAGAACCTGACCTCCTGCTTGGGAACCCATTAGAAACCAAAACAGTGCTGCTGTTTATATTTCAGCAGGAAAAGCACATTGCAGTTTCACTGCTGCTATTCACTTTGTCATTTTAAAATCACAAGAGAGAACTGGTCAAGAGCTCACCTGGTAATATTCTGAGGAGTAGCCTTGAATTTCCTGTCCCAGCAGCATTTTCAGAGGATAGGCAATAGCAGCTTTTATTTCTCTCTGACTGTATCATTTTGAATATTATTGACATCAGAAGTTTAACTCAGGTAACACAGCAGAGGAATTGAATTAGATTTATGTTGTTACCTTCCAGAACACTTTCCACTCCCTCTTGAAGTGATTAAACAGATTAAATAGTAAAAGAAGAATAGTTTATTCTTAGATATTCACAAGAAGCTTAATCTAAACAGCTGATACAGTGGGGATTAGGGAAACAAAACTTAATTCCATAATGCCAAACCATAGACTGATGTTATAGGAGCAGCTGATCTTTGGGTGTGTAACTGGAGAGACAAGGTGAGTCAAACCCAGAACCAGTTTTAGCATCTCTTTTTTTTCTGGGTAGCTTTTAACAATCTGGCTTGTGGTTCTGTTGAGTTACTCTTAGCCATGTGCCAAAATTAAGGGCAAGGGGAGAGCCCCTCCCAGACTGAAAGGCAGATTCCTTCAGTGGGTATTAATACTGTAAGAACTGGCATCCAAGTTTGATTTCTGGATCTAAAGAATGCTCAACCTCCAAAAAGCTGAAACAAGTCAGAGCTTGCCAGACTGATTTATATCCAATATCCTGCACATAGAAGGCAATAGATTGATTTTGATAGAAGCAGAACAATTGTTCACACCATAAGTATCAAATCAGTTGTCTGTTGGTTTAGACAGCAACAATCTAAATGATTTTCTAGATTGTCTAGATTTGCTGTCTTCAGTATTTTGTCTCTTGTCCACTCACATCCTCAGTCTGTAGGAAGTTGTACCTGGCATCAGCTAGCCACTGCTTTCTCCTGGCTGTTCAGCCACTCCTTGTTTATCTAAGGCTATACTTGGGGCAGCTTTGGAGCAACTTATTTTGCTGGCTGAGACTTTAACTGATTCTTTCTCTTTTTCTTCTTCTAGAACGATACAATCCTTCATCAAAAACATCCAATGGTCACCAGTCCAAATCGTAAGTGGCTGTTGAGAAAGTGTTTCTCAAGTCTAATTCTAAGAGGTTTGGAAAAGAGCTTTTTCTGTTGGTAGAACATGCCAGTTCTTGCACAGACTCAGCAGCATTCTTCTCCTTGGCTCACAGAAAAAGGGGAGTATTTTTAAGCAGCCATTTTCTGAGGCTTTAAACCAAATACTGTGCTCTGAAGGGAGTAACAAACCCCCTTTCTGTGCTGCCTCTGTGTTCCCTCATTTTCTTGTCAGTTGTGAGAATAGGTGTGAAGAGTTTGGACCTTGTAACTTGGCTTGGGAAGCAGAAAGGTGCCAGCAGATAAGCGCGGGCAGGATGGGACAGGACTCATCAGATGTGTGCGCTGCAGAGCTGCTGGCTGGAAGCAGCTGGTAGCAGTTGTTCAAATAGGGTGGGGAATTGTTTTGTGTGAGAGGAGATGGTAAGCTCTGCTTGGGATCTAGTGAAGTTTTTTCTGCACAGTGTCTTAAGTGACAGACAGCCATGTCCGTTAGTTATGCCCACAGACCTAACATTTTGAGTGTGTGAAGAAGAGTGTGGTCAGCAGGTTGAGGCAGACTCTTCTTCCTTTCTATGCTGCCCTAGTGAGGCCATAGCTGCAGTACTGGGTCTGGTTCTGGACTCCCCAGTTCAGGAGAGACAGGGAACTACTGGAGAGAGTCCAGTGGAGGCTGAAAAGAGGCTGAGGGGCCTGGAGCTATCTCTGTGAGGAGGAAAGGCTGAGAGAGGATCTTCTCAATGCTCAGCAAGGGCTAAAGGACCTGTGGTTAGCAAGAGGCTGGGGCCAGACTCTTGTTATTGGCGCCCAGTGACGGGACAAGGGGCAACAGACACAAAGTGGGACCCAGGAGGTTTCATCTGAACAGCAGAAAGAACTTCAGTTGAACAGTTAGACTGTGAAACTCAAAATGAAGCACTAGTTTAATAGTCATTAATGCAAGGGTTAGACTTCTAATCCGTTGTCTTTTCCTTCCCCAGATGTGAACCAAACCAGACAGAGTAAGATCTTTTATTTTTATACTCAAATGTGGGTTTTGGTAAACATAAAGGCCCTGTACCCTACTTTTCAGTGCATTTGTGTGAATGTCATAAGTGGCTTTGAATGTCATATGGCTTTGAATAATAATAATGATGGCTTAGATCAGTTGCACTGATCCACCAAGACGGGAAACAGCCACAAGTGTGAGCTCTCCAAATTGTATTTAAGACAGAATTCTAGACCATTGTGTCTAAGTTGAACATCTAGAGTATGTACTTCACAGTCAGGGTGATGAAACACTGGGACAGGTTGCCCCAGGAGGTTGTGGATGTCCCCTTCCTGGAGATGCTCGAGGCCAAGTTGGATGAGGCCTTGAGCAGCCTGGTCTAGTGCAAGGTGTCCCTGCCCATGGCGAGAGGGTTGGAACTAGATGAGGTCCCTTCCAACCCCAACCGTTCTATGATTCTATGAAATGTGACTCCTCCTGCAGTAATAAACTGTGGCATATTTCCTTTCTGAAGTGAACAGAATGGGCTAAGCAGCCAAAGCACTGGAATCCTTATTCTTCCCCAAAGAATGACTTAACTCACCGTTCTTCCCCATGAAATGTTAGAATGGCATCTTGTGGATTGCACCCACGCAGCCTGCTTCGTTGTATAAACAATAGCATGTTGAAATCTGGATGGATGCTTTGGAAGTAATTAAAGTACATGGAAGAACTTGTCTCACTTTCTCCCTTTTTACTTACAGTATGTTGAAAGATGACTTAAAACTTAGCAGTAGTGAAGACAGTGATGGAGAGCAGGTATGTTCATCAAACGTCTGTCAGAAGAACAGCTCTGTACTTGAGCAGTGTTCAACGTTCCAACACCAAACTGGGCAGCTTCAGAGGGGATTTATCATGTCCAGTTTGGATCACTGCAGTATAAGAAGGACATGATGGGGCTGGAGTGGGTCTGTAGAAGGGCAACAAAGGTTGTGAAGGGTTGGGAGAACACAGCTGGTGAGGAGCAGCTGAGGGAAATGGGGTTGTTCAGTCTGGAAAGAGAAGGGTAAAGGGAGACCTCATTGTTCTCTACAACTCCCTGAAAGGAGGTTGGACTGAGGCTGGTGTTGGTCTCTTCTCCCAAGTAAGTAGCAACAGGATGAGAGCAAATGGCCTCAAGCTGCACCCGGTAAGATTTAGGCTGGACATTAGGAACAATTTGTTCCTGCAGGAGTGGTCAGACATTGGAACAGGCTGCCCAGGGAGATGGAGTCACCGTTCTTGGAGGTGGCACTCTGGGGACATGGTCATGGAGGTGTTCAGTAGAATGTTGGACTCGGTGATGTTAGAGATCTTTTCCAACCCTGATGATTCTATGATTAAGAAACAAATATCAAATGGAATGTTCTCAGGCAAACCTCAGGTATTCCTCAGTGTAAACTGGGGGAGAATGACAGTGTGCTTCTGTCTGGCAGATCTTGGTTCACTGATTTCAAACAGGCTTTCTCTATAAAAAAGGGCAGTAGTGTACTTAAAAACGTACACAGTGGCACAGCAGTGAAAGGTAAAACCTTCATGTTCTGCCTCTCTAGCTAAAGAGCACATGGTGTGAACATCTGCATCCAGTTCTGGTGTCTCCAGCATAAAAAGGACACAGAACTGTCTGAGCTAGTCTAGAGGAAGACCACAAAGATGACCCAGGGCTGGAACACCTCTGCTGTGCAGATAGACTGAAGGACCTGGGGTTGTTCACCTTAGAGAAGATTCCAGGGGGACCTTCGAGCTGCTTTCCAATACCCAAAGGGAAGGCTGGAGAGGGATTTTTCATTAAAGTGTCTAGCAATAGGATGAGAGGGATGGTTTTAAGCTGAGGGAGAGCAGGTTTAGTCTGGATCTTAGGAAGAAGTTCATCAGTGCAAGGCTGGTGGGACTCTGGAATGGATTGCCCAGGGAAGCTGTGGATGCCTCCTCCCTGGGGTGTTGAAGATCTAGCTAGTTAGCTCCTAGTGCTCTGGGCAGTGTAAAGTGGTGAATTATGTGCTTGAAAAAGGTGGAAACATGGTTCTAGTGAGCAGTGGGAGTAGGGACTCTTAGAACAGTTAGGAATCTGAGGTGATAAATCTGGAGTGAGAAGTTGGAGAAAAGAAGTTTTTTTTTTTGCTGTCCAAGAGAAATGCAGACAAGTGAAACTGCTGCAAGTGCTGGATCAAGATGCTATTCAGGCTACAAAATGTTAACAAAATAAATTCATGCTGCTAAATGGATGTTCTGTAACCTGATTGTGTATTCACTCCTAAAGAGCTTCTGGAAACTTAATGCTCTGTTTCTTAATTGCAGGACTGCGATAAGACAGTGCCAAGGAGCACACCTGGAAGGTAGGCATTCCTGGGGCATTGCAGCATAGCCAGGACAGGGCTGATGTTAGCTCATTTAGCACTTGACCTCATTGCTCAACCATCTTTGCCTTCTGTCTTTGCTGAAGAGGAAGATGATTAGGATGGGCTGTTGAGCCTGGAGAAGAGCAGCCTGAGAGGGGATCTGCTTAATGCTCAGCAAGAGCTGAAGGGTGGGGGGACAAGAAGATGAGGTTAGAGTCTTGTCAGTGGTGCCCAGTGACAGGACAAGGGACAACAGGCACAGATGGAAATGCAGGAGGTTCCATCTGAACAGGAGGAGGAACTTGTTTGATGTTAGGGTACTGGAGCCCTGGAGTAGTCTGCCTGGAGAGGCTGTGGAGTCTCCTTCTCTGGAGAGCTTCCAACCCTAGCTGGCCGTTGTGACCCTGGGCAAGCTGTTGTGGGTGCACCTGCTTTGGCAGGGGCCTTGGACTGCATGATCCCCCAGAGGTCCATTTCAACCTCTGCCATGCTGGGATAGTGGGCTTGGGCTCTTGCCTTAGAGATCTTTTCCAACCAAATTGATTCTGTAAATAGAGAATATTCTGTGGATTGGGAAGAGGGTAAAAACAAAGCCTGTTGTTTGTTTCCAGGGTGAGCTGTGTTCAGTGATGTTGAGTTTTGTAGTAAATGTTAATTGAAACAGGACTTTTTATTCTTGCTAATCAAAGGACTACTCAGAGCTGTTTGGGTCTTGTATGTGTTTATTTTTTTCCCTCATTTTTGTTTTCAGTAATTCTGAACCTTCACAGCATAACAGTGAAGGAGCAGATAATTCAAGGGATGACTCGAGCAGCCACAGTGGGTCTGAGAGCAGTTCAGGATCTGACTCTGAAAGTGAAAGCAGTTCCAGTGACAGTGAAGCTAATGAACCATCACAGAGTGCATCCCCCGAGGTAGGGTTTGACACGTTTGAGCTCTCTTCATTAGCTTGGCATTAATCCTGAGTTTTAAAAACAGAAAAAAATGAATAATTCCTTAAACTGCTTTAAAGAGGAGCAACAGCCTGACAAGTGTGAGATCATTTTCCAGCAGGAGTATTCTGCTGAGATACCTGTAATTGGATATGTAACAGTTCTCTACAGAAGCATGCTTTTGATGTTTGAATTGGAGATGGTTTTTACCACCAGTTGTCTGCTGGAGAGCAGAAGTTAGGTAAGATCACAGTCCCTTAAACTGTAGGTTTTCAGTCTGGGAAGCTGTGGCAGCCAATATTGTCTGTTGCTAGCAGCGGCTCCAGATGAAGGAAAAATGAGCAGTTGTTTGTATTCATCAACCTGCATTTCATTCCTTATTTGTCTTTGCTTTTATGGTGTACCTCTTGTTTTGGCACGCAGCTGTGCCATGGAGAGGGTGGAAGAAATGGGAAATGTTTTACCTAACACTGGTCCCTCACTCTCGTTTTTAGCCAGAGCCACCACCAACAAACAAGTGGCAGCTGGATAACTGGTTGAATAAAGTGAACTCACATAAAGTGTCACCAGCTTCTTCTGTGGACAGCAATATTCCATCTTCCCAAGGCTACAAAAAAGAGGGCAGGGATCAGGGGACAGGGAGTGGATACACTGATCAAAGTGGATCCAAGGATTCCATTTCTTCGACACCGGGGCGAGATTCCAAACCCACCCAGAAGGGCTCGGAGAGCAGCCGCGGCAGGCAGAAATCACCTGCCCAGAGTGACAGCTCAACACAGAGGAGGACTGTAGGTAAAAAGCAGCCCAAGAAAGCAGAAAAGACATCTGTTGAAGAGCCTAGAGGGGGTCTTAAAATAGAAAGTGAAACCCCAGTAGACATGGCAACAAATATACCCTCAAACAGGCATAAGGCAGCCACAAAAGGCTCCAGAAAACCCAATATAAAGAAAGAGCCCAAATCTTCCCCTCGGCCTACGACGGAGAAAAAGAAATACAAAGCTTCAAGCAAAACTGCCCAGAAATCCAGGGAATTCATAGAAACAGATACCTCATCCTCTGATTCAGATGAAAACGAGAGCCTGCCTCCTTCGTCACAGACACCTAAATACTCTGAGAGCAATAGGACTCCTGTTAAATCTTCCATGGAGGAGGATGACAGCTTTTCTTTTCGGCAAAGAATGTTCTCTCCTATGGAAGAGAAAGAGCTTCTTTCACCACTCAGTGATCCTGATGAAAGGTACCCACTTATTGTGAAGATTGACCTGAGCCTCTTATCAAGAATACCAGGGAAGCCTTACAAGGATGCTGATGCACCCAAAGTGGAGAAGAAAAACGTGCCCGAGAAGCACGCCAGAGAATCCCAGAAGCAGCCGTCTGACAAAAGTGCCACAAAAGGCAAAAGGAAACACAAGCAGGTGATCACTGGGGGTTAGCAGGGAATTCTTTACAGCCAGGCTGGTGAGACACTGCAACAGGCTGCCCAGGGAGGTTGTGAATGGCCCCCCTTCCTAGAGGTGTTCAAACCCGGGTTGGATGAGGCCTTTGAGCACTCTGGTTTAGTAGGAGGTGTCCCTGCCTGTGTCAGGGAGTTGGAGCTGGATGATCTCTAATGTCCCTTCCAACCAAACCCATTCTATGAATCACTTTGTAGAGAGATAAAAGGTAAATCTTGGTGGATTGCTACTGGTGGCAGGTGTGTAGCCAAGCAACCCAGCTCATATCCTGTGGCAGTGACTGAGCAGTTCAGAAGATGACTTTGGCTTCCTGGTTTGTGTAGAACATGCTGAGCAGCCCTCTGGTGTTCCAGTAGTGACTGCTGGGAGTTATGCTTGAAGAGGGAGCAGGAGGAGGTTGCAGCTGTAGGATTGCTAGCACTGTAGCTAGAGCTTCTCTGTCTCTACTCCTGTCCTTTCATGTCTCCACTTGATCTGGCACCAGCCCCTGTTGCACTGCAGGCCAGCTCAGGCAGCTGATCCAATGGAAAATTCATCTGAGGAAAAAAGTGGGCATTTTTCATCTGGATCAGCTCCTCAAACTGGTGAATCATGCAGTTGCATATTGTCAGGATAAGGAATGGGACAGAAAGGGGCCTGGGGCATGGCAGCAGCAGGAAACATCATTTCAGGAGGGTTTGCTTTACTGGGAGTAGAGAGCTCTCTCCATAATGATATTTACACTTTTAAATCTAATCTTTTCAACTCTAAATAAAAAGCAGAAATGCTCGAAGGCACTGAAATGGACTTAAATCAGTGGGGTAACTGAACAGAAATTAACACTGCTGGAGAGAGGAATGCTAAGAAGTAGTTGATGGTGTTATTTTAAACTGCTTTTCAGGCCAGGAAGAGGGCAGATTTAGACTGGAGATTAGGAAGAAATTCTTCAGAGTGAGGGTAGTGAGGCACTGGAACAGGTTGCCCAGGGAGGTTGTGGATGCCCCCTCCCTGGAGGTGTTGAAGGGCAGGCAGAATGAGGCCTTCAGCAACCTGGTCTAGTGGAAGGTGTCCCTGCCCATGGCAGAGGGCTTGGAACTGGATGATATTTCAGGTCCCTTCCAACCTGAACTGTTCTATGAATCTCTGAACCTCAGAATGTAGACAAAGAGCAAACCTGTGACTGATGGACTCAGTGGTCCAAGGAGTTTTTATCCATTTCTGGTTTCCATGAAGTTATGTTAGGATTGTGAAGCCCTGGTTCACAGATTCAAACATTGTTGTGCTGCTCTAGATTTCAGCATGAAAATTTCATTTTGATAGAGCTGTAAGATTTTGTTGTCATGACAAATGAAAGGACTACATCAGGTCATTGAGAGAGTCCTTTATCTTGCCAAAGGAGATGGAGAATTTGAGTTAAGCCATTTTTCTTCCTGAGGAAGCCAAGTGAACATGGCCATTGGTGTCTAGGAGGCTTGACATGTAACTGCAGAGGTTTCTCCTGGACTGTTCTTGAGACTTCTATTTTCTCTGGATAAGGAATTGAGAAGGGTGTTTTGCAAAAGGGATGGCTCTGACCAGTACAGCAATTATTTGTTGCTGGTGTTACTGTGTGATTCCAAATACTCATGGGAATACACTCAGATGCTGCAGTGGCTCTGCCTTCTGTCTCTTTGACCAGTTACACCTTTCAGTAGACATTTGGGGCCATGGCATTAGAGATTTGCAGATGCTTTTACACCTAAAGCAGCAAGCCTTGGCAAGACCAGTTAAACTTGGGCTGCAAAACAGCCTGGTTGGTAATTGGTTTGGATTTTCAGATGTCTCTGGTGCACACCTGAGCCTTTTTTGTGACAAGTAGAGGAAATCCCACCAGGTTGTGGGTTTGTGATTGCCCAGTACACAACTGTCACTACTTGGGTGGCTTTGAAGTTGGGTTAGGAGGGACTTTTCATTAGAGTGTCTGGCAATAGTACAAGAGGGAATGGTTTTAAGCTGAGGGAGAGCAGGTTTAGACTGGATCTTAGGAAGAAGTTCTTCAGTACAAGGGTGGTGGGACTCAGGTGGGGCTCAGCAAGGTTGTGGATGCCTCCTCCTTGGGAGCGTTCGAGGCCAAATTGGATGAGACCTGAGTGGCCAAGTTTAGTTGAGAGTTGTCTTTGCCCAGAGCTAGGAGAGGTTGTAGCAGATGGTCTGTAAGGTCACTTCCAACCTAAGCCATCCTGTGGGGCCCTGTTTTCCATTTTATTCATTGTACTGATGCTTGCTGAAGACAGCTTAGAAATTTACCTTCAACACCCATTGACTTTTGAGATGCAAATTTATATTAAAATCTAGTTTTCAACACCTCTGAGCTTACTTTAACAGACCACAAAGCTTCTTCATTTTTCTAGCATTCATAAGACAGCTCTGTTAGGCTCCACAAAACAAAATCTGTCTCCTTTTATTGTGACCTGGCAGCCTTAGGTTAATAGTTGGACCTGATGATCTTAACAAGGTCTTTTTCAGCCTAAACATGATGCCATTGTAGCCCTTGGCACTGGTATTTCATGGTGATTAATGTATTTCTGCTAAAATTAACAACTTAGTTTCTACTTCTTTTATGGAGATTGGTAATTTAGAAGCCAGCCTTTGATTTGTTATGTTCCATTGTCAGGGTCTGGTCAAATACTTGATATGAGAGAGATGCCATAGGGCACATTTCTGTGTTCTGTACCTGTCTTAACTCTGTGCACTGTGAAACACCTGCTAAATGAAGTCTTCTAATGTGAAACTGCCACTCTGAGTGAAGCTGTAAATGTGGACTTTTGCCTGGATGTGTTTCTTGTTTGCTTTATTCAGAATGAGGATGAAAACAGAGCCAGTGAAAGCAAGAAAACGAAACTGGAAGAAAAAGCTCCATCAGGACACAAGACTTCTAGCAGTAGGGAGTGAGTATCTTGGCTGTTTTCAACATTGGAGGCTCAGGTTGATCGAGGAGAAGATGGGTGCTTGCCTTCTCCCCTCTTCCCCTCCCTCCCCCAGCAAAGTGTTTCTTCAGTCAGTGGGAAGAATTTGTTTCTTCCCTTTCAGATGGATTTACTACAGAGTTTCTACTGGTTGGTGGAAATTGACCCAAACCATTGACCAAGGTTGTTTTCTTTAACAGAAGTAACCCCTCACATGAGGGGTAGGGATATTATGGAATGTGTCCTTTCTGGTATTTCTCTGATACAGAGTGGAGTTTGGTTCTGGTTCAGGAACCAGCTTTACATCTACCTTTGTCAGCTTGTAAAAGCTCTGCTTTTAAATTCTCCTTTTAGGAGGTTTTTAAATCATTTGCTTGGCCTTGTCTGGGAAGCTGATGGCGTTGAGATCTCCAGAGATGCCTGCCCCATAGCATTTTGTGCTTCTGAGATTTGTGTCCAAGAATTTAGCCTCATATACTTAGTAGATTAGTTAAGGCAAAATGTGAGTCTCAACAAAAGCAAAGCAATACATAATTAGCAAATCATTAGCATTGTTTGATACTCTTTTACTTGATTGCTGTGATTTTCCATGCTTTTTGTAGTAGCTGTTATGTTTTTATTCGACTGACTTCTTCGTCACTATTAAACCACAAGAAGGAGTAAGTTTTTTCCACCACCTTTTCAAACTCTGCTCTTTCAGTCAAGCCACTGAAAACTGGTGGAATTATGTCATGGAAAATATTTCTTTAGAGGGAGCAATTGCCAGATTACACATCTGTGAGAAGCTGCAGCACATCAGGTGCTCGAAACCTTATTTGCCCGTTCAGAGTTAAACAGTGGCTCAGTGTTTGGTAGGGAACAGATGTGACATGAACAGATGCATTTCTTTATGCTTTTATTTTACCTCTTTTTTCCTGATCTTTGCTGCATTGCCAGTGCACTTACCCAAAGGATGCTTAATTAAGTGAAACTATAAAATAACGTGTAGAAATAATTACTGTGGGAAGCCAGGAACAGCCAACAGCCCTCAGCAGCCAAAGTAAAGGTGTACTGAAAGGCTCTGCTGAGAAATCTTTCCAGTTTCCTGGGTTCCAGAAGAAAATTTATCTGGCTCCATCTGTTTGTTTTCTGAGCTGTCAGGCCCACTGCTCTACAACAGACAGCCTGGCGCTGATGCTGGCATCAGTTTCTTAGGTTGTAAGTGTTGAGGCTGTTTTCTTAAGCACTGTCGTAGGGATGTGGTTTTATGGTTAGAACTTGTCTACTGTGTTTTCAGGTCAGAACAAAGAATACAGTGAAAACGAATTCAATCTGGCTTGGTAGAAACCTTCTCACCTCTTTTCTTTGCTTCTATAGCTGATTCTCTAGGTCTAACAAGAAGTTTGATGTTAAAAAAAGGAACAAGTGCTGTTGGGTTTGGGGGAAGTCTTTTTATCTAGTTGCTTTTTGGTGTTTTGGTTGGTTGGTTTGTTTTTGTTCAAGGAAAGAAACCCCAAACCTGAATGTATTCCTTTTATCCAGGTCTTCAAAGCCAAGTGGTGTTAAAGAGAAGGATTTGCTGCCCTCTCCTGCTGCCCCGGTCCTGCAGAAAGACCCCAAACAAGAACATGGCTCACGGAAGAGGACAGTCAGTCAGTCATCATCCTTAAAATCCAGCAGCAACCCCAGCAAGGAGAGCAGCAGTAAAAGCAGCTCATCTTCTAAACAGAAGAAGACAGAGGGGAAGAGTTCTAGCAGTGCTAAGGAAACTAAGGTAAAGGCTGCTTCTCCAAACGCCTTGAACCTGCTACTGTGCTTGGCGGTTTGATGTGCTCAGTGTGGTCTAAACACTAATTACCAGTTCAAGTTAAAATGTAATTGCTTTGGGGGCATGAATTGTTTCATCTCAGAGTGATTAAGTCCCTAGATATCTATAAATGGGAAAACAATTTGAGAAAGAGTGGCATATTAATGCTTGTTCCTACCAAATTCTTCTGTTAATTAGTGAGATGTGTTCAGTCATTTTCTGATGCTGCTTGTTTGTTAATGAGAACTGTCAGTAGAAAGCTGTTTACACAATGGTAAATGGAACTGTGAAGTTGCTCTTGTCTCATCAGAAGCAAATACAGATCTTCTCCTGATGTTTAAGGGGAGCAGGAGCTTGGTCCATGCTCAGTGCTAGGATGTGAAACTAGCTTTCTTTTTATGACAACGCAGGATCATGGAAAGATCAATTAACTCCACGTTGGCAATGTAGAATGGTTGAGGTGAAGAAAACAAGGTTATAAGAAAAGGGTTTTAAAAAGGTTTAGGTTAGGAAGATAATAAGATGTGATGGAATTGGAGGACAGTAACACTCTCATGCCACTAAATTTTACTGTGCTAATTTGTCGATGTGTAAATGTGCATTGCTGGACAGAAAAGAAGCATGTGAAGACATCTGAGAGTGTGCTGAATACCTTTAAAGAGCAGATTCTGTTGCCTAGCCAGTTGTGGACCACAGTCTGTTTAACTAGGAAGGGTTTCACCTTTGTGTGCAGCTGTCTCCAAGCGCTGCAGCAAAGCCCCAAAGCCTCCAGGGAGCTATTGGCGCTTTGAGCAGCAGTTAGGCCTCCGGGGGTGGATTTGCAGCCTCTGAAAAGCTCAGAGGCAAAGCCTGAAAATGTGCGGGAAAGAGTAATTGATCTGGGGAGGAGGAAAACAGCAAATAGACATTAGCAACAGCAGAAAGTAACTTAGTCACCCGGGTGGAGTTCATGAGTATCCCAGCTGGGAGCTGGGCTCTGTGAAATCAGATGCCAATCCCAGCAAAGTTTTGGAGCCTGGCAGGGTTGTGTGTGTCTGTAAAAGACACTTCCAGGAGCTGTAGATAGTGAATTTACCTTACAGGCTGAGGCTTTTTCCCCTCTTTGTTCTTCATCATGGAAATGTCTCCAAGCCAGTTGTTAATTAGTGAGATGTTTATCATTTTATACCTCAGATATGCTTAGTCATGCTTCTCAAAGTAGAATCTGCTCCTCCTGCACTGCATGGCATGTTCTGTTCTTGTTTCTCTGGTACAGTGGTAGATAGCAGAGTGCAGAGCTGGTGCCTTGCAGCTCCAGGGTCCTTCTGGCTAGCCATAATCTGATAAATGTAGGCTATAAAATACATCTGGAGAAGATGGCCTTTGGGCATGGTAAATCAGGGAAGCAGAAAGCATAGGCAAAGCTGGGGAGCTGTTTTATTCTGTTTAGCTACTAAAAATTGATTCACTGTCCATGCACAAAATATTCTTCTGTCCAGCCTTTAGCCTAAGATGTCATAAAATCTCCAATTGTTTTGGTTGGAAGAGACCTCGAAGATCGAGTCCAACCATCAGCATGTTGAGCCCTGTATAATTTAGAGGGGCAAGGACAGTGTGTTGTGAAGACAGATAGCTTTTCCCCCTGAAGGTGATGTTTATCCTTCTAAAATTCATTATTATTATTTTCAAGGAAGAGACATTCAGCAGTGTATTGTTGATAGAAATGAGAAATCTTTTAAATGCAGTCACCATCTCTTTGCTAGATGGAAAAACAGCTTTGAAACAGTGATATGGGAGATTCAGGGATGGGTTTCCCAGACCTGAGTGCACTTAGAAAGCTTATAATGGAGATCTCCTGGTGTATTAGAGTGAGGAGCTTGATTATAACCTCTGCCTGCTTCCATGGCAGCGTTAGTTGAAAGCCTCATGGAGCTGTGTTACTGTCTGTGGGGAAGGGCAGCTAAAGCAGCTGCAAAATTGATGCTGTTACATACAGTGCATGAAGTCATGGGAGAAATTTGTACAACAAATGCTTCTCTTGAAGGCAAAGAACTGTTTAGCTGTTCTTTAAATTTTTTACTTGGCAATAATTTCCCTTTCAGGAAAAGATTCTGAACAATTCATCCAGCTGCCCTCCAGTGTCCGCTCCACCTACAGAAAGCTCCAAGTCAAGAAGAGCAAAACTTGTTTTTGATGATAGGTAAGAGCAGCAAAAGGTTTTGTTCCCTTTGTGGGAGGTGAATCTCAGTCAGCTCCCTGCCAGGAAGAGTTGTGGTTTTGCTTCACACAAGATGTTAAGTCGTGCTCATGCCCTGTGTTGTCCTGCAGCCGTGTGTTGTCTGACTGCACCCTGTTGCCTTGGCAGACAGCAGGATCCTTGAGGAGGAACTGCAGCTTGCCCTCTGCATTCCTGCTGAGCTTAAAAGGACCATGCAGGGGACTTAAATAGCTCTGGGACGTTCTGTTTTTAAACACTGATGGGTGTTAATCATACTGCAGCTAATCATACTCCTTAACTATTTACTTCTTTATTTAATTTACCTTTCTGGTTTACTTTTTAACTTCCTATATTTTTAATGGTCGAATTATTTCCTTTATCTGCTTAGTAATTAACAACTTCTTGACCAGTTTCAGCATAGTGTAGCTCTTGTAACTTTAAAGACAGGAAAAATACAAAATTTGACAATATTCAGAAACTTCAGTCAAAAGAAGTGCACTTTATAGCTGAGTCCATGAATTTGTCTCTTCTGTTGCAGGACTTACTCAGCTGATCATTATTTACAGGAAGCAAAGAAGTTGAAACATAATGCAGATGCTTTGGTAAGTCAATCTCCAGTCCTTACTGGTGGTTGCACATCATACTGGGGATTGTTTGCTGCTTTCACCATTTTGCTGCCCTTCTGTGCTAGAGTTTTCATGTCTTTTCTTTCTGATTTTTGTTCTGACGTTTGTTTTTTTTCCCCCATCTCCTCAGTCTGACAGGTTTGAGAAGGCTGTGTACTACCTAGATGCTGTGGTGTCGTTCATCGAGTGCGGGAATGCATTGGAGAAAAATGCTCAGGAATCCAAGTCCCCGTTCCCTATGTATTCAGAAACTGTGGAATTAATCAAGTGAGTGCTTCAAAGCTTGTACAAAAGACAAGTGAGCTGCTAGCTCAGTTTTGCCACCAACTTAGGAGATCTCTTCTTATTTTCCAGTAAAACTGGATCACTTACCAGTTCCTTCTGGTTACTGTGAGGCTTGAAGTGTCCTGAAGGTTTAGATGCTTCCTGCAGAGCCTCTTGAAGTCTCTCTACAACACACACAAAAAATCACAATTATCCCAATTACCACATAGTCAGCATTTGGTTTAGGGTCTGAAACAGGTCTCTGAGATGAAGAGAATTGAAACTCCAAACTCCCAAACACACCAGTGTTTTGTGATTGGTAACTGATTCTGTGGTCTTTCTTTTGTTGCTTACTTGATGCCTTTATTTGTAGATACACTATGAAACTGAAGAATTACTTGGCACCAGATGCTACGGCTGCAGATAAAAGGCTAGCAGTGCTTTGGTATGTGTCTTCTTACCCTGACCCTCTGCTGTCATGAGTTTCAGATCTTTGAGCTGCGTGAAATCATAGATCGCAAGTGTTTTGCTTAGAAAAGACCTAAGATCACTGAGTGCAACTATCAACCTACCACTAACATGGCTGTTAAAACGTGTCCCAAGGTGCCATGTCCACATTTTTGAACATCTCCAGGGATGTTGACTCCACTACCTCCTTGGACAGCCTATTCCAGTTCCTGAGCACTCTTGCAGGAAAGAAATTCTTCCTAATATCCAATGAGCTCTCTGTTTGTGATCTAAATACATGCATTTTCCACTTGGCTACAAGTAAAGATTAATGCTGTGTGACTGATTTCTGTCACCTAGGGCAGAGGGGATGTTAATGAGAGTCACATCCAAGTTCTTTACAGTGAGGGAGATGAGACACTGGAACAGGTTGTCCAGAGACATCGTGGATGCCCCCTCCCTGGAGGTGTTGAAGGCCAGACTGAATGAGGCCTTGAGCAACCTGGTCTAGTGTAAGGTATCCCTGCCTATGGCAGGGGGGATTGGAGCTGTATGATCTTTAAGGTCTCTTCCAATCCAAATCATGCTGTTGATCTATGAAATACAAAGGAGTAACAGCAAGAGGCTAAGAATCTTTGCTGTGTACTCACCCAAGTCAAATTTGAGCTGGTATTATAGAATTGTCACTAGCTTCCTAGATCAGCAGGTATAGAAAACCAGAAGCAGTTGGTATCAGGTGGAAGCGAAAGGAGAGGCCGGGGGCCATGGTGGAATGCTTCAGACGCAGTGTGTCCTGACATGGGCATAAAAGAAATTAAATCCTTGTCCAGGAAGTACCTTAGTGCTGTCTCCTAAGTTCAGAGATGGTTTACCAGCAAGATCACTCTAATTTATAGTTTCAGCTTAAGGCATACAGAGCCAGGTCTATTCCCTTGAGAATGTAAAGATGCATAAGGATTTTTTTTTGTTGAGTTACAACGTGAGGCTTGGCAGAGTGAGCTTTGCAAGGTACAGAGCTTTGTTCCCTGCTGTTAAACTTGCCTTTAACTGAACATGTGTTGTTGTTGTGTCTCTGGTCAGTCTGCGGTGCCAGTCTCTGCTCTACCTAAGGCTTTTCAAACTGAAAAAGGAAAGTGCATTGAAGTATTCTAAAACTCTGACTGAACACCTAAAGGTAATTGCATATCATTTCTTAAAGTATTAAAACCTCATCAAATTAAAGCTTTACAGCACTTAAAATTCATGAATCCACTGTTCAGATTGTTTGCATGTGACCTTGGAATATGCCCTTCTTGGAACCGGACCCTGAGAATATGTTGAAGTTGAGTAGTTTAAAGCTGGAGAGGGATAACATGGCTGTCAGAACTCTACTGATCCTAGCATGAGAAGTCTCTATTAATAAATTGATCTAACTGCTGTCCTTCCTAGTATATTCAGTAGCCTTCAAGCAGAATCCAAAAACACTTTTCTTGCCACAGGTCTATCAAGATGAAACATCACAGTTTAGACTTGAAGGAATTCAGGGTCCTGGGCTGCTCCTACTCAGCCTGCACCAAAGCTGGCACTAGAGCAGCTTCTCATTCAAAACCAAATTGGTCCTCCTGGATTTTTGCTGTTTGCAATGGGCTGTTTGATATTTAATCATTCATCACCTCCCTTCTCCAGTGAGTTTCAGATACATTCCTGTACAGCTGATTTAAAAGTGTTGTCAGGGAAAGAAGATGAAGAGGCACATGTCAAGATGCTGAAGACAAGAAAACCACTTCCAGCACATCTGTGATGTTACTCAGTCCTTAGTCTAGGCTGAGATTTTCAAAGGAGCACTGGGGGATGAGTAGCTGAAGTCACTGGGTTTCTCTGAAGGCTTCAGCTATCAATACTGAGAGGGAACAGGCTTCTCACATGTCTGACATGTCAGGTTTTCTGAGACACCTTTAATCATTTGATGCCTATACTAACAGATTTCTTCCTATTAGTGGGCTGAAAAAACCCAAATGTTTTTTTAAAGAGGCAGTTGGTTAGAACAGAGGACTGCTCCAGTGTCCTTCTTTATGTTGCTAAAACAATCTCCTCATTTAGACATCAGGAAAAAAAGGGATATTTTCCCAAACTTGAATTTACTGTGATGTAATTCAGAGTGTTAGTAATTGTTTAAAATAAAAACGACAGCAATTGATTTGTTGTGAAATAAGCAATCAGATAACCAACTAAAGTCTTAATTAGTTGAAGTATAAACATGAGTCAGGTGACAAATTCCTCTTTCTCCAAACAGAATTCCTTCAACAATTCTCAAGCGCCATCACCTGGCATGGGAAGGTGAGTGAGAAAACTCTTACCTCTGTTTCTCATCGTCTGGCTGGTTCTCTGTGCCTGGGGTGCTCAGAGAGTAGCTTTTCACTCTTGAAAGGCCTGGGGAGCTTGTTCAAAGGGTGGAGATTTGTTGGAATAATCTGAAGCACAAATCCCATCTGAAAGAGATGTGGCTCAAGAGCAGTCTGGTGGAGAAGGACTTGGGGCTGCCAGTTGACGATAAACTCATCATGAGCCAGCAGTGGTTGCTCGCAGTTCAGAAGGCAGCTGTGTGCTGGGCTGCATAAAAAGCAGTGAGAGCAACAGGATAAGGGAGGGGATTCTGCCCCTCTGCTCTGCTGAGACCTCCTGGAGCACTGTGTCCAGGCCTGGTGGCCCCCAGCATAAGAAGGACATGGAGCTGCTGAAGCAGGTCTAGAGGAGGCCATGAAGATGATCAGAGGACTTGAGAACCTCCCCTGTGGGGACAGACTGAGAGAGTTAGGGCTGTTCAGCTGGGAGAAGAGAAGGCTCCAGGGAGACTTTCCAATACCTGAAGGGAACTACAGGAGAGCTTTTTAGAAGGGCTTGCAGTGATGGGAGGAGGGGCAGTGGCTTTGAGCTGGAAAAGGGGAGATTTATATTGGAGATTAGGAAGAAATTCTTCACAGTGGAACAGATTGCCTAGGGAGGTGTTCAAGGCCAGGTCGCATGAGGCCTTGAGCAACCTGGTCTCGTGGGAGGTGTCCCTGCCCATGTCAGGGGCATTAAAACTAGATGATCTTGAAGGTCCTTTCCAGCCCATTCCATGATTTGGTTGTGTAATTGTTCTGATAAAAAGGTTTGGAAGGCTGCTGCTTGCCAGAGTGCTCTGCAGAGGGTTCCTCACGGCTCCTTCCTGCAAACTTGACTTTTCTCAGGGAGTTTTGGTAGTTTATTTAATACCTTTTCCCCTCACAAATCCCTTTATTTCCCCTTTATTAAAGGCTGTAAGTACTCTCAGGCTTGTCTCTTCCATAGTATAGCTTATTTACTGTTTTAAAACTGAAGAATGGCCCTTTGCTAGGTATTCTGAGTTTCAGGAGGGCATTTCAGATGGGCATCAATGTTACCTTAAAGGGGAGTATCCTGCCAGAATAATTCCCATGGAGCTGGGATGTTTTCCTTGCTGTTCTGAAGATCCATTTAGTTAAACAACAAATTCAAGCTTTTACTGAATTAGAATCACAGAATGCAGTGTGCTGGATGGGGGGAGACCTCCAAAGGTCATCTAGTCCAGACTTCTGCACTGGTCAGGTTGCTCAGAGCCCCATCAAGCCTGACTTTCAACATCTCCAGATATGAGGCTGCCTGCCACCATCTCCCTGGGCAACCAGTGTTCCACCAGCCTCATGATAAAGAACCTGTGCCTAACCTCCAGTTTAAATCTACTCTGCTCTAGTTTAAGACCATTGCCCCTTTGCCCCTTGTCCTATTGCCACATCCCTTTGTAAACAATCCCTTCCCAGCTTTCCTGTAGACCCCCTTCAGGTAATGAAAGGCCACAAGAATGTCTCCACAGAACCTTTTCTGAGCAACCCAAGATCTCAGCCTGTCTTCATAGGAGAGGAACTTAAGCCCTTTGATATTTATGTGGCCCTCCTCTGGACCCTCTTCATCAGGTTCACATCCTTCCTGTGCTGAGGACCACAGAGCTGGACACATTTAGGAGGTGAAAAGGTTTGGGGATTGGGTTTTTGATGTGGAGCTAAAACTTAAAGAGTTGTAGCATCCTCATTTCGTTTGCTATAGGGCAAGTCTTGACTTTTTGAGTCAGTGGGAACGTTCCAACATCCCATAGTCTTGGATCTGGCAGGAGAGGAGTTAGAGGGCATCTTGGAGGAAGGTGTAGGTCACGTGTGTGCAGATAAATAGATGTGCCTTTAACAGTGTGCTCTCTGTCTCTGGGCAAGCAGCAAGCCTGTCGGGATGCCGTCTCCAGTCTCTCCAAAGCTGTCTCCAGGGAATTCAGGAAATTACTCTTCTGGGGCAGCCAACCCTTCAGGGAGTGGGTCTTCAGTGACGATCCCCCAGAGGATCCATCAGATGGCAGCCAGCTACGTCCAAGTTACGTCCAACTTCCTCTATGCCACTGAAATTTGGGACCAAGCCGAACAGCTGTCTAAAGAACAGAAAGGTAATGCTTTGAAACCAGAGCAGGGTGGGCTTAGGTTGGACATTAGGAGGAAGCTCTTTGTAATGAGGGTGGTGAAATACTGGAACAAGTTGCCCCTTCAGAGGCTTTGAATTTTAGAGTTGCAGCTGGTGTTGCACTGGATGCTGAGGCAGGTCCTCTCAAAAGTAAATGGGAAGAGGAATACAGATGGTTGGAACCTGAATTGAAGTGATACCCCTCTGCTGTGAGGCTGGGCTGAGAGACTTGGGGGTGTTCAGCCTGGAGAAGAGAAGGCTCCAGGGAGACCTTCTGGTGACCTTTCGGTACTCAAAGGGGATGATCAGAAAGCTAGGGACAGACCTTTGAGCAGAGTCTGTTGTGACAGGATGGCAGGTTATGGTTTGAACCAAGAGGGAGATTTGTCTGGAGAAAATGGAGAGATGATACTGAGGATGGTGAGAGCCTGGTGCAGGTTGCCCAGAGAAGTGCTAGCTGCTGTATCTCTGGCACCATTGCAGGTCAGATTGTTTGGTGCTCTATGCAACCTGCTCTAGTTGCAGCTGTCCCTGCTGAGTGTGTGGGGGGGTTGGACTGGATGACCTTGAGAGGTCTTTTTCCACCCAAACCTGTCTGGGATTCTGCGTTAACATCTTGCATGACTTCATGCAAAACTGCACCTTGTAACTCGATGCCATCGTTCCAAACCAGTGTGTGACTGTTCTGTGACTGATAGAATACAACACTGTGAACACCTCCAGGGAGGAGACATTCAGAACCTCCCTGGGCAGCCTGTTCTAGTGTCTCCCCACCCTCACTGTAAGGAATTTCTTCCTCATCTCCCTTCTGTATGATACTTAGTCTAGACATAATCACTCCTCTGTGAAATCAGGATCGCTAGCTGGGAGGTGATGTTTCCCTGGCAGCTTTAACTGGTGTTTCTGTTGTTGTTTTAGAGTTCTTTGCTGAACTGGACAAAGTGATGGGCCCTCTGATTTTTAACTCCAGCATCATGACGGAGCTGGTGCGTTACACCCGGCAGGGCTTGCACTGGCTGCGCCTGGATGCCAAGTGACAACTTGGAGCTGAAGGAATGGACAACCCAAGGCGTTTTTTTTTCTCGCTGCCTCTGATTTTTCTCTCCACAACACTGTGTCATGTCAATAAGGAAGACTGCCATAACACATTGCTTAGTTGACACTAAGAACAAGGAATGCTTTCCCCCATGTCTCCCATCCTCATATTTTGTGTTTTGTGTTTTTAAACCCCCCCTTCCCGAATCAGCTGGTCAAAGGACTTCTTCAGTATTCCCACGTTAAGTTATTTAAGTATTTTAAAATTTGCTACATTGAAAAGTGTAGTTGTGTTGATCTATCCTGGATAGATCATTGGAATTCCAGTCATAGTACAGAAATAGTCAGTTTAAAGCCTATTTATTTTTAATTCCTTTTTTTTTTTTTTTTAATTTTTGAGAAGCCCAATTTGGGGCAATTTTTTAACTGTTTCCTCCCTCAAATTTACCCTTTTTTGAGTACTTAGTGGAAATTAAACCTAGACACTTTATTTAAGTACGTTGTGAGCTTTGTTACTCTGTAATGTCTTGTGGTGGTAGAGCCTGTAAGAGGAACTAGGATTGCTAGGTTCTAACATAGGAACACCATAATTTCCATGCCTAATGCCTAGGAGTCAACTAATAAATGACAACTACAGATTTATTATTGCAGAATTTGTACTAAATAGAGAAAAAAAAATCCAGATATTCTTCTACGTATTAAGATACTTCATTTAAATGAATTATAAAGAAATTTATATGGAAAAAAAAATATTTAGCTGGACCTGATCTGGATTCTTTTCCAGGTGGTTTCCAACCATGGATTTAACACTATAACAATCACAAAACATTACAGTGCTTTGCAGTTCAGGTGATGTCGAAGTCAAGGTGTAGGAATGAACTTTGGTCCGGTGGGTGCGATGCATACAGGAAAGGTTTCTGAAAAGGACAATCTTGTGCTTTTTGAGGTTTTTTCCTTCTTTTTTTTATTTTCCCCTTTTCCTTGGCATTTCTTCATTTGAAACACTTTTTGTTTCCCTGCTTTGCCTTTGACACTTAGACACCCACCTTGGTGGGTTCATTTCAAACACCTTTTGGTTTCTGTGCTTGTCATTCTTTGACCCTTAGAAACCCAACTTGGTGATTCAGAAACCAACACCAATTCAGTTCCTCCCACAACTCTTCATCTGCATCTTTCCCACTGACCGAGAAACCAGGAATTTGAAATAGGAATCAAGGTCCTTTTATTATGATTTTTTGTTTCCTTTTAGCATCTGGTATGTAATGGACACTACAGGATGACAGTGCAAGAGCCATCGTGGGGTGGGAGCACGCCTGCTTTGCCAGGGAAAAATGGACTGTTTGGCTGCTGAATGGATTGCTAACTTGTGTTTGCCAAGTCTTGATGAAGGTCCCTTTCAATGTTTGATGGAGCAGAGGGAGCAGCTCGCTGCAACTCGAAGCAGTTGGGGTGGAGTTGCAGTTGAGTCCTCTCCAAGTGTAAAACCAAAGTACCTTTCCACGCGAGGTGCTTGTCCGAGTCAAAAGGTTTAAACCGCTACTGCTTTCAGTATTGCTTAGTGCCCCTAACATGTCTGGTGTGCCTTATGCCTTACTTTTAGATGAAGATTTTATGAACTGTTTACAAGATGTTTTACAGCAGGACCAGGTATACTGTATGCAGTGGTCTTCTGCAGTACTTTGGTAAAATTCCATTTCCTTTTGTTGTTGTTGTTTTTTCCTTTGACACAAGTCCTCGTGTCCGTCACACAAACTGACTTCTTGCGCTGGGCTCCTTTCGAAGAGTCAAAGCTCCGAACCCTTTGAAGCGAGATCGTGGAATGCTGCTTTGTTCGTTTGTTTGTTTTATTTTCCTCTCCCATTTTTATTCTCTTCCCCAGATATGAACATGCATGTTCAGGAAAAATTGATTGCACTAAAGTTGTGGGTTGTTTTGTTTTTTTTTTCTTTCTCGTGTGTGTGTGTGTTTAGCTGTAGTTAAAGTGCCAAACTCAACGGCAACCTCGATCGAAGGAATAGAATTCTACGCCACTTAGTACTGCAGGATGTCCTTTGGGCTTTAAGAGTTTAGAAGTTTTGCAAAAGTAGTAAAACCTACTCCAAGGTAGCTGCATCTTCGTAGAGCTTCCTTTGCGTTCCAGCGTGTTTTGTACTTCCAGAAAAGCTTTGCTACGTACGAGTCGATGAGACGTGGCCAGCAGACCTCTGACTTCTTTTCTTTCCACGATAGCTGAATTTCTCCAGGTCTGTTGGAGCATCCTTTTTATTGAATCACTGTGCAAAAGGTCACCTTTCTGTTCATGTTTGCTGTTGGAGACAGAACTCTGTACCCTCAAACTCCCCCTCTTGGTTCATGGGACACTGTCAACTATTTTTTCCTTTAATACTCTGAAGTGCCTAGCACACTTTTGACGCTATATAAAAAATAACCTTCCTAGGTGTTGTGGTCATGGTTTGCGTAGCACTGCACTGGCCAGCATGGCTGCTCTTTGGCTTGCTCCTTCCTGCACAGTCACCGTTCCTGGTGGCAGGAATGGGCTCAGCTCTGGGAATTATTTTTGTTTTTTTCTTAACTAGAGTCCCACAAAACTCTTCTTTCGTGTCACAAGCCCCTTTTTGATCTCAAGAAGCCCCATTTTTTTTGTTGTCGTCACCCAAGGCCCTGGTTTTTGGTGTCACCCAAAGCCCCGTTTCTGGTGTCACCCCAAACTGGTTCTCCTAAAGATGTGTCTTTTATCCCTAAAACCAGACCTTAAACCATTGTCACAAAGCCCATTTTTGGTGTCACAAACTCCCTTTTTGGTGTCACATCAAACTGGTTCTCGTAAAGTTGTATCTTTTATCCCTAAACCAGGATCTTAAACCATTTGTCTTCAAATGACCAGGAGACTTTTTACATCGTGTCAAAATGTGGATTGGAACTGGTTGAAAGTGTCCCACCCAAAGCAGTGTCCATGGTAGTGAGGTCCCTTCCAGAGTGCTGTCCCAGGTCTGCTGTCTGTCCAGGAGCTGTGCAGTGCTTTGTTCATTCAGAAGAAATGCCTTATGCACCTGTGGCTATTCCAAACCGATTGAACCTTCCCCATTCCCAAAGCATATCTCAGTTTGGGATTTTCCGTTGTTCCCCAGAGAGAGGTTCCGTGCTTGGTCAGGTTTCAGAGCTCAAAGTGCAAGGAAATAACAGGCTGTTAGAGTACAAGGGAAGGGTCTCAGTCTGTTCCTCCGTAACCCCCACACCACAGCTGTGGGAATGGGTGGCACATGAGTGCTGGCACCCATCGCACAGCGAGTAACCCCCAGGGAATCCCCAGCTCCTGGCTTCCTGAGCGATTCCTGAGATGATTGTGTCTGAAATACATATCAGCACCGTCCTTTCAGTGCCCTCACTGAACACTGACCCAGTTGGTGAATCTTGAAAATGGCTTAATCAGACTAGGCTTGCTCAGATATCAAAACTTTGCATTTGCTGACAGATTGCAGGTTCCCTCCTTAGGTGATGATAAGGTGCAACCCTTTTGTAATTCTAACCAAACCTTCAGGACACCAGAGTCAAACAGCCCAAGACTTTTTCTTTTGATTTGAAACTATTAGCCATAAAGCAGAGCAGATGGATTGGCTCTTTTTGGCTTCTGATGGCAGTATGCAATTTGTATTGTACGTGTCTTTTAATATATATGTATATATCTATATGAACTCTGTCTGTCCAAAGTCTATGTTCTACTTGTTTTTAGATGATGGTGCAACTGACTATATTGATATATTATTTATTGAGTGCTGAATTGCCACCTTCTTGGTGAGAAATCTTGCATATTATACAGGAGTGCAATGTATATTCCTTTAGATTGCTGAGGCTTGATTGCTGTGAGAACACACACACAAAAATAATAATAATAGTGCCCTGAAATTGTATTTATGACTGGCCCCAACATCCAGAGAGTCAGGACTTTAGGGGAGTAATGTAAGCACTTGCCTGGGGCAAGTAAAAAAAAAAGCCTTAGGCAGATAAATTTAGGTAGCTTGCCAAAGTGGCAGACTGCTGGAGAGAGAGAAACTACCTTTGCTGTATTTAACGTGTCATTTCCTGAGCAGATCTTTGCTGTCACTGCAGTGTTTCTGTTATTAAGGCAGATACAGAAAGGGCCTGAGCAAGTCAAGTTTGAATTACCCATTGGGGAGTAATCGACTTCCACATTCTTCCAGTTGGGACAAAGAGTTTGGTCAGGGTTTCAATTCTTCCATCTGCTGAATGGGCGTTAGGGAAAACCCCTCTGTTTCTAGGCACCGAAGTTAGTGCTTAGACATCTGTCAGGAGCAGCCAAAGCTTTTGCTGGCCAACTCAGACTAATCCAGACCTACTTCAGGAGACGAATATCCCAAGTGGGAAGGTTACGTTAAGTGGAACAATCAGGGAATGGCGAGGTGTGTGTCCAGCTCTGGTCTGGGTTTTGAGGAATTGGTCTCTGCCGCTGTGATGCTGTTTGAAAACAGAGCAGGGAGAGGAGGGCCAGTGCTGGGGTTAGTGAGTTCTTCCTTCTGTGAGCTCTGGGCAGCCTTGCAGCGCTCTGCCAACACTCGGCTGACTTCCAGGGGGATGCAGGGAGCAGTTCGAAGTGGCTTTGGAGTCAGTGAATTCTTCCCTCTGTGTGAGCTCTGGGCAGCCTTGCGGCTCTGTGCCAACACTCAGCTGAGTTCCAGGGAGCAGTTTGAAGTGGTGCAGCATAGGGTTTCTGGAGGCAGTTTTCGTGTAGATGCTTCAGCTGTTTTAAGTTCACCCGGCACCGAAAGGGTAGCATGTCCGTTGCGGGCGTAACCTCCAGGCGCGGCGGTGGAGCAGCTGCCCCAGGGGCATTGGGGCGCAGTGTTCCCTGTCTTCAGTTTTTATATGCAACGCTGCCGGTTGAGGTAGTTGGGGTGCAGAGTCCTTCTGCAGCGTTGGGTTTCAGCTGCGCTGGCGTTTTGACACCTGCAAACTCAACTCTTTTAAGGACCAGGCATGACTTTTGCAAGCACAGTTCCTGACATTTGTATCTGGTCCCCCTCCTTTGAAATTGTTTTAAGAAATTTTGTATATGGAGGATAAAGTGCTTATATATTTATTAAAAAACAAAACAAAACCCAGAAAAAAAAAAAGAATCCTTTATCTTATTTGAAATTATTATTTGGTGAAGAAAGGGTTAGAAGTTTTTTTGTTGGTTTTTTTGTTTGCTTGGGGTTTTTTTTTTTGGGGGGGGGTAGGGTTTTGGGGTGGAATGGGGGAGGGAAGGTCACTTTTAACCTGTTACTTCTAAATGAAGCCCTTGATGAAACCATCCAGACAAAGGTACTGTTAGTAACTAATGAGATGTCTCTCGTTTTATGCTTTGTACACAACAAATCTGTGGGGTTTTGGTTGGCTGTTCGTTTTCATTTACATTTTGTTTGTTTCTATGGGAATATTTAGGCCTCTGTCTTCAACCAAAACTGTTAAAAAAAAGAAAAAGGATAAAAAAAGGAAAAAAGGAAAAAAAAAAACAAACAACAAAAGAAAAAAAAAAGAGAAAAAGGCAAACTGTGATTTTTATTTGTTGCAATACATTTGAAATTTCAAAAGGGTACTTTGGGGCTCAACAAAAAAAAAAACAAACCCAGGAGAAAAAAAAAGAAATAGGATTTCTAAGTCAGTATGTTGCATTTCACGTAATAAAGCTGTTAATGGTGAGCAAAAGTATTATATACTAACTAGATTTTTTTCCACATCTGTATAGTATATTCTATGTATTTTGTGGTATTGAGATTATAGAAAGTTTAGTGTCTGAAACATGCGTTTAATGTGTATTTTTAAACAAATTTATGGCAATTAAAAGAAAACTATTTGGAGAAAAGGGTATCACATTTCAATTTGTAAAGATCTTTTTAACTACTGTGTCATTAAAAATGCTTTGTACAATGCAAAACTGTAACTGGAGAAACTAAGTTTAATAAATATCAAATAGATTTTTCTGTATTAAACCGCACGCCCGCTGCGCGCCTCTCTTTGTCTGGCTGTCCTGCCTCCCCGCCTGCCTGCTTGCATTTTTAAGCAGAGGTTTTGTGGTTGGCTCTTTTCTTTTTGTTATCAGAAAAGGAAAACAGCTTTCAGTGTTGGTGAGATTGTAGAATGGCTTGGATGGGACCTCCAAAAGTCATTCAGTTCAACCTCCCTGCAGTCAGCAGGGATGTCCTCCACTAGATGAGGCTGTTCAGAGCCTTGCCCAGCCTGACCTTGAATATCTCCAGGGATGGAGTCTCAACTACCTCCCTGGGCAGCTTGTTGCAGTGTTCCAGCACCCTTATGTTACCAACTTGTTCCTGACATCCAGTCTAAATCTCCCAATTTCAAACCATTGCTCCTCATCAGTCAGGGCCTTTTCTAAGCAGTCCCTCTGCAGACTGCTTCTAGGCACCTTCAGGTACTTGAAGGCTGCTATGAGGTCTCCCTGGAGCTCTCTTTAGGCTGAAAATCTCAAAGGTGCTGGAACAGGTTGCCAAGGTTCAAGGCCAGCCTGGATGGGGTCTTGACCAGCCTGGTATAATGGGAGGACTGGAATTAGTTGATCTTTGAGGTCTTTTCTAACCCAAACTTCTATGAATCTATGGATCTGTGTCTGTGCTGGGTTACCACAGCTGCTCTCGAGAGCCCTCCCTCTCCCCACACAGATGAGGGGAATACTGACACAAAAAAAGAAAAATCAACTAGGTTGAGATAAGAGTTGAGATAAAGAGTTTTACTGGAAAGATGATCCAATGCACAATCCCCTCAGCCTGTGAGCAAAAAGCACAGAAGCCAGCAACCTCCTGACCTGCAGCCTGCCCAGCACTCCAAAATTGGAGGCAGCATCCCAAAGAGGAAGCCTCTTGTGATACAACCTGAACCTCAAGCCTCACAATACTTTGCTCCAGCCAGCACTTATGAAGTTGGCATGATGTGACTGAATATCAGCAGCAGGTTCAACTCAACCTATAACATGTCCCAGTTGTGTTGGTATCTAATCAAAAGCAGGTTTGTTTCTTTCAGCCCTCCCAGTTATGTGCAGCTGGTCACGATGGGATTTCAGTCAGTTTGTTCTCAATCAGAAGAGGCTGCAGAGACAAAGGTCAGTCTAGGGCATGCATTTAAATAAATTAGAGTAGTTAATTAAAGGGAAATACTTCCAGTTATCACTGGATCCATTTGGGGTATTGAAAATGCTATCACTATTATCAGTTTGTTTGCTCCCTCTTTCTAACAGGCCTTTATCTGGACCACTGATAAGAGCTCAGCGGTTGAGACTGAAGTGAGGTGGATGCAGGATCGGCTTTGGGCACTTGCCAGGTGGAAGGAGACATGTCTAAAGTCCAGTTTGAATCAAGCACTGCTGCTGTGTGCTCCCCAGCTGCTTTGCTGACAGGATACAAGGAGAAACCAAGCCTTGCTGAATACAAAGTTTTTTAATTCACACCTTTTAAAAAAATAAACTCTTACAAAAAAACCCAAAGCGAAGAGCAGAGGCAGAGTCCTTTTATTGAGCCTGGCCTGAGTCATCCTGAAGCGTCTGCTGCAGTGCCACAGCCTGGGTTGGGAAATGCTCTCAAGCTCTTTGGAGTCTTTTCATCAGCTCCTGTACAGAGATGTTAAGTGCACTGCTTGCTGGATTCACTGTCCTCGCTGCTGCAGGGTCAATAAATATTTCCCAAGCGGAGGGGAGCAGAGTTAGCAGTAACAGTGAGGAGTGGTCCTCAGCAGGAAGGGTTACTCCGAGGCTGTTCTGAGGAAGCAGCGGTTCTTCCTGGAAAACAAAACACCGTCAGCCACTGCCAGCTCCTCCTGCTGGCTGTCTGCAGGTCAGACACATCCTCGGGTACAGCTTGAGCAGCCTTCGCCGTATGGCAGTGCTGGCACTCAGCTCTGGTAGCCCTGCACCTTGTCGTCACCTCTGTTCAGTTCATGGAATGCCAGGTTGGAACAGACCTCAAGGATCCTCTGGTCCAACCTTTCTAGGTAACAGGAGAGTTGAAATGAGCTGGCCCAGAACCCTGTCAAGCTGAGTCTTAAAGCTGTCCCATGTAGGGGACTCCACCACTTCCCTTGGGAGACGATTCCAGCGTCCAACTGTTCCCATAGGGAAACATTTTCTGCTGGAGTCCAGTGGGGATCTAACCAGCAGTAACTTGTCCCCATCACCCCTTGTCTTTTGCATGGCACTCCTTGTACAAAAGGAGTCTCCGTCCTCCTGGTAGCCACCATTTATGTACTGGCCCATGGTGATAAGGTCTCCCTTCTCAAGGTAAATCAACTCAGTTTATGCCTTTGCTTTACGTGCCAACTCCAAAATACTGTTGCCAGGGATGTATGGTCAGGCTGCAGGTTAGAACTACAACAGAAATCCCTTTCTCTTTCTTCCTGCAGCTGCTGTTGCAATTCACAGCTATGTTAATTGTTAGAAGCAAATGATGCATTTCAAATGGATACCAAACAGCAGCCTCCTGCCATGTCCTGTTCTAGCTTTGTGTAAAAGAAAATTGGTATAGAATCCCAGACTGGTTTGGGTTGGAAGGGACCTGAAAGGTCATCTAGTTTAAAGCCCCTGCCATGGGCACAGACATCTCCTAGACCAGGTTGCTCAAGGCCCCATCTAACCTGGTTTTGAACACTTCCAGGCTTGGATCCTCCACAACTTCTCACACACACACACACACACAGTATCACCAAAGTTCTCTGGCCAGCCTGTTCCAGTGCCTCTTCCCCACTCTCATGGGGAAGAATTCCTTTGTAGTATCTGATCTAAATCCAGCTTCTCCCAGTCTGAAGCTATAACTCCTCCTGCTGTCACTCCATGCCTTTGTACAAAGTCCCTCTCTAGCTCTCCTAGAGCCCCCTTCAAATCCTGGAAGGCTGCTCTAAGGTCTCCCTGGAGCCTTCTCCAGGCTGAACAACCCCAACTCCCTCAGCCTGGCGTCACAGCAGAGGGGTTGAACTCTATTTTGCCCTGTCTCTGCTTTCTGGTGCAGTAGGTGCCTCACAACATCACCTTTCAGTCAGTCAGTAATAATTTTCATCCATTTCCATGGAACTGGCCAGTTTACTCTTGTCTAATGTTCATGAGAACCTAACAGCTGCCTTTCAAGCTGTGATTCATTTAAGGTAAGACACTGCTTTTAAGTATTACATACTTTCAAATGAACAGTACTTTAAGAAGGCTTCATTTCTGGGTCTCCAGCTGTCTAGAATGCTGTGTTCTCCTTGGAGGAGACAGGTTATTTTGGGTTGCAATGAAAGGTCTGAGGCTTGCTATCAATGGCATCTGGACTCTGCTCTGTTTGCCTTGCTTACTGATGAGTTCTAAACCTATGGCTCCATTCCCATTCCTGATGTCTTTTTTTATGCGCAGAGTAATTCCACGACTTGTTTGGATGAGAGTAAGTGGGAACCTCCTCTCCCACCCTGTAAGATCAGCCTGCCCATGGATGAAGCTTGGTTACCGGCAGAGCATTGTGATGCACTCGCTGTTGTCCCTGCAGGAGGCTCCCACGGGTCGCAGCGAGACTCCTCTCCAGAAGGGAGTCATCCTCTTCTGTCTGATGAGGTGAGGCTGTCGGTGGTGCAGGGAAGCACAGTGTGTCTGAAACAGAGGGTGATGTGGATGTCACAACAGCAGGCAGCTATAGGCACCTGCTCATTCTGCTGCTGAGGTCAATAGGCTTGGTTTAAAGTGAAGAACTTGAAATCTGTCTTATTTTCTGCTGGTAGCATGCTCTGTTAAATGCCTTTTATGCTAGGGTTGAAACTGGATGATCTTTAAGGTCCTTTCCAACCCAAGCCATTCTATGAATATGAAAAATTAACTGTATTGTCTAATCTTTTGAGGAGGGAAGGTAGCATGGCATGCTCAAGTTACCTCTTATAGAATCACAAAAGCATTTTGGTTGGAAAACAGCTTTAAGATCACTGAGCTCAATCACTGAAATGCAAACAAGAATAACCCAGTCTTCACCAGGCACTTACTCCACTCTCTTACGGTGTAGAACCCTCTAAAAGAGCTCTACTGTCTCCTAATTCTTGCCAGTTACTCTGATCCCTGCAAATCTAGCAAGGTTTATTAGTTACATTTACCAGAGGGAGCAGTGAAATGAATTAGCTGACTGACCGTTGGAATCAGCATTTGAATCATTCTCTTTACCTGGCTGAGCAGCAGTGAGCAGAGCAAAAAGACCACCACCATCCCTTTCCACCAGGGCATCTTCACAGGGGAAGCTATCACTTCAGCCACAGGACCAGCCATGGGAGGAGGAGGAGGTAGGACGAGCCCTAGATAGAACTTCCCAGGCTTCAGGGAGATTTTTATAGACTTCATTCTCTTATCATTGCATCACTCATTACAGGAACAAAGTTCATTTGGGAGCATGAGGGAATTACTAAGTTAGCAGCTGCTGAAGTGATCTGGTTCAAGGCCTGTCTCTCTAGCTAATGATTTACTCCCCTCCACTTGTACTTTGTCTGGCCAGCTTTCCTCTTGCACCAGCTGTTCCATTTGATACCCCTCAACAGATATGTTTCCAGAACTCCACAGTCCATCTGCAACCAAAAGCCAGCCCAAGGTGTCATGGTACAGACCAAAAGCCAGACACGTCATTTACCTCTTGTGGCACTCTTATCAAGCTAATTTGGAGCAGAGACTCCTGCTTTTGATGCTGGTTCCCCCTCTCGGTACATGAAAGAATCACGAGGAAGCGGCTTACCCTTCCTTTCCACACCCGTGGCACTCACAAAGCAGGCCTAACACTTTCAGATGGGTTTGGGAACGTGAAGAGGATGTTCTGCATGTTAAATCACAGCCCTCTTCTGCCAAGGGTCCTGGTATCTACTTAAAGGTCTGAATCTGATCCCTGAAGTAGAAGCAGCTGCTGAGAGGGTTTTCTGGAGCTGAGTTGCTCCATGTGGCAGGATGGCTTCCTCAGATGAGCCATCTTTGCCTCTGGGCCTTGCAGTGGAACTCAGGATCAGCCATCTGAAGGTGCCAGCAGCTCCCACTGGTATGGATGGGCAATGTGTAAAGAGGAATCTTCTTTCTTGCCGTTGTGAAATGAGATTGCAACAGCCTGGAGAAAAGGATGTTTACAGCGAGCTGTGTGTGACCTCCTACCTTCTCTGTAATCCTCTCCTTTTATGAATGCCTGCGATTTCCAGTCTGCTGGTACTTGCTCCTCCTCCTCCTCTCTGAGATTTCACACATCTGGCTCTCACATCTGTCCCTTGTCTGTCACATCTGCCAGGTACAAGAATTTTGTGGCTGCGGGGTAACAGCAAAACCCAATTTATTCCTGTCAAGCACATGTGGGAAGTTTTCAGTCACTTGGAGAAGATCCTGTACAAAACAGTAAGTCTGTTTTAATTAAACTATAAACACAAATCTGGATGTAATTGGCCATAAGTTTATGTGATTGCTTAATGTGGAGGTACAAGTGCCAGCGTGGAAGGCAAGTTACCTTGATTAAGATAATGCCCTGCTGTCAGGTTCCTGTGTACAGCACAGCCCAAACTGTTGGATATAGTGACACCAAACCTCACTGGGATTAAATAAAAACCCTTCCTGGCATCTTGGCCACGGCCACTGTTGGGAAATTTGTTCCTTTCCTGGTGTTATTACAACCTTTCCTCTGCCCTGGAGAATAAAAAATCCCTTCATCTTCCTGGATCTTATGAAGAGAAGGAAATGGGTCAGTAAATCACAGCAGATCAAATAGCTGGGCTTAAAAGTTTCTTTGCTATTTGGCTGTGAATTTCTCCATTGTTCGTCCCACGGAGCCCTTTCTGTACGTGCCTCTGAGTTCTAATTGCTGCTGTTCCCACTAGGCACCAGTGCAGAACACAGAAAGGCAAACAAGAACAGCAGTCCTGACTTCATCTGTGGAGCACAGGACGTGAAGTGACAGCTCTTTCCCCTGATAGCAGGGTCCTCTAGAAGTGAAAACAAAAAAGCCACAGCAAGACGCAGCTTGGAACAAAAAAAGACACAAAATAAGTGTTGCTCCTTTGCCTCTGCTAACATTTACCAAAGAGAGAGGCAAAATCGTGTAGAGGACTGACCTGAAACATTTCCAGATGCCTTCTGCAAGTTCTGGTCTGCCACTGGCCACAAGTGCAGCAGGAGCCAGGCTGGGCCCTGGGGGTACTCCAGGCAAGGTCAGAGGACAGCTTGGTGGGGCTGAAGGATTTGACAGCAGTAAAAGATAGCTTAGGACAACCTGAGAGGGTCAGAGGATGGCTTAGTAGGGCTGCAGGATGAAGCAGGGACAGAGGATGGCTTCATGGGGCTGGAGGAGTTGGCAGTCAGAGGATGGTTTGATGAGGCTGAGGGACAGCTCAGCAGGGTCACAGGATGGCTTGGTGGGGTTGGAGCATGACTTGGCAAGCTTGCTGGGGCTGCAGGATAGTTCAGTGGTGCTGGAGGACTTACAGGGTCAGAGGATGGCTTGGTGTGGCTGGAGGACTCAGCAGGACCAGAGGACTGCTCGGTGGGGCTGCAGGACAGCTTGGCAGGGTTGCAGCAGGCTGGCGGTGGAGCAAAGGGTGCGAGGCCCTGCCTGCTGACTCGCTGCTGACACTGCAGCAGGGTGCTCACTGCCACGGCGCCGTGGGTAAGGGGTCACCGGCTGGGGTGAAGGTGCCACATGGTTAACAGAAGCCTGGCAGCTGGCTCGGGCACGGCTCTGCCGTCTGTGAACGGGGGCATAGACCTCGTGAGAGCCTGAGCTGAGCTGCTCACCCTCAGGACAGCTGCCCAGATGAAGTGCATGGAAAACCAAACATTTACCAAAGGCACCAGCACCAGAGGTCACACGTGCTGTCACTCAGGGTACCCACCAGCTGCTGCAGGTGCTCCTGGAGGCTACATAAGCAGGACACCCCTGTGGTTTTGAGTAAAGCCTGCTTCTAGACATCCTTGCCAGCTCTCCGTTGTAGCAGCCAGCTCATTGCTCCTTGCTTGCCTAAGCTGCCTAGAAGATACCAGTGAACTGCAGAGTTAAATTTAAGCACAGAGTATTTTTGGCACTGGGTAATTTTTTAGCACTTCTGTTTATGCCAACCTTGGAGAAAACACAAGAGCAGTAGGAGCAGTCCCAAGATTGAGCTCAGCCCCATCTGCTTCTTCCTGGATTCATAGAACATTTTAGGTTGGAAGGGACCTTGATGATCATCCAGTTCCAACTCCCCTGCTATGGGCAGAGACACCTCCCACTAGACCAGGTTGCTCAAGGTTTCATCCAACCTGGCCTTGAACACCTCCACGGACAGGACATCCACGACCTCCCTGGACAACCTGTTCCAGTATTTCACCATTTCATCACCCTCACTGTCAAAAATTTCTTCCTTATCTCCAGTCTCAGTCTCCCCTCTTTCTGCTCAAAGCCACTGATTGCCCCTTGTCCTGTCACTACAAGCCCTTGTCAGAAGTCCCTTCCCAGCTTTCACGTACTACCTCCATTAGAACCTACATTTAAAGTTGCCCCAAAATACACCATTCAGCTACAAAAACTGCAATCCCAGCTTCCTGGATTGAGAGACTGAGCATCTTTGTTTTGCAGCCAGCCCAGCGCTGAGCACACCGACAAAGGAACACAGGGAAACGTCACTCCTTGTCTGTGGGTAAGATAAAAGCTATCAGCTGCACAACAGGAAGATAAATGTGGTGCTCTGCACAAGATACAAGCTCCAGGCAGTCTGCTGAAGACTGAAAGGGAAATAAAAAAGGATAAAGAACCCAGCCAGATGTTTCAGACTTCACAGAGCGAAGCTTATGCAGAGCCACAGGGTGAATTTTTTTCACATCCTGAAGCAACTACTAGGATTTGGTTTTAAATCACTTTCAGGTATTGAACAGTCCTGTTTCTTCTGGTAGTTTCCAAGAAGAACCATCTAATCCAGCCTATTAACACCGATCGCTGGTGTTAATCAGTATTGCAGTTAATCATCTGATTAGCACTAATAACTATGATAACTGTGTAATTAGTGTCACAGAATCAGAGGGCAGAGCAGGTTGGAAGGGACCTCAAAAGATCACCTCGTCCAACCTTTTGTGGGAAAGGAGCTCAGGTGAGGTTATCTAGCACCAGTCACAGCTTGCAAACCCCCATATGGGGACCCCCCCAAGTCCCTGGGGAGGTTGTTCCAGTGATCACTTGTTCTCGCAGTAAAAACTTCCTTTCCTACATCAAGATGAAACCTCCCCTGGTGCAGCTGGTACCTGCTGTCCCTTGTCTTCTGTACAGAGCTCCCTGTGAAGACACAGTCTCTGTACACAGACCAAGGTCCACGCTCAGTCATGAGCCTTCAGCCAGCTCACACAGTTTGGGTCAATACCACAGCAGGTGGACTGTTTGTTTTCACAGCTCTCAAAGTGAAAGGAAAAAGCAGTAGCCAGTGAAGGGAAGATAAAGGCAGTCCTCAGCTGCTATTTCAAGCCATTTCCAGCTGAAGGCAGCCCTTGCTACACACAAGTTACACTGAGAATGTTTCAAGGAAGGAGAGGTCTTCTCTGGAGAGATTCTAAATGCACCTGGTCATTGCCATCCCAGGTAACCTGCTCTGCCCTGCTTTAGCAGGGGGGTGGGACTGGACCATCTCCAGAAGTCCTCACTAATCCCCAACATCCTGTGAGTAAAAAAAGGGCTGGAAATGCTCTAAGAGAAAAGCATTTGAGCACACAGAACTTTAGACCGATTATCTCCCTGTACTGAGAGAACTAGACAGAGATTGGATGCTACTCACCTCAACACATCTCAGGACACAAGATTTCACACCAAGTCATGGGGCAAGGTTAAAGTTTATTCGACAAGACTTATCTCTCTTTTAATACCCTTCTAGTCATGTGAACATCAGCACGTTAATGATGCAGTGAGGAAAGGAGCTCCTCGTTCGCTCGATCACTGGTCGTTTTCGTAGTCAGCAGGGTTCTTTCTCTTCAGTCTCTCGAACTCCTGCGTGCCCCAGGAGTACAGGAGGTAGGCTGCCACAAAAGCTGGAAAGGAAAGGGCACACTCACAAGCGGCTCTGCACGGTTCAAACCACAGGGTTTCTGTGCTAAGACGCGGCGCTGCAGCAAGCCACCATCACACGGCCTCCCCCACCCCCAAAGCGGCGATGCTGCGGGGGAAGGGAGAAGGGAGAAGGGAGAAGGCAGAAGGAAGAAGGGAGAAGGGAGAAGGGAGAAGGGATTAGGGAGAAGGGAGGCTGCTCCCCGCGGCCGCGCCCCTCCCCCATACTTACGGGGCACGACCTTGAGCACCTGGGAGCTGAAGCGGCGCAGGACGTTGGGCACGCCGTGCGAGATGAAGCTGGGCATGGCGCGCTGCTCGAAGGGCGAGAGGCTGTAGGTGATGACATGGCGCACCCGCGCCAGGTTGCCGAAGTGCAGCCCCATGGCCAGCGCAGTCACCTTCCCCCGCCGCCCGCCGCGGAAGCGGAAGTGGCGTCAGGGCGGCGCGGCGCGGCCGGGGCGGCTGCTGGCCTCAGCGCGCTGCGGGGGCGCTGCGCCTGTGAGGGCCGCGGGCCGCGATCCCAGGGGCCCGAGAGCAGCCAGGCCAGCCTAGCACCCAGCCCAGCCTAGCACCCAGCCCTGTCCAGCCCGCCAGACCATGGCACTAAGGCTACAGCCCGCTTAACAATAGCTCCTGGGCGCCATGGAGACCTCCAGTCCAGTTCCTGACAACGCAGGGCACGCACCGCGGCCTGCCCAGCGCCGCAGTGGCCAGCTGGGGTCGGAAGCTCTCCAGAGGGGGAGACTCCACAGCCTCTCCGGGCAGCCTGCTGCAGGCCTCAGCACCCTCACACCAAACAGCTTTCTCCTCCTGTGCAGGTGGAACCTCCTGGGTTCCAGTTGGTTCCCGTTTTCTCTTGTCCTGCCCCTGGGCACCACGGACAAGAGTCAGGCCCCATCCTCTTGCCCCCCACAGGTCCTTTAGCCCTTGCTGAGCACTGATCAGATCCCCTCTGAGGCTGCTCTTCTGCAGGCTCAGCAGCCCCAGGGCTCTCAGCCTTTCCTCCTCACAGATGCTCCAGGCCCCTCAGCATCTTTGCAGCCTCTACTGAACACACTCCCATAGATGAGTCTCTCGAACTGGGCATCCCAGCACTGGACCCAGCTCTCCAGATGTGGCCTCAGTGGGGCAGAGGGGTAACAGTATAATGAATTAGGTAATAGTATAACAGACCCTATTAATTAGGTAATTAATGGAGCATGGTTACAAAGATTCACATGATACCACATAGCCAGTCACATATGATACCTTTGCTACTTAAACCAGACATAAAGTGCTGCTGTCCGAGCTAACTGCTGGATTTGCAGCTTAACCCAAAGAACCAGTTCTGCAGAGCTGAAATGAAGGAAATACCTCACCTTTGGGTACCAGCTCTCTTGGCACACTTGGTAAAGGGCTCTCTTGGTTTGTTTGGGTGGGTGACCTTGGAGGTCTCTTCCAACCAGGTTGATTCTATGACTCTTCGGGGTTTTTGGTGTGTTTTTTGATCTGCAGCTGGTGTTGGTGTCTCTGTAAAGACACAACTGATACGTTATGTGCAATAGTTTAATCCTCTGAGTAGGGAGGCTGCCAAGGTGAGCCAGTCCAGCTTTGTTTAGAGGATACCACCTCATGAGAACACTTCAAAATCCTCTCAGTCTGAAATACAAGTTTATTGTCACAAGATCAGATAGGGTGGAAAAGACCTTTAATAATGAGTCTAACCCTATCACCAAATGAAGCCACCTTTTTGTGGCAATCTTGGCTCCCACCCTCAGCAAAATATCTGAAATGTTAGAATATATTAATAGAATTAATATCTCTGCACACCTAAAATGGTGAAACCTGTTCCAGAGAATGTGGTTTCAGCTTTTGACTCACTACTGAGGCTACATATTTCTGAAGCTGCTGGTACCTGACCTAAAAGTGCAGTTTTCCTTGGCTGAACTCCAGCACTTTGGCTTTTCCATTAAGTTTATTTTCCTCCCTGGTGGCTGAATGAAGCTGAATTCCCACTGTTCAAGAGGTATTGACAGGAGCAGTGCTGTATTAGGCAGTTGGATTTAAACCAATGCAATACTGTTTGGTTTTGGGCTGGGACTTGTTTGTTTGATATCAAGGTATTTGCCTTGAGCTTTAAGCATTTATTTCAAACCTGCTTTTAATTTAGAGCCAAAGCAAGGTCTGGTTTTGGGTCAACATATCCAGGCTAATGCAAGTCTTCAGGGAAGACCTCATTTTCAGAGAGGTTCTACAACCATTGGCCACTTGTTTCACACCTCCAGCTTGAAGCCAGCATTTTGGACAAAATTCTTAAAACTAGGAGAAAAGAAGTCAGTTGTAGCAAAAAACTTGGGATGAAAGCACTCAGTCACCTCCACTTTCATTGTGAGAGGAAACAGGGCCATGGCCCCACGTACTTAGACTATTAAACCAATTTAACAGCATTTCAATTAATAGATTTCTAAAAGCCTCATTTTTTAAAGCTGAGAGCACTGAACACATCCTCATGGCTCAGGAGGAAGTGGCACTGTGGTTCCACGTGTAGAATCCAGTGCCCTCAGCCTATGATCAGCTTGTGCTTTGTCCTTGAACTAGATAAAGCCTGGTTTTAACAGCTCACCAGCAAGCTGGTGCCAGCTCACACTCAAATAATTCAGTCATTTCAATTTTTACCACACTGCTGCCCTTCAGTTCTTACCCCTCATTGCTGAGAATGCCTGAGTGTAAAAAGCAAGAAGCAACCCTGTCACTTGAGGAACTGTGAGGAAAAGTTCTCTTGCTTGAGGGATCTGGAGGTGTACTTGGGGAGGTGTGGGGGAAGGATGAAAACCCAAGAAAGAAGTTAATACCATTAAAGGCTTTCTTCCTAGAAACTTGCTGGAGATAGTCTTAGAATTGCCCGGTTAGAAAAGATTGAGTCCAACCACAACCTAACTTCTCCCTGTACACAGCTGTTAGACCACATCCCTCAGCTCCTCTCCCAAACATCTTTTAAACATCTCCAAAGAGGTGGAGAGAGATGAGCGCAGGCATCGAGAAGCCGATAGCAAAGACCTCCACACCAACTCCCAGGGTCTCTCATTTCCACAGCCAGCAGCTGAGGTGGTTTGGGCAGTGTGAGGACAGCTTGTGACACATGAGATGTCTTTCTACAGAGGAAGACCAGCAGGCACTGGAGGTAAGTGAGTGCACGATTGGCATTTATTTCTTTAAATTCTCTAGCAAAACAGCTTTAAAATAGGCATCTGGTAGTTGAAACCCCTTCCACATTTTAAATGCAAAAGTCTTCCAATTAAAAAAAGGAGATTATTTACATTTCACTTCCCATTCTAGAAAAGGTTGAGTGGCTACAAAAATAAGTGCTATGACATAGACCCCTCCTACTAACCCCACACTTAAACACCAAGGGGTTTTCTAGAGCTATTAGAATGACAAGATCCAGTTAAGTTACAGCTGCAGAAGCTCTGAAACATGTCAAAGTTCCCCACACCATGGAGGGTGCAGCACTACCGACAGGTGCACTTGGTCGCTATCATATCTTCGTACTCTTTGTAGACGATGGAGCCATCAGGCTCTATGGTCAGCACGCTCAGGGGGCTGTACTCGGCAGGAACACAGGAGGGCTTGGGAACAGAGGGGTCCAGCTTCTCGTAGATGATGTTCTGCACCATGGTGTGGACAGGAGAGCCGTAGCGGTGCCCCACCACCCTGGGGCAGTCACCCTTGCAGTACTGAGGGCTGTACCTGTGAGGGGCTATGATCCATTTGTCCCATTTCAGCTGGCTGAAACTCAGGCGGAAGTTGTGGAGCTCGCACTCGTTCTGAGGGAACAGGAACTGTTTGAAGTACTGGCTCAGGTCAGAAGGTGAAGTTGTTGGTGCTTCTTGCAGCTTCTCCTCTCTTCGCCACCGAGAGGCCCTTTTACCCTGTGAATTCTCTCTGTCACTCCGAGGACTGTTCCTTGGCCTGGGCCTCACTGGGTTTTTCCTTCTGTGTCTAAGTGAGTTCCACCTGTGATAAGCTTGCTCACTGGTATCATTCAGGTAAAGAAGAAGAGAAGGGGGAACCAGTGCCATGTTAATGGGATTTTCCAGTTTAGTGTTCTGTGGTGGCTCACCCATCAGACAAGTGACATTCACGGCCATATGAATGTTCCTCCTGTTAGTAGCAATCAGAGGCTGGAGGAAGGAAGTCACATCAATCTCAACCCATTTGCGCTTCCTAACTTCAAAGTGCAGGCTAAAAGCTATAGAGTGTGAACTGCTGGGGCATACTTGGCTAGAGAAGCCATGCTCCTTAGCAGACAAATGGCACATGCAGGTAATGGAAGAGGAGTTGGGAACTGATGTGTCAAAGGAATAGAGCAAGACAGACTTGAGTAAGTGCTCCAGAGCAGTAACACGATCCAGGTTGAAGAGTAAATCCACCGAGTGAACGTCTCCTGAGAAGGAAAACAACATCTTGGAGCATTACTGCATCTTAATTTTTCACCTAGACAAACACTCATGGAATTTCTAGGGCTGGAAAAGCCCTCTAAGATCACTAAGTCCAATCTTTAACATAACAGCACCATGACCATTAAAACATGTCCCCAGGTGCCACATCCACACATTCCTTGTGGCGTGACTCCACCACCTCTGTGGGCAGCCTGCTCCAAATCTTAATGTTTCAGTCCTGAGCCTGATTTACAACTATTTCTAGTCTTCCTTCAGGATATTCACACACTGGGGTCATGCTTCTTCCCTAGCACAAGGCAAGGAGAAAGTCACTTTGCAATGGGATTCTGCTAACTCAGTGCAAGTCTCTTTATAGTGCTCTTTATGGCCTAAGGCTGCCAGAAACCATTTTTTTTCCTCTCACTTTTCTTACTTTACTCACAACTGGTTGTAGAGTTTTCTCTGACTCACAATTAGTCGCCTGCAGCATCAGGATCATCTTGAACATAGTACCAGTTGTGTGGCATTTCCCAACGTGGGGGGCAGTTTGTGTTTAATGCTATTCAAGGAGAAGTAAGCTATGAAAAACTCCTACAGTTTAAAAGAAGAACCATCAGGATTAAAATAGCAACAACTCTATAGGAACCAAATAATCAAAACTTTGTTGCTTTACTATCTGAGGTGCTAGCTGTTTTATGGAATAGAAGCTCTGTGAAAGACGCCTGCAGAAGAGAAGGTTCTGGGGAAGCCTTCCAGCGGTGTTCCAGTACCTGAAGGGTGCTGCAGGAGAGCTGGGGAAGGACTTTTTACAAGGGTTTGTGGTGCTAGGACAAGGAGCAAAGGCTTTGATTTGGGAAAAGGGAGATTTGGACTGGAGATTAAGAAGGAATTCTTTACAGTGAGGGTGGAACAGGTTGGCCAGGGAGGTTGCAGGTACCTCATCCTATGCCAGCCTAGGCCAGGCTGGATGGGGCCTTGAGCAACCTGGTCTAGTGGAAGGTGTCCCTGTTTGTGGAATGGGGGTTGGAAGCAGATGATCTTTAAGCTCCCAACTGAAGTCATTCTATGACGTTATGATTTTTACGTAATACTGTAAGCACAGAACACAGAAACCCCCCAGTAGCAATGTCAGCTCAGCTCACCCCACACCTACCTTTCATTAGGTCCCTGTAGAGGTGCTTGCATTCAGAACACGGTGTGAAAAGACGAACAGTGTTATAGAGGTGGCTTTTGTTAGCCTTTGGGATTCCATCCTTGGTGGCAGACATCTTATACAGCCTCTTCATGTACCGAAGGGCTCTGGAGTCTGGCCGCAGCCTGGGGACTTCACTTTCCCAGTTCTGGTGTCCCCGGTCTGACAGCACCTTGAGGAGGGGAGGCAGGAGGGCATAGCCACGCCTTACACTCTTGGGCAGCCACAGCAAGGGGTTTAGCTCGCTGTCCTCTGGAGCTGCCAGGAACCCAGAGCTCTTGTCAGAGGTGACACCACCCCTGAAGTGGGGGGAACACTGGATGCTAGAAGCAAGCCAGTGAAGACAGCAGTAGAAGCAAACACAGATTCTCCAGGTACCCTCCATACTCTTTAAGGCTGCAGCCAAACAATTGCCTCCCCTAAAATATTCAAGGAACAAAAAAAAGCTCCCTCATCCTCATCCCTTATATATGCTGCAGCTGGGAAATAGGTGGGGGCAGGTTTCTTTCTGATGAGAAAGGGAAAGATCTGCAGCTGCCTGCCGAAGCCACGCGTTTGGTCGCAGTTAGGCTGGAGCCCTGGCCCAGGGAAGCGTATTAGAAGCAAACCCCTTATTCTGAGTTAACTTTTTTCACGTGGTGAGTTACACAACCAGAGTGAGTGCCGCCTGCAGAGGGAGACGGAGAGACGAGTTAGTGGTGGCTGCTCGGAATCCCTGTGTGTGCAGAAATACGTGTATAGATAAAGGTAAACAGTTTTGCTTACAGCAATAAGTTTAAAAGAGAGAGAGAAATAATCTATTTTTTTCCCCCTCATGTGTTTCTCATGTTTCACTTCTCTGTAGACAGCAAATCCACTTGAGAGAGAGGTAACTGGGACTGCACCATCATCAGATTGATTTCCATTCCAGCACACAGGACGTATTTACCTCCAGTCTGAGGTAAGGCATCTGAGAAACGTTTCCAGTCAGTCTCAGAGATCTGTAGAATGTGCTCCAAAAGACCTCGAATGGAGCAATATTGATTGCATCAGGAATATGCAAACACTCTTGAGCAGAAGATAACTACAGGGCTAAGAGTTAGTTGCATTTCATTAGGAAAATATGGGGAGGGGAGAGGAGGAAATAACAATCTCTTTTCCTGGCAGTTGTTGTTAATTAGAGCAGTGAAGTATCAGTCCTGATCTAACTTCCCCATCTTCAGGCTTCTGAGTAAGGATTGCTTGTCCAGAGTGTTAATTAGCTTAGCCAAATGTCGGCCTGGCACTCTTTGATTTGTCACTCCAGGTTAATTCAGATAACAACCCTTAATATGAAACAACAGACCCTTTTCTGCTGGCTTTTGGAAAGCTGATCTGCTGTGACAAGGCGAATACTCCCCCTTCTGTGGTCAGCTGTGTTTACACTGATCTGTGCTTTGGATCATTTTAAACTCAGACCCTTCAGTCAGGTGTGCTTGCACTCAAGTTCATCTGCTCCCTCTCTTGTGGGTTAGAATTAGCCCCATTTCTCATTCCTTTCAAATATGTTATCTACAGTTTCTGCTGTTCTGTGGCAGTTTAAGCTGCCCTTTAACGCTACCCTCTCCCACCAACCAAATGTGCATTCCTACTCTCTTATTTGCCCCTGATTCTTGCTGTTATCAGACCTTGTGGTGGGTGCAGCCAGGGAGCTGAGCTGGTAGGACAATAACCCAACAAAAAGTGAGTATTTCCTTTACCTCAGTGAAACCACTGGACAAGCTGAGAACAATGAAGCCTATCTTGAGTAATTCAGGGCTCCACAGGATGTGAGTGGTACTTGTGGAGGCTAAAGGCACAGCAAACCCTTAACTGTTATTCTGTATGGTGAGTGCCAAAATAACCTTATATACTGTTATATATAGATTGTATTGAAGTGAGTATTCTAAATATAAACAGGTAGCTTTGGGAAAAAATGCTTTAACTAGATTGAAAAGTTCATGAAACAGGTGAAAGGACATGGAGGTTTTTAATTGTAGGTTTAAAGCTAGCCTTGGCCTGATAGAATATAAGCTGAGCCTTGATAATATCCTGCTCTTTTGCATAGTCTGGTGGCCTGATTGTAAAACTCACCACATTTATTAGCTGTCTTGTTGGAAACCTAAGCACAGAAGTCAAAGTCCAAATATGTGCAGCAACTGATGTATCTGTGAAGAGGCTCTTCACTGACTGTAAGGACAGGGAGAAACCTGGTGCAAGCTGCTACCAAAGCTGGGAGCTGGAGGCCCATCAACACAACTCTTGTCATCTCCTGGTCAAGCATGATGCTGTTTAATATCCCGCTTTGGGGTAGAAGGAGCTTTGATCTTGTTTGTTTTCAAGCCCAGGCTGGATGGGGTCTTGAGCAATCTGGTCTAGCAGGAGGCATCCCTGCCCATGGCAGGGGGTTGGAACTACATGATCTTCAATATGCCTTCCAACCCAAACCATTCTAGGATTCTCTGTGGTTGAATCCCCATCCCTGGAGGTGTTTAAAAGAGGCAGAGGACATGGTTTATCACCAGCCTTGGTAGACTTAGAGAACAGTTGGATTTGATGACCTTAAACGTCTTTTCCAACCCAAATGATACCCTAATTCTCTAAGCTGTGGCACTGATGGAGAGTTTATGAATTCCTTTTTTCTTGCAGACAGCTTCTCCTAATAATGCAGCTTTGCAGGTACCTTGTTTTAATTTCCCAGCACTTTATTTATAGAACCTAGAAATTTCCCTAATGGACCATGAGCTCATTTTCCTGTCTGCTGCATAAATACAGCCTAAACTGCCTGGAGAGTTTGTCAGATAAATACAGGACAAGAGAAAGGACTTAGCATACAGACACTTATCTTGTGTTTGTCAGCATCACAGAAAAAAAATCCCAGAGTTTTAGGGATTTAAAGGAGATTATAAGAGACCATTGCTGATGTGCCCTCTCTTTCTCATCATGCTGCCTCTGGCCACACCAGCTTCTAGGCTCCACCTGATCTGTGCTCCGCATGTGTAAAAGTACACGCAAGGCTTGGAGAGAGCTGCTGTTCCTGAGCCTCCAGATGTGGAATGCTGCTTTTCCTCTGCTGTCTGGTAAGAGGGGTGGTGTGGGGGTCCTCAGGGCTCTGTGTCATTTTATCTTGGGGGACTCCTGAGAAGGGCCCTACTGCCTGGGGCAGAAAACCCATCTGCTGGGACACAGCATCTGGAGGGGACCCCAGGACACTAAACCTACCCAAAGTCCCTGCATGGTTTTAATACGTGGTAAAAAAAAGAAGTAACAACCCAGAAATAAATTGCAGTTAAGACCCACAAAAGGGCTGGGGCTTTCTGTTGTGAAACCAGGGGATGGTTTGATCTCTGGCTCCCAGTGCTGGGAATTAAGGACCGTGTGTGAGAATTGCTGTTGTCACCTTCTCACTGCCAGGGTGACAGCTCCTCCAGCCCTTCAGTGCTTTCCTTAGGGAGTTGGATTGTCCTGAAGGGTTCTGCGCAGCTAAGCAATCTGATCGTAGCCTTATTGTCCTCTTCCAGGCAATTATTGGCTTTGTGAGGTTGTCTCACAGCTGGCAGGATATCAGCTGCTCAAATGTCACCTCCTCCTGTGCAGGATGAAGCCAGCACTGCCTGCTGCCACAAGTAGGAGCTACTGTCCTGCTCATACAGTCAAAAGCTTGTTCTGGGTAAGTTCTCTGTCTCTAAGCAGTCCACTGGCAACTCTTCTGTCTTGCCAATGGGTCTGTGAATTAGTTAAATATCAAGGACTGAGCTCTGCGGCACAGTTACCAAATACATCCAGTTCTGGGGGGCAACAACCACATGAGTGCACAAACCTGGGCTGAGGCTGGGAGCCCAGCAAGCTGCTGCCCCCCTGATATTCTGGCAGCTGTGCTGCTCCAGTGAGGAGGATCCATTGCACTGGGGGACAATATGACTGAGCTCAAGCCGAGCCAAAACAAGCTGAGGCCAAGTCCTTAGGGTTTGTTTTTGGCTGATAGTGATGGCACTGCTGTGTTGACTGTGCTACAGCCAACCTTGGGACCAACACCTGAGCTTCAGTGAAGAAAGTTTGGTTCTGCTTTTGAATCATGCAGTGGCAGAAAAACAGAGGCTGATGTGCCAGGTGAAAGATAAAGAAACCTGAAAGATGCAGTCCCACCTGAAATAGAATCGTGGGGTCATTTTGATTGGAAGAGACCATGCAGTCCAACCATTAACCCAGCACTGCCAGGTCACCACTAAACCGTGTCCCTCAGCATCACATCTACATGGTTTTGAAACCTGTCTAAGGATGGGGACCCCACCACTGCCCTGGGAAGCTTGTTCCAGAGCTTAAACACTTTAGGGGAAGAAATTGTTCCTCCTGTCCAACATAAACTTCCTCTGGCACACAATTTGAGTCTGTTTCCTCTTGTCCTATCAAATACAGGTGACAGCCTGGGAAGGCTCAGGGTGAGGCTGACTCTGAGGGTAAAGCAGGAGTTTTGGTGCTGAGTTTTATTCTCTCCACCCAGCACGAGGTGAAAATACCTATTAATTTTTCAGTTGTCTAAAACACACTAAAGGTGTCAAGAGAAAATAAAGACATTGTTGGAATAACCTGACAGCCTGTCTGCAGAGTATTTGCCAGTAAGTATGGGGAAAATAGTGCTGCAGACACCCTAGACATGAAATAACTCATTAGAAGAGTGCAGAGAGTTTGGGTTTGGTTTGGTTTTGTATTGGGGCACCAGAATTTTGAAACTGCATTTGGATCACATCAGAATGTGGACAGTGGAGTTTCTGCCAGGAAAGGATGTGTGCAGTGTCCTGGGGGATGCTGAGCCAGGCTGACACAAGGAACTGTGGGTGACTCCAGCCCTGGAAGTGATGGCCTGGGTGGTGCAGTTCCCACTCCAAAAGTGCAAGCAGCTGTTTGAGCAAAGTGAAATGGTGTCAAAAGCCAATTAAAAAGCTGCTGTGTTCTTCAGGCTGAGCAGCTCTGGTGAGCCAGTCATGTTCAAATATGGTTTCTTAATTATTTTATCCTTAATAATTCAGAACTGACATTCTCAAAACTCTTCCCACCTTGCAAATATCTCTCTGAACTGTCTGAGCTGCTGGGGGTTTTGTACTGTGTGTGAAAAGGGCAACTTCATGCTGTTTCCTTATACCCAAGGAATGATTTCTGGTGTTTGGGAGACCTGAGGAGTGGTTCAGTGAATCCGACCTGGATGAGCAGTGGTCTGTGAGCAGAAGACAAGAGGGTCTGTGGAGTAGTGACAATGGAAGCGGTGATACTGTAAGGAGCAGAGGGTCAGATGTGAAGCCATGCTTTGGAGTGGGAACTTCTGGCTCTTCTGATCTTTAGACAACAAAATCAACTCCTGCTTTATCACGTAGTACATGGCAACTGAGGCAGCACAGCCTGAGGGCAGTGTGCAAGCAGTGTGTGTATTGCGGGAGAAGGTGAGGTGCAGCCCTGAGTTGCAAAGCTCCAATGCTGGCAGCCCTCACCCTACCCACATCTCCTTTCCTCCTCCTGCCTCCATTCCCTATCTGCAGAAATACTGGGGTGCTGAGTCCCATGCTTGGCAGTGTGGGTCCTGAGCAAGCTCCTAGAGTGTAGGGTGCCCCTGCAGCAGCAGTGCCACCTGTGCTGAGAGCCCTCTGCCTGTAACCTATGAGCCATGGCTGTGGGAGAAGCATCCCTGACCCTCCGGGGGACAGCTATAAGGAGTTTACTTCTCCATGACCCGCATAGTCCTGTGGCAAGTGGCATCTTCTCCTTCACTTGAGGATGAGGAGACTTTGGGTATTTTCCTTATTTATAAATAACACATTTTCAGCTACCCCCTGCTCCTAACCTTGCTAACTTAGGTGCTGTAGCAGAGCTGGATAAGGACCAGCTGCTGCTCTCTGGGTGGTGGCAGAGTTGGTGTATCTGTTTTTGGGCAGGGGTAAGGATTCCTCTGAACCTGCCCAGTTTTCCAGCTCTTTCATTAAACCTACTGTCACCCCCTTTTGGCTACAAAAATATTTATTTGAAGGAAGAATCAACATTTTCATACTTCCAGTGCAATCATCCCTGCCCAGAGCAGAATGTTTATTCATATCTTACTCCTTCCAGCTCCAAGTTCAATAATTACCCTTCCAGCATGAGCCCTTGCAGTGTTCTTGCCCTTGCTTTCCTCGCTGTGTGACTCGTTACTGGCCATTGAGTAACCTCTGATCCCTATCCAAACAGCCAAATAAACCATGGTAAGATCCTAAGATGAGGGGTTTAGGGAATGGACTATGTTAAGCTGAGGATTTGGGGAAGGCAGCTGAAGTCTGGGAAATGAAGGATTTGAGCAGCTAACTTCTGCCAACTCCGTAGCATATCCCACAGACTCTGTCATTTTTGCACTGCCTGTCTCTTATTTTTCTCACTCTTCCCCTTTGTTTTCAGCTGTCTACAGCCTCTCTGGATCTGTGATGGGACTGGAAGCAGTGTCCTTGCCTCTGGATATGGAGGAGCCTGTCTGGGAGGCGCCTACAGCAGGTTGCTTTTATCCTTGTCCTGCGGGTGTTTAACCTGTTAGGTGTCAAGAACTGGTGTCTTATGATAGGATGGGGGGCAGCTGGAACACAAGAAGTTCCACCTCAACATGAGGAGAAACTTCTTTACTGTGAAGGTGCTGGAGGCCTGGAGCAGGCTGCCCAGAGAGGCTGTGGAGTCATCTCCTCTGGAGACTTTCAGGACCCATCTGGACATGTTGCTGTGTGACCTGCTGTGGATGACCCTGCTTTGGCAGGGGGTTTGGAGTCAATGATCTTTCGAGGTCCCTTTCAACACCTCTCATTCTATGATTTGAGGCCTGAAAACTTGCAGAAAATGGACAGAGTAATTAACTTTATTACACAGAAAAGATGGGAGAAAAAATCAAACTATATCCTAAAAGGAAAATATTTCTGTGCAGTGTCTGTCCTAACAGACATCTCCAGGTGCTCTGTGGAGCTGGTCCATGGCAATACGGGCCACCAACAGATCTGCCTGTGTGGGAGGAGAGGTTGGAGGAGACTAATGAGCAAACTTTTCCTCCATGAGCTGGGCAGGCTTCAGGCCTGGTGGCTCAGCTACCTGCTTGGCTCTCAGGCCACCTGCCCAGTCCTGACAGAGTGTGTGCTTCCCACCTGTCTCTGCTGGAAGAGGAAATAAGTACATCATGCAAGGAGCACACAGAAAAGGTTGATCTCAAATCATCAATCACTATGTTTTTGTAGAAGCCCCAGCCCAGCGGTTACATCCCAGTGCATTCCCAGCAGGTCAGGGAAGCCTCTCACCTCCCCACACAGCAGAGACAGCAACTCAGATGCCCACATCTGTTGGGACAGTGCTGCTCTTGGACCCATGGTCCAAACTTTCCAGGGTTTATGGAAACACGTGGTTACTTTTGCTTTGACACAGTGAGGACAACATCAGCCTCAATTATTTCTTGCCTTGTTGCACAATGTGGAGGTATCCCCAGTTCACTGGCACTGGGACTTTCCCTCTTCCACTTCCCCCTTGTCCTCATCCTCACAGGAAAACTGGCAGAGCGAGTCCTCTTAGGCTGAAACTGCCCCACCACTTTGGTGTGCTTCCACCAGAACAAGGTCCTCATTAGCACTTAATGACCATCTTTCTCCCTGCTTCGCTGATGTGCATGTGCGTGACACAGATCTGTCAGCAGCTGATGACACACAGGAGTTATTGATATGGTGTGGTGGTAACCCCAGCTCAGGCACACCCAGGGACGTGCTCCTCCACTCACTGCAGTTGTGCAGGTCACATAGTCATGGGAACTAGATGATCTTTAAAGTCCCTTCCAACCCAAACCATTCTATGATTCATCAGAATCCAATGGCTTTGTATAATTTACCAAAAATCTGGTTTTTTTTCATCTAACTCATTAGCCCTCTTGCCTTGGACCTGTGGCTCAGTCCTCCTGAGTTCTTGAGTCACAGGTTGCTCAGAAACAATTGCACAGATACAGGGACACATATCCCTTGCTCTTGCTTTTCTTGGGTTCTGCACTAAAGCCAAAACTATGATTCTTTAATCGTGCTTTCCTTAATTATTTTCAGCATTCTTCTCTTTGCTGTCTGTTGTGGTTTGAGGGGTTCCAGGTTATCTCAGATTTCCCAAGCAAACTACAGAGACCGAGATCCATGCCAGGGGACGAACCGGTCACCCCCGGATATTGTAATTAAGTTATTCAATCCCAGAAACCCTGCAAACACTTTAGAAGTCAGCAGCAAGGTCAATTTGTACTCTTTTCTCCCTGCCTTTCCAACTCTCCAGAGGGATTCTTATCTGGTAACTAGGTAACTACATAGGAGGACCCTGTAGTAGGCCACGGTCTTCAAGGCCATGGGCTGCCACAGTAAATCTGGCCTGCTCGTGGGAGACAATGGGGGATGGGAGAAGATGTACACTGGGGTTTTGGTGGTTTAAGTTTGCCTGGGGGAAAGGTTTTGGGGGAATTCTCATGTATCCTTTATCTGTATTAGGTGTTAAGGATTCATGTATGCCATAGCTTTTTCCTAAACATCTTTAAATGCAACCTTTCTGTATTTTCATCTCCAATTCAGTGAGAGTCTTATTATTTCACTGCCCTTTCTTCTCTAGGAATAGAGTAAAGTGAAATAATCTCAGTCTGTCACGCTCTTACACAGAAACCTCAGCAGAATAATGGTGGAGAATGTGGGCAGAACCCAGCACAGCATCAGATAAATTGCCTTTTTTTCCCATGTGATTAAAAGCAGGTGACAGGAACTTGTGTCCCAGCTGACCGTGTCTGCTTCTGTAGCATCTGTCACTGCAGTGTATCAACCACTCAGGCTGGCAGAATGAGACCATAGATTTACTTTTTCACGTAAACAGATGGATTTTTACCAATTTTTCTCTTTTACATTGTTTTTTTACCTTTTCCTCTGTCCTGGGCACTCCATTCCACAGCCAGAAAACTCACCTGACTCTGCAGTTGCGCTTTGGAAAGCACCACGTCAAAGAGCGTAGTGCTGATCAGCAAATCTCCTCCTTGACATATATTTAGACTGAGACATGCTGATTTTTTACTTTGGTGTCACAAACAAGCATCTGCTGCCGTGTTTGATCTCCAGAGCAAGTGCCTGATTACAGGCAGAGCAAAACCAAGCTGGATTTTGTCCCACCTCATTCTTGGTGACACCTTTGTAGGCCTGCTGAGGTTGGTGGTGTCACACAACACAAAGGCCGCGCTGTAATTCGACTTTCTTTATGGGTTGTGATGCGAAGGTGGCAAGAATTCAGCTCAGATGCCAGCCTGGGTGCCAAAGTCTGACAGGAAAAGCCCTCGGGTGGTTTTTCACATGGAACTGGGATGTGCCTGGGTAATGGGCAGCAGGCGCCTGCACAGCCCAAGCTGAGGTTAGCAGTGCTGGGTGAGCTTGGGCTTTGCAGTCCCAGGTAGAGAAACTTTGGGCACTGGCACATTTGGCGTTTGCTGCATCCAGAATAAAGTAAATGGAGCAGCTTTTGGAGCTCATCTAAGTTTCACCTGCAGACAGAGCAGCAGCAGTTTGATGAGGAGGGAGATCTGCTGCTCTTGGTTTACAGTTTTAAATGCTGTGGAAAGTTTAGTCTGCAAGAGGATTATTCCTTGAAGCAATTTAAAAATGAATAAAAGGCATTTCTGCTGACAGAAATGTCCTCTAAAGGGGGTGTGTTGTCAGGAAGAAAGGATTTTGCACCATTTCCATTTTTTAACTGTTTGGCAGAGATTTAAACAGGTATAGGAAAAAAAACTGCTTAGTGTGGAGCTGTGGGGTCCATTTTCTTTGTAAGCACAGGGTTGGTAGTGCTGTGCTGTTACACCAGATTGCTGCCCAGGATGTTTTTGCTTCCAATTTCCAGTGCCTACAAATGCATTTGGTCTCTGCTGTGTCATCATCTTGCAGTCAGAGTGCCCTTGGTCACCCAAAGCACCTGAGCTTTCAGCATCTCCATTCTGTAATCCCACCTGAGGCTCACTCCAGCTGCCTCCCGGCAGTCACAGCCTGCAGATGCTTGGTGCATCCCTGCACTAGCAGTGGTGGATAGTGGAGGACTGCAGCTGGCAAGCTGCAGTCTGCTAGCACAGTAAAGACCTTAAAGCTGCTGTTTGTGAAGAGCTATGATTAGTTGGACTGAGATGCCACCACCTTATCTAAATGTTACCATGTCTCCTTGCAAGTATGGTACACCTTCCTTCCGTGCTTTTGTATTCATCTGATCCAGACAGAAAGTTCCCTCTGGCAAGGACCATGTTTATTTCCCAAAGGTTCTGCCTGCTGTCAGTCAGCCTTCAGTGAGGCCACATCTGGTGAACTGGGTCTAGTTCTGTGTTCCTCAGTTCAAGAGAGAGACAGGGAACTACTGGAGAGGGTCCAGTGGAGGCTGCAAAGATGTTGAGGGGCCTGGAGCAGCTCTGTGAGGGGGCAAGGCTGAGAGCCGTGGAGCTGCTGAGCCTGGAGAAGAGCAGCCTGAGAGGGGATCTGATCAATGCTCAGAAAGAGATGAAGGACCTGTGAGGGGCAAGAGGATGGGATCAGTGGTGCCCAGTGACAGGGTAAGGGACAACAGGCACAAACTGGAACAAGGAGGTTCCACCTGAACAGGAGGAGTTTTTTAGTGTGAGGGTGCTGGAGCCCTGGAGTATGCTGCCCATAGAAGTTGTGGAGTCTCATTCTCTGGAGAGCTTCCAAAACCCATTTGGCAATTGTAATCCTGGGCAACCTGCTCTGGGTGTCCCCAAGTGGGTTGGACTGGATGATCCCCAGGTCCAACCCCAGCCATGCTGGGATTGTGTGATTTTGTATATCACATTGCTCCCTTAATTCACCAGAGTTTGCAAAAGCAGCTATTTTTCCTGGGTTCTGTTGTAGTTAGGACAAACTGCCACCACTAAACCCCTTCATATTAACAACTTTTCATGTATTCTAAGGGAAAAGGTAAAAAGAAAATGCTGTTGGTGCTTTGTTAAACACATGAAGCCCCTTTCTGCACCCTCAGGTTCCCACAGCCCTATTCAGAGCACTGTGAAGACACCAGGTCCCAGGATGTGATGTCGCCTCCCTGCCACATCACAGCCATGCAGCAGCTCAGAGAGGGAGGGTTCTTATTTCCCAAGATACCATCACATGCTGCAACTTTTAAAGGGGTTTTTAACTGTCATTTTGGGACAAGCAATACCCAGCGCTGTGGCCAAGAAACTGACAAGAGGTGCTGCAATAGTTGGCATCAAATTAGGTACAAATCCAACCAAAGCACTTCTATAAAGACGTTACTCTAAATAAGCCCCAGCACAAACATTACTGTCACAATGACAAACTGCCCGTGCAGTGCTTGACTTTTTAACTCCTTTTGACCTTATCCTCCAAGTCTAAGTTTTAGACAAGAGAAAAGCCCTCAGGTGTTGCACAAAGACAGACGCAAGCTTCCTCTCTGGGCAAGTCAGAAGGAATTTAGAGGCATTTCCTTGTGAGTGCTTTGTATCCGACAAGGGATTCTCCTAGAGACTGGCTGCCGAAGTTTCACTCTCCCTCCGTTTGTCTGGGTATGAAATCAAGTCACCTCCTGGTGCAATACCAGGCTATTAAAACTGACTGGGGAACCCCCAAATTTACCGAGAACAGAATGAATAATTAATTCGTTTGTCAAGTTAAGTCAGAATAGCAAACGGTGAGAGAAGAGGGGAGTCAGACAAGGCAGTGTGCCGAGGAGAGGACAGGGTGAGGGCATTTTCTGGTCGCAAACGCATTTGCCATTGCTTTTGGTTCTCTACTACCCCGCACCAAACCCTATGCTCTTCTCCACAGACTTGCACCCTACGGAACGGGGAACCGCTGTTACGCTCTTTTGGTTCAGCTCTGCTGCCCGCGGGAAGGCCCCTCATCCTGGTGAGTACGGCCAGACGGATGCCGCCGGTTTTGGCCCTTTCTAGGCAGCTGCTCTGTCCCTTTCAGCCCCCCGCTCCTCCCGCCGCTCTGTCTTTGGACCCAGGCGCTGCTTTGCTCTGAGGAACACGGAGCGGTTCTAGCGCCGGGGGGTACTAGAGCCCAAGGGGCACCAGACGCAGCTGGGAGCCGCGGCGGTCGCTGTTGAAGACAGTGCTGCCGGCGGCACACCCCCAGGGCTCTGTGGCCCCTGAGGCACTCGCCAGCCTCCTGCCAGCCTGCTCCGAGCCCCGGCTCCGGCAGCCCACGGCTCCGGATGGGCCGGCCGCAGTTCCCAGGACGCCCCGCGCAGACCGCGGGGCACGTCGGGAGACGCCCTCAGCCAATAGCGGTGCGGCGCCGCGAGGAGCGCCGGGAGTTGTAGTCGGCCGCGACAGGCGCCGGAGCGGCTCGCGGCTCTCCTCGCTTCCGGACTCTGTGACGTTGCGTGCACGTAGCGTGCGTGCGTTGGCGCGCGTGCGTGCGTCCGTGCGCGCCGCGGGGGGGGGGGGCGGGCGGGTGAGCGGCGGCGGCGGGGCCTGGCGGGAGCGGGGCGGCGGCGGGCGGGGCGCCGCGGCAGAGCTGCCCGCCGCTATGGAGCCCGACTCGGTGATCGAAGACAAGACCATTGAGCTGATGGTGAGTGACCCCCGCCTTCCGCGCAGTCCCCACCCCTCCGTCTGCCCGCCGGCAGGCCCCAGCGGCGCGCCCCGGGCCTGTGGGGGTCTGGCCTCGCCTCCCCGCCAAGAAGGTGACTCTGATGAGGCCCCTCTCGCCCCCAGGCCAGGTCCGTTCGGCCGCCGGCGCCCCTGGCCCCCTCCTTTCTTCCAGTCGCCCTGCAGTGGGGACTAGCTCCGCTCTCCTCCACTGGGCCGGTCGTCGGTCCTCCCGGCACAGGCCCGGGCGCGGCAAGCGCTTGAATTTCATTGAGAAAGAAAGAAAAAAAGATAGCAACCCTATGCCAGAAGACAGAACCGGGTTGGGAGGCGCGAAAAATCGTGTCCGGTGCGTGGGTGATGGGGGCACGCTGCAAAAACCGAAACCGAAATGCCCTGCAGCACCCTGGCAGTGCGGGATTGGCGCTCCCGCCGCCCCCCGAGCTGCAGCGTCTGGTTACCGGCTTTGGCCTCCCGGCTTTTCACCGGCCAGCCCCGCCGGAGCCGGCCCTGAGCATCTGGAGCACACCTCGGTGGTTCTTGTGAGAGGCCAGCGGGCCCGGGGAGGGAGGTGCAGATTTTAGCTTCAGCGTGAGGATTTGGGGTTCCTCTGGCAGCGAGGTCGGTTCTGGGTGCCCCTCCCGTCTTCCTGGAGCAGCACCGGTGCTGGAGCTCCGGTCCAGCAAACACGGTATTATCTAACTAGACCTAATTGGTGTGCGTTTGTTCTACCCCGTAATTAACGCTTATGCCGCTAAATTCGGGTTAGTGGAGAGGTGGACAGATGGAAGCAGTGGAAAGAGGAGGGAATTTGCTTTGATATGAGCAAATCTTCCATCTCTGTAGCCAAATATTAGGAGGCACTAATTTTACTGCCTTTAGAGATGAGTAGCATTAAGTTATGAGCTGAGAGAGAGTAACAAGCACTAAATGTCTTCTCATTCATTTGTCATAAGCGTAATTTGCTTTCACGTACAAAATTTCATGCAGTACTGCAAGATTAAGTGGTAAAATGCCAAAAAATTCCCTTTAAAGGCACGCTGAAGGTGAGTTTGCTTCAATGGAGGCATTAAATATTGGGTTTTTTTTAGCCAGTAGTGCTCTGCCTTGAACCACCTGGTCTGGAAAATCCAAACTTTCTTTGCGTGTTGTCTGCTTTCAAGAAGCAAAAATTGGGGGGAAGGGGGGGAATAAAGGGAAATCCAACAACCCCTTGGTGATGCCTTCAGGATTTGTTTCTGCTCCCAGAGGCCGTTTTTGGCGAGACTCCCTTCCTGCTCCCCATCGATTCAGTGATGTTGCGCTTCACCGTGGGTGACATCACAGCAGCTTCCGCAGCAGCAGGGACGATAAAGGCTGGGGGCAGCTGTGCTGGTGTCCCTTGCAGGACCAGCTGCCTACATAAAAGATGTCTGCTCGATTTCCAAGCTGCAAAGCGAATCCTGGTGGCTTTTTGCCCTCCCTGGGACATGGAGGGTTACAAATGCTTCTCAGCCTGGGTGTGTGTGAGGTGCTAAAATAACATTTGAGGCTGTAAGGTATGTTTGCCTCCCTCAACTGTCTTGTGTGTCTTTTTGCAAACACTCTCCCTTGTTGGAGGTCTCTTTGTTTTGGAGCCAAATTGTCAATGGGGAGAAGCAAATCTAACTTTTGCTGGTAATCGTTGTATACCCTCTATTTACAGCTGGACCTGGGAAATGTGCTGATGGATGCAAGTATCAATGAGGTTGTTGAGATTGTTACTACATGGTAGGAGATTTAAGAAGGCAGTTATTCTCTCTTTCACAAGAAATGAATAAATGTAAAAATAACAAGGTTAATAATTAATTCTGTAGTTTCCAGTAGAAAATGGAATGTGATTGGCAGCAGAATTTCAGTGTTAGTGAAGTCTTTCATAGAACCACTTGTGTTTGAGTGTAAATGATTCACTGCAACTATTAAAAGTCATTTCTAAAGAAGACATTTTGTGGAGGTTTTACCATTGTGTGTGTTGCAGGAGGCAAGATTCTCCAGTAGATCTGTTTAAGTACACAAACCAGAGATGGTATTGACTGAGCTATCAGCCAGTGATTTCAGAGTTCTGCCCAAACTCTTCTATCTATCATTAATCCTGATGGCAAATAACCTCTAAACCAGGGATCACCTTAACCTCTCCAGCTTAGTGAGATGCCTTTCTATGTAAGAATGTTGCTGTTCACTCAAACAAGGTGGTTTATGCCTCTCTTTGATACAGGAAATTGGGTTTGGTGCGCTTTGGGTCGCTTTGCTCCAGCATTGAGGATGAGTCTGTCATAAATAGAGCAGCAAGTGTGTGTGCTGCAGAAGTTCTGAGGAGCAAACTGTGTGATTCTGAATGGCTGATAAACAAGAGATAATGTATCAACATGTTAATTGCACGGAAGTTTCAGAACATGATGTGCTAGACCTCAACTCTGCCTTCACTGGAGAGATATTTGCATTTATTTAAAGAAGAATCAGTCCTGGCAATAATACTGTTCTGATTTTAAAGCTGGGATCCAAGAGAAATATGTGAAGGTTTCAGAGTGACATCTTTGAATTGCTGCATGAAGTTGTAGTGACTGTTCTGAAGTCACTGTCTTTTAGGACAGCTTACGGCTTTTTGTGCCTTGTTCTAGTTTTGTAGAGCTTGTCATGTAACCACTTTAAAGCTGCTGAGCAGTGGATTCAGTGGAGACATTTCATGGCTTGCGTTTGCAGATGACCTCTAGAGTCAAGATGGCCTTTACCTGTAGAGGTGATTTTAAGAGACATAGGCCCTCAAAGTTTAATTTGTGATGCAGGGGTGCAGGGGAGGTGTCCAGATTGAGGCATATCCAACTGGGTGATTCCTAGATACTTCCATGCTCAGTGTGAGTGGGCAAACTATTAGAAAAGGAATAGTAGTAGGAGAGTAATCCAGAACAGATGGAGAGCTAGCCAAAAAATGATTGAAAGGACTCTTTCTTCCCCTGGGTTTGATTTTTCTCTGTGAAATTAAATAACTGACCTTTTTTCTCTTTAAAGAACCAAACTTTTTTTTCTTTCTAAAGATGAAATCCCAACAGCAATGTTTTGTGAAGCAGGGCTTTTTTAATCTAGAGATTCTGCAATTTCTGTATGAAATCTCTATTGTTCAGTCACATCAAACCTGTTGTATGCAGCTGCTTTCAACACCTGCTTAAAAACCTCCTGGTTTTCATTTGCTTAGGAAGCCTCACTGAGCCATACTTCAGTTTTACTAGCAGATTTTCAAGTAGGGAGTAACTGCCTTTTTAGCTGTATTGAAATGGCTGTAAAAGAATACCTAAGCATGGCAAGTATGGGTTTTCAATGGGTTCAAAATTTAGGCATTTATGAGGTGAACTATGTGCAGCACAAGATCTGGGTGGTATAAAATAATATAGTTTTGTTGCTGCTAGACTCTGGAACCCAGCAGATGCCTATGGGACATGGTAACTGAATCAGAAAGCCAAGTGTGTATATTCTCACACTTACTGGGGTTATCTTCAACTGTCTTTCCACTCTGTCCTTGGTACATGGGCTGTTGTTCAATCCCAGACCACCCCCTCCACTGCAGAGCTGGTTTAAATTCATTATCCCACTGCTCAATGGGAGCATCATAGAAATGGTTATGGACAGACCATGCCTAGCAATAAAAGAGATCTTGTTTGCACTGCATCATCATATGTATCTTAAGCTTCTTATATCTGTGGAAGATATTCTTTCTAGTATGCTACCTTTAGTGTGTAGAGCCTCACTCTCTGTCTCTCGTAAAAGTGTCTGGTGTTTAGTGCCTCACTAAATAATAAGTGAAGAACTATGGTTGAGTATCTTGCCAAAAGTCTTTCAGTTTCTCCTGGCAGAACTTTGGTGTGAGCTGAAGGTCTTCAAAATGAAAAGGTAACAATCTCAGAATCAAGTATTTCACATAGGCCTGCCTGCCAGTAGCAGCTTCTCCTGTAAATCATGCCAGCGGTACCTGACATTCCTTAGGCTACTGCAACAGAAGATGGCTGTGCCCCCAAACTATTTAAAGCTTTACCATGAAAAATACATCCCAGCATTCTGTTTGGAAACTGCAGCTGTGGTGTGCATCTCAGTAGTGCTGTGATACTTGACTTTTTTCCTTCCTTGCTTCAATCATTGCAAGCCAAGCAGTTAGTGTTGTGACCTTTTTTCCACATGTTCTCAGAGGAGTCCTTCGAAGAGTTTAGTTCTGTAGTGCTAGAGATACAGATGGACTGGGCAATCATCAGCTTTGCGTCTGAAACAAAGGGCCTACTGTTCTTGCTGAAGTGTGACTCGATCTTAAAGGCTTGGGAGTAGATGGAGAGTTGGTGAGACATTTGTGAGTAAGACTTGTGTGTGAGCTAGTTGTGCTTTCTTCGGTCGGTCTGTTTCCTTTGCAGTTATCTTGCTTTTAATTTTCAGTAGATGAATTGGCAGAATTGAGAGCTGCACGTCAGATATTGAAGCATGCAGCTGATGGCATGCTTGTCAACTTCCTAACCTGGGGAAAAAGAGGAATGACTAGAGCAGGTATCTAAAGAGGTGGGGGGGTTAGATGGCTGTGTTAAAAAGGCACAGATGAGCCTTTAGGGCAGGGGATGTAAGATCTGTGCTTCTGCACAGGCTGGCAGAGTAACAGTCACATTTCAGAGAGTGCCTGTAGAAGAAAGGATGCAAATCTAAAGAGAATAGATTGCAGTGACTTTGGCAGTGGTGCAGAAAATGGGAAGGAAGAGCTTAAGAAAATGAATTGGAGCAAGACACTCCATCTAGAGCCAGCAATGATGATGAAATGGGTGAAGTGGACAAAGAAGTGTGGAAAGCTGTAGCTTTTGGGAAGGGTTAGGTGAAACAGTGGACTGATCAGGGAACTGGGGTGGTGAAGGGAAGGAGAATACACAAGTGCAGAAAAGAGTCTGAAAAGAACAAAAGTTACCTGCAGCAGCCATGGGTTTATAAAGCTGAAAGAAAACTACAGATGCTTCATTTGCAGGGACAACTCTGAAATGAATTTTTTTTAGTTCTTAATGGAAAGATGTTACAGTTTTTAGTCTACAGACTAAACACTGCTGTTTCACCAGAGGCATTTAAAATCTCATTTGAGATTCAGAGACTTCTTTAGTCTCGCAGTAGTTATATTTTCTAACATTACTACATTTTCCAACCTTTGCAACAATGCAAAGCAAATCAGATGCCTCAGAGAGCGTTCCCTTGCTGCCTGAAATGCACATCTGGTTTCCTGTGTGTGAACACCGCTGGGTAGTGTTCGGGGCCACACATTGCCTCCAAGCTCTGGCTTGGGACCAGGAGGTCCTGAACTATGCTCATAAATCTAGCATCCAGGTGTCACTGGCATGCAATCAGATCTCTGCAGGCACACTGGTGTGTGCCAGCTGTTGGGTTGCTCCCTTAAAAAGTTGTAAGGCACACGTATGCCATTTCAGACGGTGCTGGCTGTATCCTTTAGGCAGAGCCGTTGAACGCTGCTCGAAATTTGGGTCACCAGAGAGCATCGCGAGCAGCATCTCAGGCAAACAAACTGCCTCCTTCCGAGTCGCACCCTTAGAGAGAGTTGGGCTTGCTCTTTGAAGGATGGATGTACCTTTTCATTTCAAGTGTGTTTTCCAAACCACCTTCGCTACCTGTTCAGTCAGCTTGATGTGTGTCTTTTGATGTATTCCGCTTTACCGCGGTGGAGTTTAGAGGTCACTGTTGCTTTGACATTTCCAGCTTCATCTTCCTGTGCTGCTTAGAGTGCTTGTGCAGCAGCCTGCACAGGGAGATTGCTGATGGGTTTAAAATGAAATGGATGTTGCAGCAAACGTGCCAATGTGAGAAGGATGATGTGTGGGAGAGAATGAGAGACTGTGGTTATAAGAGGGCTGCTCTGTAAGAAGTCATTTTTTTTTGGTGCAAGGAAGAAAATAAATTGCAGGCCCGTAAGAATATTTACTGAGTTGTTTAATGCTGATTAATAACAATACTCACGTTCCAGCTTTGTTCTCTGGCGATGTCTTCCTTCTACTAATGCCACTGTTTGTGTTGTTGTATAATCTGATTCCCTGGTTTGTTTTTCATGGTATTGATAGTACTCCATTATTCGCAGAAAATCCACTTTTTCTGGAAAATCCCTTCCTTCCCCAGTTTATTGGTGTGTTTATGAGCTCAGCGGTGTGACATCTGACAGCCTGCTCCGGTCTCCTGTGCTGCTTCCACGCATTTCCCAGTATGAGTCGTGCACAAGCAGATAATGCAAAAATAACTCAATGCCATTTGTATTTTAACAGCAAAAAAGCGCTGACTCCGTTGGGGAACTTAATCTGCTTCTTATGCAGACTAAACTAACAACGGGAGCGTTTGAAGGCATACTGTTTCCTCATTGCTTTGTTAATGCACAAGTTGCATCCCCTCACAAGTTGCATCCCCCAATTCCTACCCCAGGAAATTAAAAGTTTTCAATGGGGATCGAAGAGAAGTTCAACTTCCTGGGCCCATGTTTTCTATGAATACAGGCAGGGATCTGCAAGATATAGATAGGTGCCTGCTCTTCAGAAATAGAGACTGATGTGTTTTTGGGTAAACTGGTAAAAAAAAGCTTTTTGGGTCAACTTCTAGCTGTGGCAACACTACAAGGTTTTGTTTTGCTCATTGACTTGGAGGAAAACCACAACTATATATTCAGTGTTATGTGTTGCGAGGCTGTGCTCCAAGTTTTGTACTGTTGTAGAGTTCTTGAACGTGGAGTTTTGGTACAGAAGACATTGTGATGCTGCCTTGTGTTCTTTGCCTTCTTGTTAGGTCTATGTTTGCGTCATGATCCCCTGCACAATGATACCTTGTTCAAATCTTCTACCCTTTTCAGTCACACCAATTGAAATATTTCAGACAAAAATAGCTACAGGTCTTTGAAAATCCCTGCTGAGAATCTTTGCAGAATTGTGAGTTAAGTTACAATTACATCTTGTATCTGATAGAGAACCTTAGGTAATTCTGTTTGGGCAGTGAAGGACTAGCCAGGGAAACTTGATACTCCAGCTGACTCCCATCCCACCAGTACTTCTCGAGACAAAAATCAGACCTGTGCTCTAACACTTGGAAATACTTTTAAGGAATGGTGATGTGTGCCTCCTTCCAGCAGCCTGCTGGCTCTGTTGTGACTTAGCAAATCAGTACATTTATATAATTTGGGTAGCTGGCGCTTTACTGAGCTATACTGTACTCTCAAAATTCTGAGTCATATGCCTTGACATCTTATCACTTTACTTGGCAGCTTTAAAAATCCCAGATTGGCCATGGTGTCAGGCTTACAGTGCTGCTTTGTCCTTGAGATGTCCCCAGAGTCAACTACTGCTTTACCAGTGGTAGAAAAGCAGAAAGTCACCCCATGATGCTGATGCTCCTTGCTTTGGGTGCCTCTGAGCAGTCAGGGACATGACTGTCCTTACTGAGACAGTTTCTTGGCACAGCTGTGAATGGTGGCAGTTTCTCCCACCCTTCTCTGAGCTGCTGGTGCTTTGGGATTTGGAACATAGTTGTGGAGGCTGTAGAAGGCTTGGTTCAGCTCTCTGGAGCAGCTGGAGAACAGAGAAAAGGGTGAGAGACAGCAGTGCCATATTCCTCTATGGATGCTGCAGCATTATGTTCTAGAAAGCATTGCTGTTGTTTGTGACTGCTGTCAGGGGAAATGTTGTAGGCTGTATCTCAAATGGTTTGAAGATCTGAGTGGAAGGCACAGAGTCTGGTCTCTCTAGGATATGCTTTCTGTTACACACATAGCATGGGCTTTCTGCAGACTTCATCTTCTCTTAGGTGGTGGTGTTAAAGTTGCTTTAAATTAGTCACACTAATTTACACTCAGTATAGTGCTGAGAGCACCAGATGAAGGCCTTTTATCATCTTGCTCGCTAAGAAGTGACTTTTTCTTGTCTTGGGAGTAGCATGCCTTGGCTTACTCTCTTCTAACTCTAGATTGTTTTCCAGAGACACAGCCATACTGAAAACACTTAGATTTCAGGGCTGTCATTCAGATCACAGATGTCTTGAAGGCTGCATCTTTGTGCTGCAGATACATAAGGCAAGTCAGATCATTTTGAGTCTGGAAGCAGGGAAATATTCATTCCACCAATATGCTTTAGAGAATCTATGTGGCAAATTAGGAGAACTATACCAGCCTGTTACTGAAAACTCTGTATTGAAACTGCTCTGACAGTTCATGGAGCAGGCTTGTGAGATTTAAGCTGGTGGTTAAGGCTTTAGCAGTTGCTTTGTTGTTTGCCCTGTAGTTTCTTCTCGTCTTTCTTAGTCGTTGCACAGTGAGCTGTAGCACCAAACCACTCATTGTGCGTTGGGTGATTCAGGGCAGGGGGAAGAGCAATTCCTTGTTGGTAAGTCCGTTTCTCTGTCTTAGATCCACCAATCCGACCAGGCCACTAGGCAGTAGTCAGTACGGACTGGTAAGGTGCCTAGGCTGCCTTGGCTCCTGACAGCAGTAGGAGAACATAATTGGGATTTCGTTCAAGAAAGAAGTAGATACACCAAGCTGAAGATGATTGGCTGCTCTCTTTTAACAGACAAGTCTGAGAAGGAAAGCCCATTCGAATCCCCTTTCATTCTGGATTGGTGGATCTGAAGCCCAGAAACAAAGTTTCAGGTAAGAAGTCACCCTGTACTATATCTTGCTGCTTCCGCTTAGTCGAGTTTGTCCGCACATTCAGTACCTTGCTTTAACTGCTTCATGTCCCTCAAGGGTTAGCTGCTGAGTTTGGAGTGAGAAGGGGCATGTTCAGTAAATACACTTGCAGTTTGTTAGGGAGCTGCATCTCTGATGTGACAGCCAGACCGCGGTGAAGTAGACCTGCCTTCTGCAGAGCTGGAAGGCACTGTCTGTAGGGATAGGCGCACTAAGCAAGTGCTTCACAAATCTTGCTTCTGAAAGGAGAGAGCAGCCCCACCAGTGACTTCAGTGGACACCTCTGTCAAGTTCAGGAAAGTAACAGGTCTCTACTCTGTTTTCTAGTCATGTCCTTTGATGAGCTCATCAGAAACTAAGAGAACTTGTCTAGTTGTTAGCAGTACCAATTCCAGTAGCTTTATCCTACCGAGATGCCATTTGAAATTCTGTTGTGGGCAGCACTTGGAGTCAGCCTTTTAAATCTGCATGAGATTTCAACCTGAAGTTTTGTTCCTAATTGTTTATAGAGTTGTAAGGCAGGGTTTTCATGAGGGTCTTTAAAGTTGCAGTGGGTAGGGAAGTATGGTTGAGTTTGAGGGCAGATCTTTGTGCTCCCTACAACTCCAAAGGAGGTTGGAGCAATGTGAGGGTTGGTCTGTTCTTCCAAGTAGCAAGTGATAGGCTAAGATTAAATGACCTCAAGTGGTACTAGGGGAGGTTTAAGTTGGATACTAGCAGCAGTTTCTTCCTGAAAGGGTTGTGAAGCTGTGCCCAGGGCAATCTTCTAGTCATTGTCCCTGGAGGGACTGAAAAGACTTGGGGTTGTGATGCTGAGGGATGTGGTTTAGCAGTGGGCTTGGTAGTGTTGGGTTAAAGATTGGATTTGATACTCTCAAAGGTCATTCCAGCCTAAATAATTCTCTGAATTCAGTGGTTCTATTTTGAGATGCATTGATCTGAGACTGAGATGACTGTGAAAGGCTATGGCGTATTACCTTAAAGATAAGTATGGAAGGTGTTTGTGTGTTTTAGGAGGGAAAGCCGGGTCTCTGGCTGATTAGAAATTAGAAGCTCTGTGAGTTAGGTGTCTGTGAGCAGGAAATCTGCACCTACCCTAATGCCCAGCTTTATTGTTAGTGCTTTAATGAACTTGGCAACTGACTTCCAAAGTTAGTATGAAGCAATGTGCCTCAATTCCTCTGGATGTTAATAGCAATGACACTGAGCCACTTGAGTCTTCTCTTCTGCAGGCAGATGTTAAAGTGAATGTTAAGACCTCAACATTTCATCTACTGTAGAAGAAACTCTTGTAGGTGCCGTTGATCTCGTGTGTTGTTTTAGCTCTGCGTTTGTTTTGCTGGCATGGTATTCTGCAAAAATGTTACTTGAATTTAATTGCTGAACACATAAATATTGAATTATTTTGCACAAGATACTGCTGATTCCTGGTTTGATTTTCTGAGCGCTTGCATTTTATCTAGTTAGGGTGGAGAGGTCTTGGGCATGCCTTTTTTTTTTAAAGTTTAATCTCTTAACAAAAAATGAGGGAAAATCTAAGGGGAATACTCCTTAACCTCAGTCTGATACATTTCTTGCAATCTCATCTAACCTCAACCCAAGTATGTCCCATACACCAATCAGATTGGCCTTGGAGTTAACACTGCAAAATAACATCTTCCTGTGGAGTCTTTGCTGCTCAGGGTGTGCCCTCTGCTGAAGTGAGAGAACAGGGAGGCAGAAGTGAACTTCTATCTTTAAGGATGAAAAATGAAAAGAGGAAATAATTTAGAAGACACCGAAGGGGGGGGGGGGGGGAAGAGGAAGCATAAATGTGTGCCTCAGGTTTGGAGCCCTGATGTTATAATATTTAATGTCATTTAACTTTCTGAAACAAAGCAAGCCTATCAAAGGCCAGCCTTAGAACAGAGCTGAACTTGAGTGCAAGTGCATGCAGGTTGGAGGCTTAGTTCCTGCCCAGGTTTTGACCCTTAAGTTTCAAAAAGTAAAATGTAAGTCAACAATCAAAGGCTATGTGAATGTTCCTCTGCAACATTTGATGTGCAAACCCTGACTTCACATGTATTTCAGCTCCTCTAGTTCAAGTGCACACTGTCTTCTCTACTGGATTTTTAGCTGGAGTTAATATTATTTTTAGATCGTGTTAGGTCTCCTCATTAATACAGAAAAGAATCTAAGACTTCTTCTAACATCTTGGGCAAATTTTAGTGTTTAACTCACTCAGTTTCTACCATTTCAACTGGCAGTGCTGGGTCCTCTTTTCTGTGTTTCTTTTCACCTCAGTTATGATTTACTACAAGCAGGTGTGCTGCTGTGGGTAGATGTCTTTAACACCTTTGTTCCTGCTGCCTAAGAGCATAGAAAGGCATTTCTCTTTTAAAATGGCCTGTTCTATCTAACATAAGGTGTGCTAATACAGCAAGAAATTATATCACAGTTTTGGAGTTGGAAGCTGGGGAAATTTGGATGTACCTACATAAAAGAGGCAAGGGTTAATGAAATCCTGTGTGTACTGGAAAATGTAGCTGATTTTGGTTAACATCCAGAGTGATCTCTGTAAACATACTAGGATTTTCTTCCTAGTCTTTTGTATCTTCCTGAAAACGAGCTACTGCATCTCCTGGGCCTTATCCTGATGAATAAATTATGATGGCGTAAGATTGTTGTTATATTCAAATAAATCATTTAATCTTTTCTCTACTGAACCCTTATTCCTTTTGTAGCATTCATTTTGTTGTAGCAAACACACTCTTTGATCTTCAGGAGCAGAGTGGGACTGCGTTATCGATCACCCTTCTGTGAATTCATTGTCCTATCTAGAAGAACGGTGTGGTAATGAGGAGTATTTGTTTGATAAACTATTTCCCCTTTGTCTTGCTTCAGTTTTCCTGATTCCTCACTTCAGTGTTTTTCCCCAAATGCAAGAAGCTTACATGTGGATCTTGAGTGGCTGTTGGAAGGCTGCAGCATTAAGCAGTTTATATTTTGAATGGCAATCATTTAACTAAATAGATCTTTTTTTTTTTTTTTTTTTTGGATGGAAGTGTGACTCAGTTTTTGTCCACACTTAATTTTTTTAGAGTGATCTGGTAACACAGGAATAATCAAAACCATTTCACAAGTTAAAATGAGTTTGCTGCTCTGTGGATGCATATTTTTGAAACATTCACTTCTGCATTTGTAGTTCGTCGACAGAAATGCCACAGTAAATTACATCAAACCCAACTTTCTTGACCTGAGAATACAGTCCTTGTTAAATCAAAGCAGAACACTTGAATGCATATCTAAAACCCTGTGGGTTCTGAATTGCGTTGTCCAAATGGCACTCAAACAGCCTTCCAAATCAGGCACTCAAGACTAGACGTGAGGTTGCACTTTGGATGTGGAAAAGGTAGTGATGTGATGGCACCAACTGCAGCAAAGTTGTATGGAGCATGTGAATACACTGCATCTCTCAAGGGACAACTTGGTTTTGAATTGAGAACAGGAGGAGTGCAAAGTACTGCTATTGATCTGATGTAAATTCCTTTTGGTTTTGAATACCTCGGTGAAGATCTTCAACGCTGTGCCAAAACGTGCAGCGTAGTGAATGTGTTGCTGTGCCAAGCCAGGCTGTCACTTGTGGAACACGCGTATTTGTGCTACGTGCATGCCCCCACACTTGGTTTCTGATTAAGTATTCACACTGAAGAGTATATTTTGACATTTTTACTTTTCCACCTCTTGCAAATATTATTCCTGTGTCTAGTTGGTTCGACACTGTTCCGCTTGTCACTATTTTGAATGAGTAACTTGAGGTAAAAACACCAGGTAAGATCTGGAGGGTATCTGAGCTAGTAAAATGGGATGGAGTTTGAGTAGTTGGCTGCTATACTCTGCTGAGTGTAAAATAATACTGAAGGCCTTTAAACAGTGCAACTGCTTTGTATTTTTATAATGTCTTATTGTGGTTATTGCTGGTTTTATTTTAGAAACTTAAGATCTGAGCTTGATAATAAATCTGACTTTCAGAAAGTCATACTCTCTAACTTTATTTTTCAGAGTACCCCTTATTTGCAGCATTAAATATGAGCTAGTGGGAGATGTCTGTCATTCCCAGCTGTAGAGAAGGTTTTACCTAACAGAAGTTACCCCATGGATTTATCAAGTCCTAATGGAAATAAGAATCAATTCTTTTGGTCTAGGCCTAAATCAGAATAAATTAAGCATTGAATGACCTATGTTGAACAGCATGTGACTTTCTTCTAACTAAAAACCTTAAGAGAATTCAGAATGAAGGTTGAAATTTCTGTGGTTGTACCTTTTCTTGCCAGTCCCAATCTCTATTCATAGTTCTGTGAACACCCAGAACATGAATTAACCTTACAGAGGAACTGGTTTGTTATCACAAGAAATCTGAGGAAAAGATTTCAAACTTTAGGATGTGTAAACTTGAACGATTTTTTAGGTTCTCATGTCCAGTTTTGTTCTGTAATAAACCATGTAAGAATGTATCAAAAGAAGAAAGGGCTGCATCAAAAGCAGTGTGAGCAGTGGGACAAGGGAGGGGATTCTGTCTCTCTGCTCTAGTGAGATCCCACCTGGAGCACTGCATCCAGTTCTGATGCGCCCAGCATAAGAGGGACATGGAACTGCTGGAGGAGGAGACCACAATGATCAGCGACATGCTGGAGGACCGCTCCTATGGGGTTAGGCTGAGGAAGTTTGGGTTGTGCAGTCTGCAGAAGCAGAGATTCCAGGGAGACCTCAGAGCAGCCTTCCAGTAGCCGAAGGGTGCTACAGGAGAGCTAGGGAGGGACTTTTTGCAAGGAAGGGCCTGTAGTGACAGGATGAGGGAAATGGCTTTGTCTCTGTGAGGGAGCATGAGGGGAGATCTAGAGTGAAGACTAGGGAGAAACTCTTCAGAGTGAAGGTGGTGAGACACTGGAACAGGTTGCCCAGGGAGCTTGTGGATGCCCCCTCCCTGGAGGTGTTCAAGGCCAGGTTGGATGAGACCTTGAGCAACTTAGTCTAGTAGAAGGTGTCTCTGCTCATGGCAGGGGGGTTGGAAGTAGATAATTTTCAAGGTCCCTGTTGTAGGAGGATCAAATGAATGTATTTTGTAATGCTTCTTGGAAATGGATGGAGTCAGTGAGCACCTTCGTTTGGTTTGCTGTATCACTCTTTGAAATTCCAGAATTCCCCTCCCATGCCAGTCCTTTCTGGGCTCTGCTTAGAAACTGATTTTCAAAAAGGAAGGATATTTATGTATTAGTTCCATTAGAAACTAATCACAGACTACAGGCTGTATTAATTTCTTGAGCAATTTAGTGAGCTTTCTAGGATAAATGTCGATTAGATTTTGTTTATTTAAGGGGTGATAAAGTGCAAGGGTTTTTGTTTGGATATTATTTCAAATTAACTGCATTGAAAGGTTTCTGGACATTTTGCAGTGCTTTAATGAAGTAACAGAGCTGTTCACTTAGGAGAAGTAACAGGCAAATGAAAACTTTGGATGATTTAGGAGCTGATAATTTGAAGTTTTTTGTGGTGTCTCTATCCTAAAAGTTGGCACCTGCAAAGTTGATTATTGGAAGAATGCTACTGCGTTCTCTACTGTTCATGTAAAGAGGCATCTGATCTTTTAAGATATTTTGCTCTTTTACTGATGCTACTAAAAATGTATAGTTTAGAAGCCAAATGCAAGCATTTGGTTTCTTAATGTTGAGGTCCAAGATTGAAATGTAAGTCTTGAGAGGTAATTCCTGAAGCTGGACCATCAAAGCAGGTCTTAGGTATAGAATGCAGTGGGATGAAGGGTAATTGTTTGAAATTAGAGAAAGGTTGATTTAGATTGGACATTAGCTCTTTACCACGAGGGTCCTGGAACACTGCAACAAGCTGCCCGGGTCAAGGTCAGGGTGGACAGGGCTGTGAGCAGCCTTATCTGGTGGAGGATGTGCCTGCTGACTGCAGGGGTGTTGGACTGGATGACCTTTGGAGCTCCCTTCCAGCCCCAAACATTCTATAATTCTATAGTAAAGTTAATGTATAGATCTTTCCAAACTTAAGACATCTAAAAGGTCAGAATGTGGGTTTCTCTACTTGTTTTTGTTCTTTCAGTATCATAAAGCAGTAAAGGCCCTTCCACCTGCTTGCTTTCTCCCCTGCAAGTAGTTCAGATGAGCACGGGGTATAATGGCATGAGCCGGTTAAAACCCTGCACTGCAAATTAGTTTGTTCCTTACAAGCAAGAGTTTTCTTTGCTCTAATTTTAATCATGTATGGTGGGATGGCCACTGCCTTACATGTGCATTTAATATTGTGCCCATTTACCAGGGTCATTTTCCCTTCCCCAAGCTTCATTAAGTGTTGCTGTGGCTCCCTAGGATCCTGAGGAGAGGTGGGTGGGAAGTGACTTCATAAGTTCAGACTCATTAGGCAAAAATTAGATTTTGAATACACTATTGTGCTTTCATTTCTGACAGTTCCTGTGTAAGCAGGGTCAAGCAGTAACATGTCAGTGAAGCACACAAATATTGGCACATTCCTATTCTAGTGTGAAGTAGAGTGCACTATTTAATTAGTGGTATTGTGCAAGATCATTGCTGCAGCTGACCGTCCAGTGGGTTTTAGAAAGCCTTTCATTCAGAGCTTCCTAATACTCTGGAAAGGTTTGTGTGTGGCTTAAGCATGGCATGGAAATGGCCTCTGTCCAGTGGATTTTAAAATAATTTAAAGCTCCCCATATTTACTTAGCTAGAGTTAAAGAAAACCCACTTCCCAAAAGAAAGCTTGACTTAGTAACAGCTGCTTTTAGCTTTTACTTGATGGGCTCCTGTAGGTGCAGAATCATTACAGATTATATGCACAGCTTTGTGTATGTGATCTGAAAATTTGAGAAGGGAACTTGGTTGTTTATTGACCAGTGACTTTTACTAAGTGGTATGAGCAGCATGAACAGTTTCACTGGGCCTGCAGCTTTACAGTGGTAGAAATTTATCTTAGCTTTAACAATTGTCTGTAGTGTTGCACTGAAATTCTGTAATGCAGTGCTACAGAAACGCCATTCAGGTGTTATGCCAAATGAAATTAAGTAGTGAAACAGATTAAAAAGGATGGTATAGGCTTGCTTTAAAGCAGGCCAAGTGCAAGATGCTACACCTGGGTTGGGGCAATGCCAAGTACAAATCCAGACTGGGCCTTGAGTGGCTGGAGATCAGTCCGGAGGAGGAGGACGACTTGGGGGTGTCAGCTGATAAAAAGCTCAACATCAGCCAGCAATGACTTCTTGCAGCCCAGAGGTTCATAGAACTGCTGGAGCAGGTCCAGAGGAGACCGTGAGGTTGATCAGAGGGCAGGAGAAGCTTCTTTAGGGGCACATACTGAGAGATTTGGGGCTTTTCAGCATGGAAAAAGAAGGCTCTGGGGAGACCTTAGAGCAGCCTTTCAGTACCTGAAGGGGCCACAAGAAAGCTGGAGAGGGACTTTTTACAAAGGCTTGTAATGATAGGACGACAGGGAATGGATTGAAGCTTGAGGAGGGCAGATGCAGGGTGTGGATTAGGGAGAAATTCTTCAGAGTCAGGGTGGTAATAAGACAGTGAAGCAGGTTGCCCAGAGAAGTTATTGATGCTCCCCTGGAAGTGTTCAAAGCCAGGTTGGATGATGCCTTGAGCAACCTGGTCTAGTGGAAGGAGTTTTTGCCCATGGTGGGGGCTTGGAACTAAATGATCTTCAAAGTCCCTTCCAACCTATGTATCTATGAAAATTGTCTGCATAAGATCTGGCATCTTCCAACGTCATGAGCAGTTGGTTTGACCAGTGACTAAAAATTGTGTGGTTGTTATCTCATTGACATTAAGATAGTTTGACTATCTTAGAACAGTTCTGGGAAGTAAGTTTTGAGGGGTTGGCACTAGCTAAATGAAAAGTCACGTTTCTCTAAACTTGCAGTGAGGAAGTCTTAATAATATAAAGGAAGTATAAATCAAGTATATGAGGAATAGTACAATACAGCAGTAACAGGTTTGTTTTTACCTCACTACATAAGGTGTGTGCACCCACTCATCACATGCCAAGAGCATAGTACAGGATTCCATATGGAATCACAACCTTCCTGCTGGATAACAGGAGATGGTTCCTGTGTGTTTTGATGTTGCTAAGGTGATTCTTCTGTTTTTCCTTTAATATCTCTCCTTAGCATGGAGATGAAAATAAACTTTCTTTTGTTTTATTCATAAGATACCAAAGAAAGAAAAAAGTTTTTAACCTCTGGAGCTCTCTTCGTGACTGGTGCAAACTCATAAACTGCTTTCCATGAATCTTCACTTTGGTTTCTCCTTTTTTGACTGTTCTCTGTTGAGCTCTTCTTGTAGAGGTTTGGTATTTGTTACAGCTAACTTGGAATCCCGTATAAAAACTATTGAAAGCTCAGTGGGTGCCACATTTCCCTTTCACTAACTCCTTCTGATGATTAGTAGTGTGTGTGGTACTCTGGAAGAGGAACTGGGAAATCATGTTGTGGGGCTCTAAAAGCTTTGGGGAATCTGCATCAGATTTCTTCAGAAAAGGAAAAAAAGGACCCCAGTTTTTTCCTAAGTTGTAGTGTGGAGTCTGGTAGTTAAAGCTGGTTGTTTCTGGCTTGGGTGGTGGTTCGAGTAATAATACGTAGTTAGGGTAAAATTCAGGTTTAGGATACCCTCAATGGATAATCCAACCTTTTTCCCCCCAATAACCCATTTAATCAGGACACTATTCTGCATCTTGACTAAGCAGAACTTGGTGTTGCAATTAAAACTTAGCTAGGCATGGTTCTTCTCCAGAAAGGAGTTGTCAGTATCCCAGTATGTGGGTTGTAACCTCAAAAGTTCACCTTGGCTTTGCTGTGGGAATAAGTAAGTTCAAATTATTTGAGAAAGTTGAGGCAGAGCAAGGTGCCAAACCTTAATTACCAAAGCTCCTCCAGGTTGTATTCTGAAGATGTGCCACTCTAATGAAAAGCTCCTGCACTTGTTCCCCAAGGGTGGCTGCACAGGCACAAACTTCCCAAGCAGTTGTGGCCAGGATGGTTTGCTGAGTGAGGAAGGCATCTTCCCCCACTGCAGCAGAACTTCTGGTGGTAGCAGTGTGTGGATGGACCCAAACTGTAACAACCCTGATACTACTGGTAGAGAGCTAAATTATTAATCTGGTGACATGGGTGCAAATGAGGAACATGAGATTGTTCTCCTTGTCAGACCAGAGGGATGGCTTGTTTCTGAAAAGGATCTTCAGTCGTTATTTTACCCTTGGCCACTAACCCTGTGATTACTGTAGATATAACATAGATAAGTACCCACGTTAACATACTAATGAGTTGCCTGCCTTGAGTGATTTGTTGTGGCATCTAACCGCTTCTTCTCTTCCTTCCTTTTTGTCACCCTGCAGTGTTCTGTGCCAAGGTCTTTGTGGCTAGGCTGCTCCAACCTGGTAGAGAGCATGTGCGCACTGAGATGCCTGCAGAGCATGCCCAGTGTCAGATGTCTCCAGGTGCCTTTCTTCTTTCTTGTTGTAAATGTTATGCGTATGCTGTTGAACATGTGTTTAAACTCTCAGGACTCTGTTTTAATCGAATTGTTAAGTCTGCTAAATGTTTTTGGTGTTTTGGTTTTTTTTTTTTCCTGCCTCCTTTTCTGAAAGCTTCTACTTAACTGCATTGTAGGAGTCAACCTTAAGAGGGCTTTTCTGTACAGTAGGCTCCGGGGGTGGGGGGTGGGTGGGAGAGCGTTTGTGTTTTATTGCCTGTTTTCTGAAGTTGTGATATAAGTAGCATAGTTGTGCATGTTGCCTGCTACCTTTTGCTTTCTTGTTTAATTGAAAAAAAAAACCATAAATGAGCTTTGCCATTTCTCTTAACTTACAATGAACTGACCAGCCTGTAATATTTGTCTGATTTCATGTAGAACGGATAAGCTTTTTGTTTTCTACTAAGTGTGGTCCTGGTTACAGCCTTATATTACTGTTATTGGCAAGTTTGAATGTAGAATAGTTAACACAGAGTCCTGGAGCCCTTTATCTTCCTTTGTTAGTTTAGCTTTTAAAGGAAAAGAACAAGGGATGGGGGCTTACTCTGCACAGAAGACCACTAAATCTCAAGTTCTCTGTTTTTCTTCTAGTAAGCTGTTAATGCTGAGCCTGCATAATTTGTAGATGAGGGAGTTGCTGCTATTTCTTCATTGTTTTGGGAGGGATTGGAACGGATAAAAAGAGGGATTTTGATACCAGTTAAAAATATTGAACTCTCAGGATATTTGCCTTGGAGAGAAGGTGCAGAACTGTGGGGCAACTGTGTGGTGCTTCCTAAAGTACTTTGGAATGTAAAGTTTTTAGCAGGACATAACTAGTATTTAGTACTGTCTTTTCTGATAGCCTTAGTCAGTAGCTCAGTCTTTCATGTGTACAAACCCACTACTTTAAATTGCTTTTTGTGAATGGAAACTTAAATAAGAGTTTTGTTTGCAGTCTGTCTGAGTTCAGACAGTGGATAACCTGAGTGTCTTACCTTAGGGCGTGACAATTCATTTCAAAATCTCTTGCCTTCAGAATGTGGCCATTTGAAGTTCCAGCAAATTTGTGTTTCAGAACTAAAAAATCTTTCAAAATTCAGATAAACATCTTTTCCTGGTTGAATGCTTTGTGTTTCAAGTTTTGAAATACTATTCAAAGAGTATGTGTGTGGGAACCGTGACCGAGATAAACATAGAGAGGGATAACAGGAGTAGAGATTGGCAGTACCAAGTAATGCTTATGGGAGATGCTTATAGTTGTGACAGGGCAAAGTCACAGAGGTTTGGTATCTGTCTTGGAAGTATTTATAAGCTAATTATAATACAGAAACTTCTGATCTTTCTCTGATCCTGAGGATTCCCCCCCTCACTGGAAAAGCAAAATCTTTCTCAGTAGGAATTTAGATTTTTTTTTTTGTTCTGGAATGTAACTCTCTCAGTGGCCATGGAGCCTCTAAGAATTCTTCAGCAAGCCATCATAGTTGATTTTAAGATGGATTGTGATGGGATGGAGTCTGGTGGGATGAGTCAGTAATTGGTGCAAGGCTTGTTGGTGAATTTTGGTGAGGGATGTGAGCAGTAAGCTGGTCGCAGTTGCTGCTGCTCCTCGATGTAGATGTAGTTGCAATCCTACACTGTCTTGCTTAATTTTTTTGCCTCCTCTCTTACCTAACTTTTGAACTTCTGACTTGTGCCTAATTGAATTTAACAGTTTGAGAACTGTTTCAGGCTAGGAGCAGTTTTGCTGTCAGTTGCTGCCTTTTCAGTGGTAGGTGTAGATTTTAGTTTCATGGACTACAAGCATTGAAGGAGATGAGGTACTAGATTCCCACACAAGGAATTTTGGAGGCTTTGTCAGACTTGGGGCTCCCTATCAGTTTCAGGTTCCCTGCTGCTCCAAATGCCTTGTTTGGGAATTGCAAGGACTCTTCTTGATGAATCTGAGAACATTATGACCACCCCAAGTGTCTTACAAATCAACTGTTTGCAAGCATCTCATCAGCATGTCATGGCAAAGCAATTCTTTTTTTTCCTCCAACTAGTCTTTTTGCTGAAACAGTATTACTGACAGAAAAATCTGTGTAATCAATTGAAGTAGTAGCAAACCTCTTTATTATGAAGTCTTGTTTTCTTTCCGCCACAGTATCAGTAGGTGCATAGTAGTTAGCTGTCAATTGGAGAGGTGAAAGCTCAGAGCAGGCTGGGCAGTAGTATGACAAACTCCTGTTGACTAATACTTATTGCAAGATAAAATACTGACTAGTTTGTTCATGAAGGTGCTGCTTTCTACACAAGAGTTTTGGAAAGCTGTTAGCACTCAAATGCGGTGTCATACCTGGTCCAAACCCATAGCTGGTGTGGCTGTTCTGTGGGAGGTTCTAAAACCTGTGTTGTTTTCTGGAATTGTTATGGATCTGTTCTGTCAACTGTCATGGAAGCCACATTGGAAGTACCAGTTAATTTGTGTGAGTTTTTTGCTCCACACGCTTGTAGGAATTCAACAGTCCCAGAAGATTTTAAACTCTAGGTCTGGAGCCTTCAGCAGAGGAAGGACATGGATCTGATGGATGAGTCCAGAGGAGGCCACAAAGATGATCAGAGGGCTGGAGCACCTCTCCTGTGCAGACAGGCTGAAGGAGCTGAGGTTGTTCAGCCTGAAGAAGAGGCTCCAGAGAACCTAATAGTGGCTTTCCAGTACCTGTAGGGGGCCTCTGAGAAAGCTGGAGATGAACTGTTTACAAAGGCCTGTAGTGATATCACCAGGGGCAATGGTTTGAAATTAGAAAAGAGCAGATTTGGATTGGATGTTAGGAACAAGCTCTTTACCATGAGGGTGCTGGAACACTGCAACAGGTTGCCCAGGGAGGTAGTTGAGGCCCCATCCCTGGATGTATTCAAGGGACCCTCACATTTGACCCTTCTGGATGTTGTAGGGCTTGAGGCTTTCCTCCTGCCTGTGCATCCTGATGGGTTGTTTACAGAATAAGAGGGATGACTACCTTAAACTGCTACCTGTAGAGTGCACCACTTGGGATGCAGTAGAAAGCCTTGTTAGTTTAAATTTTGTTCCAAAATAAAGACTTTAAAAAAAATATATTTTTTGTAGAACTACAAGGAGGAGTAAGAATTTTTGAATATCTTTTAAATAAATCTCCCACAGATGCTTAGAACAAGAAGGGTTCTCTTTTCCATTGCGTGACTCAGTGACATCCGAAGGGGAACCTGGAAGTGAAAGTGGCACCAGCTGTTTTTCCCCATTTCTTATTTTTGGTACCACAATTTGCCCTTCTTTGTTTGCTGAGCTGTAAACCCTCAAATGAAAACAGGCAGGGCATAAATACAAGGAGGTCTTTGTTGTATGGCATTCAATTAGTGTAATGATGATTAATAGGAAGTTTAAGATGGGAAATAGAGAAGCCCTTCAATGACTCACTGAAGTTATCTGGGAGTTGTATCTGTTATCTGTGTGTGTTGGATGTGTAATTAGTGAATAGACCAGAAAGAGGTTGGGGGAAGGCCCCCTAATCTTAAATCTGGAGCCTTGTAGAATTTCTTTGGGAAGCTTTATTCGATCTTAATGTTGTTTCAAGTGTTTAGGCTTCAAAAGTAATCTATTATCAGTCTAAAATAAGAAAGCAGAGATTAGGTTTGCTCTTGCCTTTCCAATCATAAACCCTATGTAGGCTCTTCTCAGATGGAGCAGAGGAGACTGAGAGATGACCCCATTCGTGTTTATAGAGATGCAAAGGGCAGTGTTGGAAGGACAGAGCCAGGCTCTGATCAGTGATGCCCAGTGACGGGACAGGGGTCAGTAGGTGCAAGCTGGAGCAGAGGAGGTTCCACTGGAACGTAAGGAAAGACTTTGCCACTGTGAGGGTTTCAGAGCCCTGGAGCAGGCTACCCAAAGACGATGTGGAGTCTCCTTCTATGGATGCCTTCCTGTGTGACCTGCTCTAGGTGATCCTTCTCTGGCAGGGGGGTTGGACTCAATCTCTGGAAGTCCCTTTTAACTCCTACCATTCTGTGATAGCTTAAATACCAGTTCATAGTACTGAAACTACTAGATTCTGAGGCCTTATTTGTAACTACTTGATTAATGATGCTTTTGAGCAAAGGGGCTTACCATTGTGAATTTGGTTTTGAATAGCTCCTGTTTTCATCCTCTTTGATATGGACTTGACATCAAGATTAAGAGCATACTGGTCTCTTATTTAGGTGTTTGGAGAAACTGGTTCTGTTAGCTAGCAGTTGTGTAATGCAGCCATATGGATACATCATCTTCCCTAGCTTCATCCTCGTGAGGTGTTGCAGTGGTTTTGAACATCCACTGTCATGCTGGTTTGAGAAATAGCTGTATCAGCCCCATCAAGCAGAGGGAAATGTCCACTGTGCTTGGTTCTGGAAGTAAACATCTCCAGTGTGAACTGAAAACTAATCATTAAGCAACAGAAGATAAGTGCTCAAACATGGCTTTGAATTTTTGCATAATTTAAGATGTGATAAGATAGTGCTTGGGCAATAAATTATTAGATGTAATGAAATTAACCTGTTAACCAAATAGCTCTCAGCCTACTCTCCCTTTTCTCTAAGTCACACTTTTTCCTTCATGATGTTGGTTGGCTGTTTGTTTTTTTTTAAACAGAGATCATTGTATCTATCTGCTAAAACTGCTATTTTGTTCTTGCTTGTTTAGACCTCCCCTCTCAATGTTCTGGGCTTTTTCCTACACCTTCCCGTGTATGATCCTTAAAGTTTCCAGAATACCTCATTCTGTCTATGTTCTCTTCACAATGGGGAGTATGTAGCTTGGAAGCTCTGACAGAGCACCCATTCACTACAGGAACATGAAACTTCATTTCTAGACCTTCCAGTGTGAGAAGTCATCTTCTTTCACTAGAGGCTAGATCTTGATATTCATAGTTTTCTCACACTCAAAGCTACCTGAGTCCTCCCAGCTTGTTCTCCCAGTGGTCTGTAGACTTGTGATAGTGCACTTCATTTTACCTGTCTTTTGCCCTTGACTAGTGCACAACGAGTGCCTAACTCTATAGCTTTTCCTTGCTCTGCGTTTTCATTCTTATACCACGTGTCCTGGTAATGGACAAGCAGTAGGAAGGTGACATTTCCTTCCTGCCAGTGTCATCCCTGCTTATTGATTAAAACAAGGCTGTATTGATTGACTTTCTGTAGCTTTCTTCCCAAATATGTGGTCATAAAAGCCATTAGAATTGGCCAGTTCATAGTTTATTGCCATTCGGAAGCATTCAGTGCTTATGAGTGGTAAGTGGAGTTCTGGAGCATTAGAGTTTGAATATTTGTTCCTTGCAATAGCATTTCCTGCAAAGGAAATGATTTATTAGCAGTGAGAAATTACAGCTGAGCTGAGGCCTGAAGAAGGGAGTTTGTCTATTGATATGATTTAACATTAACTTGCTTCAGCTTCTGTTTGTTATTCCTTACTAACTGTGAGCTTCTGTTGCTTGATATTTCTGTTCAGATGTTAGAAGGAAGTACAACAATGGAGACTAGAGTTGAAAATAACCTGTAAGTGAAGACTTTTGAATTCTGGCTTAATGACACAAAAACTTCATCTGTTGTTCCCAGTACGAATTCAGACACGGATGTGATGCAGTGTTCTTTAAATGCCACTGAGTGCAGGGGCTGCATTCTGCTGAACCCTTTCCCTGTGGTGCATGAAATGACAAATGGGTGGGTGATGAATAGCCTGGTGCTGTGTTGTCTGCACCCTTTTGAAAATGTTATTCTTCTATGCAGCTGTTCAAAAGAGTTCTCCTACCCAGACAACTGCTTTGCTTCTTCTCTTAGGTTTGAAGTCATTTACAAATACTTCTTTGACATGTTTTCTGGTATTTTGCCTCAAAACAGTGAGGTTGTTACCATTTCTCTTTTGGAAGCAGTCCAACAGGTCCATTAAAAAGAAATACATATTTGATTCCTTTTCATTACAGGAACAGAATGTTCTCTCCAATATCTGAAATATTTGGGCTTGTTCCTCCAGTTTAAACAGACTTCTTTGAGGCAGGAAACTTTAAAACTAAGCTTAGTAGTGTAGCAGCAATTAAAGGTACTTAAAGGCTGCTGTCATGTTGTGCAGTGATTGGATTTTAGTTTCAGCAGTTTTTAATAGTATCTGTGTTTTGTTATTTTTCAGTTCATAGTCTGTATGTGTTGCAGACTCTGAGGACTGATGTGGCAGCTCGGCGTTAGCTGCATGTAGTTGTGTATCCCAGGCTGAATCAAAAGCAGTGTGAGCACCTCTGCTCTGGTGAGACCCCACCTAGAGCACTGGATCTAGTACTGATGCCCCTAGAATAAGAGTGACATAGAACTGTTGGAGTGGGTCCAGATGAGGCCATGAGGATGGTCAGAGGGCTGAAGAACCTCCCCTATGAAGACAGGCTGGGGCTGTTCAGAGTGGAGAAGAGAAGGCTCCAAAGAGGCCTTGGAGCAGCTTTCCCAGGACGTGCAGGGGGCCGCAAGAACACTGGGGAGGGACTTTTGTACAAGGGCTTGTAGTGATAGAACAAGGTGCTTGAGGAGGGCAAGTTTAGACTGGAGATTAGAGAGACATTCTTGACAGTGGGAGTGGTGAGACACTCGAACGGGTGGTCCAGAGAGGTTGTAGATGCCCCCTCACCTGGAAGTGTTCAAGGCCAGGTTGGATGATGCCTTGAGCAGTCTGGTCTAGTGGAAGGTGTCTCTGTCACGGCAGGGAAGTTGGAACTAGGTTATCTTTAAGGTCCATTCCAACCTAAACCATTCCATAAATCTACATTGCAAATATTTTGTAGATGGTAATATTGCATTTTATTAGCTCCTCTCTTGTGCTCAGACATCCTGGTGGTCTCCTGCAGACCACACTCTGATATCCCAATGTACTTTTTGTTGTGGAGTGCCTGATACTGGGGCTGGTGTTCTGGACGCATTCCCAGGAGAGCTGGGTATAGCTCTGGCTGCAGTCTCCTGCAGTGCCATCAGCTTGTGGTGCTTCCTGCTAGTGTGGCCATGGCTTGTTTTTAGGTCTAGACACGAGTGAGATAAGATGTAAAATGCATGGGTTGTTTTTTTTCCTAAGCATGGTTTATTATCTGAAGGAAAGTGTTATGATAAGCACTTTTTGCAGTCATCTTTTGTGTGTCTGAGTGCTTTGAGCTTTATGACTTTAATAATTAACTAAGCCTGTTTGTTCTTAGCAGTGAGAAGAGACCTTCTCTATATTGGGTCAATTTGTATGGTTTATATTTAAGGAGGAGAGAGTGGTTACTTAGTAGATTACATTAAACTTCAGCCAGTGAGCTGGTATTGATCCATGAACTGAGCTCTTCTTCTTGAGTTTCCTTAGCTGAGGAGCGGAAGTGTGTTCCCTGGTGGCAGGAGAGTAGTAAATGGAGTAAATCTCTGTAGATTTTGGTTCCTGATGTTTTTTCCCCAGACATGACATACACCACTTGCTGGTGGCTGCCCATGGATTCTGTTCCTTCTGGGCTGTGTTAAGCATGCAGCAAATGGTGACTCTGGGCTGAGAGCTGAAAGGCAGCCTGCAAAACCACTCTGCACGTTGGTCATCTGCAGTGGCCTCTCCAGGGTGGGGCTGTTTGGTGCTGCCAACCACTGACCTTTCTGCTTGTGGGTAGAGGGTTTTGCTGGTATAAACAGCTCAGTACATATGAGTGCTTTTTTTAGGCTTTGTTTTCAGCAGCTTTGAGAGAGCACTAAGGGTTGGACACTGGAGCATGGGAGGTTCCACATAAACATAAGGAAAAACTTTTTCACTTGTGAGGGTAACAGCCCTGCAGCAGGCTGCCCAAAGAGGTTGTGGAGTCTCCTTCTCTGGAGACATGCAACTCCCAACTGGGTGTGTTCCTGTCTGACCTGTCCTAGGTGATTCTCCTCTGGCAGGGGGGGTGGACTCGATCTTTTGACGTCCCTTCCAGCCCCTCACATTCTGTGATTGTCTGACTTTGTGACTTCGTGTCCAAGCTTCAAGCTTGCTTCAACAGAAGAGTGACTCCTTTCAGCAGTCTCTTTCTCTTCTCCAGTTGTTTCACTTGTGGCTGTTAGTGAGCAGTTCTCTTAACTTTCTTTTCTTTAGAAGTTGGTAGTATTCAAAAGTTAGTAATTTACTTAATCTTTATGGTGGAGATAAGGAGGAAGTGATGATATGACTTCCTCTTGAGATAGTTCACTGAGCTGCTGGCTGCTGCAGGAGGGACTTGTGAATGTTGTGTAAGTAACATGAGCTTAAAGATCTGGTCCTTAGCCCTTTGGGAGACTCACCAGCCGGCCTTGTGCTAGTGTTTCTCTCGTGTACCATTGGAGATGACATTCTGTTGTTTCTGGGCAGGATCTGTCCCTAAGGCAGTAAGTCTGTTTCTTCATGATGGATTCGTGTATCAACAGATGATACTAGATCATGCCTGAGGAAATCCAGAGCCATTGCTCAGAGCTGCAGTAATTTCAAACATTAATTTATGTTCCCATCAAAGCTAATGCAGTCACTGGCCCGTGCAGCAGCTTATCACCTTCCATTTACACCCCTGCAAGATGGTGTGCTGTAACACAGAGTAAGTCACAGATTAAAAATAATCCTCCAAAAAGAGGAACCTGAGACAGTGAGCAGCTGCTTCTCCAGTTCTCAGATCCTGTTCTCTACAGCCTTCCTATGATGTGCTTTTTGCATTAATCAACTGTCTCTTGAAGCTGCAGAGAGAGAAGTGGTGCTGGCCTTACAGGCCAGAAGCATTTAGACATCCATTATAGAAATCATGTGAAATCTTAAGTGATGCAATTGCACATTCCTCTTAATACCTAGATAAGATCTGCGCTTACATGCAGAGTGTTGGGCTAACCCCAGGCAAGGCTGAGTGGGGATTTGAAGAAATAATTGGAGGGTTTTTTTTTCCATCTTGTATTACTGAATAGTTTTCTTCAGCTGAAGTTAGCCTGCAGCCCTCTTTGAGATAAGGTTTTCTGCTAGTTGCTTGGATATCAGTAATTACAGAAAGACACTGAAATTGTCTATAAGCAAAAGATTGTGTTTCAGACAATTAATGAATAAGTAGGACTTCCTGAATAGTTAGGATGAGTTGATACCATTTCATGAGTTGCCAGATTTGGAGTCATGAGTTACCAGACATCTTTGGAACAAAAAGCTGGACTTAGAAAAGCAGAGGTTTCTTTCTTGGCGTGGCTGGCTGGTTTCAGGCTTCAGTTTTATTGAGTATTTAATTCATAGATTCATGGAATGGTTTAGATTGGAAGGGACCTTCAAAATCACCTAGTTTCAACTTCCTGAGAGACACCTTCTGCTAGATCAAATTGCTGAAAGCCTCATCCATTGTGGCCTTGAATACCTCCACGGACAGGGCATCCATGACCTCCCTGGGCAACCTGTTCTGGTGTCTCACCACCCTCACTGTGAAGAATTTCTTCCTAATCTCCAGTCTAAATATCCCTTCTTCCAGCTCAGACATTGCTGCTCATCCTAGCACTGCAGATACTGGAAGGCCACTCTAAGGTCTCCCGGGAGCCTTCTCTTCTCCAGGCTTTCCACTACCTGAAGGGGGAGTATAAGAAAGCTGGGGAGGGACTTGTGATGGTTACTCTCAATAGGCATGTTTGGAGAATGCAGTGAATGTTTAATGAAGCCTGTAGCTTCTTTTGGTTCCTCAGCTCTAGTCTGTTAGTATTTAATGCCCATGAATTTGTGGCTGTGGGCTTGCGGTTGTTTGGAGTTGCTTATTTTCAATTACTCTGCAGTTGTCTGTGCTTTGGTGTGTGTGGTATTAGTGTTTTATGCTCAGCCACTATTCTCACTGGTGGATGTACCTGTCTGCTGCTTTTCTTCCTTCTGCTCCATGATATTATTTTCCTCCAGGGTTCAAGGGCTGAAGATCTCAAAAGAGATCTGAGGGGAAGACAGAGGTAATAAGAACTACTACATGTGTTAAGCTGTAGTGGATATGAATTAAAAAAAGGTCAGATTCTGAAAAAAAAAAGGTTTAATGGTCTGGATCCTGAGCTGGCTGCAGTGTATTTTTGATGCCCATTAGTGGTCTGTTATTCATACTGCTGTTTAGACACCTTGGTGTTGAGGGTTGTGCCTATCTGTTGGCCAGCACCTTGAGGTAACTAAATTTGGACAAAGCTGGTTTGACATGGAACTAGCAGCAGAGATCTGAACCGAAATTTCCTCTGGGAATCTAGGAATAACCCTTGAAGTATTTTTAACTTTGCAGCAGGCAGCCAAGTTGCAAATGTAGTTAAACTTAACACAGGCTAATTTCTTTTTTGATGAATCTGAACTCATCTAATTAACTGGCTTAGCCTGAAATTTGCATGTGAGGTGTTACTTACCCTCCTTTCATCTGAAATACTGCTAACAGGCTTGTTCATTGTGAAGGGGAACCTTGTAGGGTTTGCCCTCTTTGTTGCTGAACATAATGCAGAGAAAAACAGGCAACTTGGATCATTTGTACTCAGTGCTGTTCAGCACAAAGTCTACTTTAGAATCTGCCATGGACCTGACTTGGAGTGCCCACACGATGCTAGCACTAGTGGAAGTGATGCTCCAGTTGATCTCCTTGGCTGGCAGGAGGGGTGTGCAAGCTGGTTTGGGCTTTGAAACACGAGTGCTTATGTAGAAATAGGGTATTGATTGTAGGGATGTGTCAGGGAGCTCTAAAATGGCTTGGCTGCTTCTGGAGTCCTTGAAGTCAGCTGCTGTTTGCCTGCTTAAATTCCTCAGTTGAAGTGGTTCTGATGGATGTGCTAATTTGAGCAGTCAGCAGTGAAATGTAACTTTCTAAATAGTTTGTTTTCCTTTTACAAGTCCTATAAATGAAATGAGTGAATCTGAAGAGCTTTCTTTGCATCTGCTCTGGAAGGCAAGTTGGTATATTCTTGAGACAGTGTTTTTCCCTCAAGTTTTCATTCGTGATGTGTTTTTATACAGGAAATAAAAGCTAAAGGGGCTCTTTACATGGCTTGAGACAGCTTACAACATAGTAAACACTACTTTGTTTCCATTAGACTAAAAAAAATCTCAACTAATCTCCTTAACTCCCTAACAGTGCAATTTTTTAGGGTAGCTTTTGGTGTAGTCATAGATATAAGTGGTCTGGACATTTAAATGTGTAGCATGGGACAAGTGATGCAGAGGAAGCTCTGCAAAGGTGGTGCATTTATTTCAGTAGTTTCAATGAGTTCACTGTGCAGGAAACACAATTCCAAGTTTCCCTTGAGTCTTAAATTTGCACTGAGAAAACATTTTACTGATATACAGATTGCCTTGGGTTGGAAGTGACTCTCAAAGTCAACTTGTCCAACCCTCTTTCAGTCAGCAGGGACACTTCCAACTAGATCAGCCTGCTCAGGGCCACATCAAGTCTGATCTTGAATGTCTCCAGGGATTGGGCCTCAATCACATCCCCAGGGCAACCTGCTCCAGTATTTCACCACCCTCGTTGTGAAGAACTTCTTCCTGATGTCCAACCTAAATCTGCCCTGCTCCAGTTTCAAGCCATTGCCCTGTCACCATAGGCCCTTCTAAACAGTACCTCCCCAGCCTTTTTGTAGGTCACTTTCAGGTGTTGAACTGTGGCATTAAGATCTCTCTGGAGTCTTCCCTTCTTCGTGATGGATTGAGATTAGGAGCACAGGTTGATTCCACTAAATAAGTTTATTTGGAAAAATAATTAGATGAACCATTAGCTCTATTGTTAGTGCAAAATCAATAGTAGTAATTGTAGCTGAGAACTCAAGGTAACTTATTTTGTCATTACTTAATTAAGAAAATCTGATGCCTGGCTCTTAGTGTCTGTACCTTTCTACAGGCAATTTGGTATAGCCATGCTTCTGCTGTAAGTGTTTTGCTGTTAATTTATTATTTGCAGGCAGAAAGGATTTCTCTTGTGGGATACTCATACTCTGGAGTTATGGTTACTCAGGAGCATTTTAGGTAGTTGATGGCAGCCATTTGCAGTGATATCAGTGATATGCCTGATGGCAGCTTTAATACAAGATTTAAGTATTGATTTTCTTGCTCTGGGCAATTTTGGATTGCTGATATACTTGCATGGAGAATCACAGAGTGCTAAGGGTCGAAAGGGACCTCCAGAGATCGAGTACAACCTCCCGCCGCGAAGTGGGACCACCTAGGGCAGGTCACCCTGGAATGTGTCCAGGTGGGTTTTGTAAATCTCTAGAGGAGGAGGCTCCACAGCGTCTTTGGACAGCCTGCTCCAGGGCTCACAGTAAAGGGTTTTCTCATGTTGAGATGGAATTTCTTGTGGTTGAGTTTACATCCACTGCCCCATATCCTGTCACTTGGGTGTCACTGAAAAGAGACTGATTCCATCCTCCTGACAGCTACTCTTCAGATATTTGTAGACATTGGTAAGGTCCTCTCTTAGCCTTTTCTTCTCCAGGCTAAAGAGCCCCAGGTCTCTCGGTCTTTCTAAGAGAGATGCTCCAGTCTCTTAACTATCCAGTATCTGCCCAGAAAGGCTGTGATCATAGAGTTAAGGGCATGAATGGACACAGCACTAAAACAAGCAACACTTGTAACCTGCTGTTGTGCTGGGAAAGGGCTGTTGAGTCCAACTGAAAAATAAAGACAGTTTTCAGCTGGGGTAAAAATCTATCCATAAGGCTCAGGTGGGGCACTGCAGTAAGACTCCCTGGCTGCTGCTGACTTGGGTGTTCTTGCACAATCTCAGATTTTACTGTTAATATTGATTCAAATTTGTTCAACTACCAGCTTGAGCTTATCAATTGAAAATGTTACAGCAAGGCTTAACACAGCCCTCAAACCTTGCCTAAATGACTTCAGAACTGAGTTCGCCATGCTTTCAGTTAGCCCGTTCTGCATGAAAGTGGTGCTTTCTGTTTTGAGGGTCAGGTGTAGAGAAAGTGGCTTTAAATATTTGGGGCTCAACATACTTATTTTCAGCAAAATAGTTTGCATGATGTGCAAGTTTTGCAAGCCTTCATGGTTGGATACTCGGGAATGGTGCAGGGATGAGTCATCAAATTGCTACAGTTACACAATGCAGTACTCACTGGTCTTGTAAATACGAAATATTAATACAGGATGGATACAAGCAGGTTTGGGATATTGACTCTTTATTCCAGACACTCAGAAATTAAATGAGAGCTTGAGTGTCTTTGAAACAGCTACCTAAGCACAGATACAGGCTGGGTGAGGTGTGGTTCAAGAGCAGCCACAAATAGGACTTGGGGATGCCAGCTGATGATAAACTTGCCATGAACCAGCAATGGTTGCTGGCAGCTGTGTGGCAGAAGGCAGCTGTGTGCTGGGATGCATCCAAAGCAGTATGACCTGCAGGACCTGGGAGGGAATTCTGCCTTTCTACTCTGGTAAGAAACCATCTGGAGCACTGCATCCATTTCTGGTGCCCCCAGCATAAGAAGGATGCCCTTGTAAAAAGTCCCTCCCCAGCTTTCTTGTAGTCCCCCTTCAGATACTGAAAGGTTGCCATTAGGTCTCTGTGGAACCTTGTCTAGGCTGAACAATCCCAGCTCTTTCAGCCTGTCCTTGTAGCTGAGGTGTTCCAGTCCCCTAGTCATCTTGGTGGCCCTCCTCTGGACCCACTTCATCAGGTCCATGTCCTTCCTGCGTTTCGGCCTCCAGATCTGGATGCTGTACTCCAGGCCTTACCTGGAGTGAAGTTGTTCCTTTGTGCACGCAAAAAAAGTCCCTCGAGGAACACAGAAAGTGCAGCCCCTGGCCAAATGACTTTCCAGAGTCTCTGAAAATACTTAATGGTAGATGGACTCAACCTATGGTCCACTGTCACTGTAAAACACTTTGAAAGCAAAGGTCTAAGGTTCACCAAGCTAAACTTATTTTAATTTTAGGTAGTCCTGTGAGAAGCAGAGAGTTTGACTCGATGATCTTTATAGATCTTTTCCAGCTTGAGATACCCAGAAATTCTGTCCTGAAAGTTAACTCTTGCTGACCATGGACATGTCTGTATTTGACATCTGTACTAGTCACTGCTTGTTTCAGCTTAAACTATTTTTGCAAGCACAAAATAAGCTTATTCCCCTTCATTTCTTACCTAGTTAGCTCTTCTCCCAGTTACCAGGTCTTATTTTAGTGCAGTTATTGCTGGAAGCTCAAACATAAATATACTTGAAATACTAAAAGAGTCCACCACGATGCAACAGCTGAAGGCAAAATTAGAAGAAACCCTCTGATACTGAAAATAAGGCACCATTTTTGTTTGGCTTCTGACTGAGCACCCAAAAGTTTACAGGGTGGCAGGGTAATTTCAGTGCCAGCAGACAGTTACCCAGTTTGTGTTCTGAGTAGCTAAAAACAAATCCTGTGGTCTGACCAGAAGTTGTAGATGGGATGTTTTTAAGACAGCTAACATTTTATGTGCCCACTTTGACACCTCTCATAGATTGCTAGACTGGTTTGGGTTGGAAGGGACCTTAAAGATGATTTAGTTCCAGCCACCCCACCAAGGACACCTTCCACTAGGCAAGTCACTCAAGGTCACTACTAGGCAAGTCACTCAAGGCCACATCCAGCCTGGCCTTGTACACCTCCTATGATCATCTCACTAATTTATTTATTTATTTATAAAAAAGCATGTTTTGTCTTGTTAAATAATTAATGGAGACATATTGGAAGGAACCATTTTCTCTGGGCAACCTGAGTGAAGTTAACCTCCTAGCTGGAGATATGTCTATGGTGGTGCTGTCTGTGAGGCCAAACATTTTTAGTGACCAGATTTAAATAACTCTCCATGCCTTTGTATGCTTTGATATAGGCATCCTTAATGTCATTCCTCCCCTTATAGCCTTAGGCTATACTTCAGAAGGCATTTTTTGAAGGAATGACTCCTTGCTGTTGGGTTGGCATGAGCACAGTCTTGTCAGTATCCTCCTGTTTCTGACCTTGCTTTTGTAAGCACTGTAGTGGTTCTGCACTTCCTTGCATACTCATATGTACAGATTTTGAAGACTGTGATAAGTAAGGGTTGTGTCTGGAAAAGAGCAGTCCAAGAGGAGGGGTCTTATCAATGCTGACCTATACTTAAAGGGTGGGTGACAGGAACATGGGACCAGGCAATTTGCAGTGATGCCCAGTGACAGGACAAGAGGTAACAGACACAGACTTGAACATATGAAGTTCCACTGGAACATGAGGAAAAACTAATTTAAGAGTGCTGGAGCCCTGGAGCAGGCTGCCCAGAGAAGCGTTAGAGTCTTCTCTCTGGAGACATTCAAAGTCTTCTGGATGTATTCCTGTGTGACCTTCTCTAGGTCAACCTGCCTTGGCAGGGGGATTGAACTTGATCTCCAGAGGTCCCTTCCAACATCTATGATTTTGTGATACTGTGTGAGCCTTGCTGTGGGAGGAGTTGAGTCACATCCTGTGCAGTTTATTAGTGGTTCTGCAACTCCATTTAGTTTACACTTCAGTATATTTTTGAGTCTCTCAGTAGATAACTGAAGAAAATCCCCTGCTATCCCTGATCAAGTATCAAGATGTTAATAAGCTTTGTTGAACAGGGTTAGAAAATGGTGCTCATTCCATCCTAAAGAGAGGCTTGCATTGATTTGGAAAGGCTTTAAATGGTTTGAGATTTTTCTGGCTATATTGGAAGCAGGAAGCCCTGAGAGACACGGGCTCATGGCTTTGAGATGGTAAAGATGGTTACTCAGCTTTCCTCCTTACTGCTGTGGTCCAGTTGTCACATAGGATGGTGAATTCCTCTCCTCCCCTGGGTGAATGTGTAATTAATCCCTTCAGCAACCCTTGTGCTGGCAGAGCTGGTTTCAGAGTGCAATTTGAGTATCCAGACCATGAGCTTGATCTACTGGGTTTAACTCCAAGATATGCAAGTAGGTAGTAGTTATTCCTTATCGTTTCTTTACCTTCAGAGTCAGAGTGGTGATTAGTTTGAGATCAGAGCCTGTTGAGCAGAACTGTTTGGATTAGTGTTCCTTATTTTGTAATTTTAACTGAAATTTCCTGGTACCTTTGCTAGTGAGTGGAAATTCTGTCAAAATTAGGTTTTTAAAGGCTTAATTGATCTTTAACTCAAATCAGAATTGCTCGTGTACTCTGAAGAGTAGCAGGGAAGAGAAACTCTTGTTTTCTGTCACTTTCCCTTTTATTGCAGCCAAAGTTTGTCATTGAACACTGCTGTTTTTTTCAAGATAACACAGCTATTGTCTAGTTTTGTCTATCTGTCCTTTGTATCCTGTGCATCCATTCTTTGGTGGGGAAATCTTTCTCACCAAACAAACTTAGCAGTGTTGCCTGCTTGGCTACTCCTGTGGCTTGCATGTCTTGTCCCAGTTCCCAGGATTATTGCTGTCACTTCTGTAATTGTTCTCTGGATACTGGAACTAGAAGTGGGTTAAAGAAGAAAGCTGCACCGTGCTGTTTCTCTTCAGAGATAATTAAGTGACTAAAGGCACTCCCAAGTCTTGAAGCATGGAGGAAACTCTACCTGTAACAGAAATCTGGGTGGCACATACAGGTTTGATAGGTTTCTGCTAGAAAAACTGTAGCTTTTTTGGTTTATCTCCTGAAAGAGATGAGCCTTGCAGGCTGAGTGTCATTCATGTACAGAAAAACTTGGGTGCTTTTGCCCGTAATGTCATACAGCTGTGGAACAACGATGCTTGAGATGTCAGTTTTCGTTGCTGCCAGGTATCTAAGGATCTTCAGTGAAACTGCTTTATGAAGTTTTAAAATAACTGCCTTTTTTTTTTGCCTTTGGGGATCTTTCCTGGTTGTTTTTCTGTTGGAAGCTTTTCATGATCTCCAAGAGAAATGAGTTTTCTGTAATGATTCTTGTCAGTACCTCCTTCTCCCTAAGGAACTTTTGAACCACTTTGCCATGTTCATCTGCATCTCATAGCAATCCTGAAGACTTGTGGTGTTGTGGAGCAGAAAGACTAAAGAAAGCCTGAAGTGAGGTGAGGGATCTGGGATGCAAATCTTGAGGAAGGAAACTTTTAAAATCCTGCAGCTTGTAGGGCAGTTTGTAAGCTTTGCTGCCATCACTGGCTTTGCTCGTGGGATAAAGACACACCTGTTCTCAGTGTACCTTATTCAGTTGGGTTATAACAACTAAAAGGCAGTGGAAAACATATCTGCGTAGACCCATTGTTATCCCTTTGCCGCTGCCATTCCCAGTAGGGGATGGAGAGTGCTTCTTCCAGGCTAATTAAGGAATGACAGCTGGGTGGAAACAATCTTTCTACTTTTGCAAGAGCTGTGAGCAACTTAACAAGAATTTCTGGGGGAAAAAAAGATGAACTTAGAAACAAGATGAATTGACATAATTTAGAAGTTGAACTTACACTGAGAAGCTGCTAGGCTCTTGTGGTTGTGGAGATGAAAAGTCAGGTCTGTGTCTTCTGGAGTCTGCGACTTCAGGTCAGTTGTATTGCAGGGGCTCATGGCCTTGCCAGAGTAACTGGAGTCAGAAGTCATCATTTGCACCAGGTTTTGGTGCTGTTCAGCAGCAGAACTGTAGGCAAATGGAGTGAAGTCCCAGTTGATGTCACTTTAAAACTATTTGGGAAACTTGGGGTTGTGGTTTAACCCCAGTCAGCAGCTAAGCCCCATTCAGTAACGTGCTTGTTCCACTCCAGTGTGATGGGGGGAAATTGGAAGAATGAAAGAGAGAAGCCTTGTGGATTGGGATAGTTATATCTTAAAGGAAAAGACATGCAGATGAGCAAAGCAAACCAGGGAATTCCTTCCTTGCTTCCTACGGGCAGGCAGGTGTTCAGCCATCCCCAGGAAAGCAGGACTCCATTATGTGTAATGGTGACTTGGGAAGACAAATTCCAGCAATCCTTCCTTCAGCCTCAGTGATTTATATGCTGAGCATGATGTCATAAGGTTTGGGACATCCTTTTGGGTGCATTCACCCTCAACTTCTTCTGCACCCTCAGTCTACTAACTGGTGAGTGGAGAACCAGAAAAGGCCTTGACTCTGTGTAAGCCCTGCTTAGCAATGAGGAAAACTCTGAATTATCAACCTTGTTTCCAGCAGAAACCCAGACCACATACCCCACACCCCTATACCAGCTGCTACAGAGAAAAATAGCTCAGTCCCAACCAAAACCAGCACACCCACAGAGGTGACCAGAACGGGAGCTGTGTGACGAGGGTGGGTGTGGTAAACAGCAAGGTACAGGTTGAGAAGAGGGAGCAGCATGCCAAAGGGAAGAGTTGAACTTGTAGATTCCTATCTTTCTTCTTGCACAAGAGCTGGAGACCTTCCTAAGCAAAGGCTGGTGACTCCAGCTGCTTGGAATTCTGAAATTCTTAATTTGCCAAGTGCTGTGGATGTGCAAGATAGATCAGAGTTGTCTAATTGCTTCTTCCAGACAGCAAGGCAAGATCCACCCGGTCATCTTTTAGTCTCCAGTTAGTACTTTAGAGACACAGTAGAGGCTGAGTTAGGATGTTTGTGATTGAGAGAATTATGCCAAAAGAAGTGTTTAGGAAAGAAGTAGAGTGAAGTTTTTAGGGAGGGAAGATCTAATAGGGAAAACAAGCTATGTGTAAGGATGTGTGACTGTTGGAGTGAGTCCAGAGGAGGGTGACCAGGATGATCCAAGCACTAGAGCACCTCCTCTACAAGGATAGGCTGAGTGGCCTGGAGAAGGGGAGACTGCAAGGGGGACCTTAGAGCTGCCTTCCAATACCTGAAGGGATCCTACAGGAAGGCTGCAGAGGGACTTCTCTTAAGGATGTCTAGTGACAGGAGAAGTGTGTATGGTTTTAAGCTAAGAGAGAGTAGGTTTAGACTGGATCTTAGGAAGAAGTTCTTCAGTTAAAGGAGGATGGTCAGACTCTGGAATAGGTTAACCAGTGTGATTGTGGAGGCCCCCTCCTTGGAAGCATTCAAGGCCAGGTTAGATGATGCTCAGAGCAACTAAGTCTAGCTGAAGGTGTCCCTGCTGACTGTAGGAGGATTGGACAAGATGGTGTTTGAGGGTCCCTTTCAACCCAATGCAGTCTGTGAGCCTGTGAGTTTAGGAGACAGTTCGTAACCTACAGCCCAGAGTGAGTTAGCAGTGGCAGGAGAAAGCAATGGCAGAGTCTTGCATTGACCTACTGAAGCAAAGCTAAGTTGGGAGTAAACTGATGTCATGTGGGATTTCTGATGAATATTCTGACCCAAGTCATCCAGGTCTGATTATTTTCCATGAGAGCTCCTGTTCCTTGCTCTTAGCCTACAGGATTCATGCCTATGTTTAGTCTTCAGCTGCAAAAGGTGAGATGTTCCTTACTCATTTAAGGGCATACTAATTGAAAACACTGTTAACCAACATGCAATCACTGTAATTAATATTTCTACACACTCAATTTTAAAATAAAATTAAATTGGAAAAAAAAATCCCTGCAGAGTTCCCTGGGGTCATGTTTGCTTTTGTAGTTTAACTGCTGTGGGCCAGTTGGGTACCAGTAAGGCCATGGCTGCTTTGTGCTCCCTCTTGTGGCACCAGGCAGTGGGAGAGTATCTTTGACACGTGGTTTGCCCATCACTGGTGGTGCTGGTTATGGACACAGTGTAGTTATGAATAATTGGAATGGCCCCCAGGAGACCATAATTTAGAAGATGTGGAAAGTGTGGTTTACTTTTCCACTGGCAAAGTATGTCCAGAAACACTGAAAACTATCTGTGGGGTAACACAAAACTTTGCCTGCCTTTGTCCAGTTTTGGCTTCCCCCACTAACCATCCTCTGGCCTTGTATTTGTCGTTGTCATGTGCGTCACAGCAAGGTAGATTTGAAGTTTTCCATCACCCAGTGGACATAGTTTTTGTAATGGAATCTTTCATCCAGGTGATGCATGCTTTTCCTTACCTAACTGGAAGGCAGAAAAGGGTTCAAGGTAAACTTCAGCCACAGCAGTGGAGTAAAGCTTGCCTAAAGGGATAGCACTATCAATTTGCCATGTTTTCTGATTTTTCTGGTCCAACCTTTAGGCAAGAAGGAGGAGATCAAGCAGTGAATGCTTTTGAGGTGGAATTGCCTTTTGAATGAGGGTGGATGCAGCTGTTAAGGGGTTAATCCATAATATGCGATGACAGGAGTTAAAGGAATGGTGTGACTTACTCCATCATGTGTCTTTCTTGGGAGCATTGTTCCTCTTTTTGCTGAGGCAGCTAGTAGAGGGGAAGGAGGCTGAAATACACACAGGCAATGTTTTAGGACATCGAGGCAGTTAGTTGGTGTCTTCTGGGCACCAGCAACAGGGAGGACAGGGTTGGTGGGAAGCTACGTGAGCAGTTACTGCTTAGGTGTGGAGTACCAATGAATAGGCAGAAATAGCTGGTGGTTGTGCTATGGACAGCAAGGGGGAGCAGGTAATTAAAAAGGGAAGAAGGGTGAAAGGCTTTCAGAACCTGAGGTAAGACCTAAAAGAAACGTTTGCAGCCACATGTTGATAGATATTCTTACATCTCTGGTTCTCAAACAAAAGGCAAGGAAAGAATAGGGAGGAGCAGTTGTGATGTTGGGAGAGCAGGGTAATTATATCAGGGTGAAGCAAGACAGTGACTGGCAAGGGTTCTAGGACACAGGCTATGGCAGTGAGTTAGAGAGGTGTTGTGCAGGGAAGGGTCCCTCCTCGTGGTGAGCTAGAGCTGGAAAGGAAAGTCCCATTCTGTTGCATGTAAGTAGTGCATAGCCATTTTATTTTTTTTTTTCCAACTAGATGTATGCAATTTAACTTTGGCAGAAAGTGCTACTTGATTACTTTGACAGGTTTAATTACTTTGGCTTGAATAGGATGAAAGTGAATTTATTTCCCAGTGAGAAAAGTGTTGAAAGGCTGCATGAAAACCTGTCAAAGGAAATTGGAGAGGGGTTGGGGAGTTATCTTTACAGTAAATGGAATTGATAAACATGTCAGTTAAAAGGAGAATTTATTTATAACACCCAGGTTTTGTGGCCAGACTTCTTTGATAATTCTGTTCACTGGGAAAATGAATTTTATCTGTTCAATTGATTTGCTTTTTCATAATGCTTGCAGAGCAAGGATTTGCCATGGAATAAAAAAATCAAAGTCATAATTCTTCTTCTCTTTTTTTCCCCTAGAACACATCAGTAATGGAGGATCAGAATGAAGATGAGTCTCCAAAGAAAAATACCCTATGGCAGGTAGGACTTAACATTCATGTAGAGTTGGCATGGTTTTAGATGGTTCAGCTTTTGGGAAGCCAAGTCTTGCATCTGCATAATCATCCTTGTGTGTAGTTGACTGTATCATGCTAAAATTAGCTTAGCCTTCAAGTGAGGGCTGATGATGATGAATAATAGTTGAGAAATTACAAGATCTTCTCAGATTTTACACTTTGTGCTGACCTTGAAAGGACAATTCTGCGTCAGAGGATACTTGGGAGTACAGCTTGACCTCTTTGAGCACGGGTCTTTCATTAAACAGGCAAAACTCAGCACCTTTCCATGGCAAGGAGTTGCAACCAATTTGCTTTGAAGAAGTTCAGGAATATTTCAGAGAGCTGACAGTTGTTCCCCAGTAGCCCTGTTGGTCTCCTGAAGGGCTCAGAAGAGCCTGGCATCAATATTTGATTCTGTTTACTAATTAGCACCGTGTCCTGTGGTGCTCTCTTGTATCATCTTTATTTCTAGCTAAAGCTCCCAGGATTTTAATGATCCTTTTTATGTGGATGTCCCAAACATTGTCAGGAATTGGTTTTTCAAAACCAAAACAAGGCCATGACACTGTGTAATTCTCAGTTTTTAATTATAGACAAACAGCTCAATGCTGATATGAGGGGACCTTCAGTTTTGGTGTTATTTAGAGCACTAATACTCAACTTCAGAAGGTCTCTAAATGTGTGTTGTTTGAACTGCTGCAACCGGCATCAGTCATTGGTGGAGGTAGAGTGCAATATGGAGCTGAAAACACTGGTTTAATCTGGAAAAGTTTGTTCTGCAGGGAATTCAGTTCATAGAGTCATAGAATGATTTGGGTTGGACCTCCAAAGGTCATCTAGTCCAACCCCCCGGCAGTCAGTAGGGACACCCTCCAGGTTGCTTAGAGCCTTGTCAAGCCTGACCTTGAGTGTCTCCAGGGATGGGACCTTAATTGCATCCCTGGGCATCCTGTTTCAGCATTCCACCACTTTATGGTAATGAACTTGTTCTTAACATCCAATCTAAATCTCCTTTTCTCACCTTTCAAACTATTGCCCCTCAATCTGTCACTCCAGGCCTTTGTAAACAGTCCCTCTGCAGCCTTCTTTTAGCCCCCTTTCAGGTACTGGAAGGCTGCTCTAATGTCTCCCTGGCTGAACAAGCCCATCTCCCTCAGCCTGTCCTTGTAGGAGCGGTGCTCCAGCCCCTGATCATCATTGTGACCCACTCCATCAGGTCCATTTCCTTCCTGTGTTGATGCAGTACTGCAGGTGAGGTCTCCTCAGAATTCCTTGCTGTTTAAATCATAAGACACATAAGGGAGTTCAGGTCTTTTGGTGTAAGAAATAACATAATTATACACAAAGGTATTTAATCCATCTTTATCTATGGGAGATGAAACTTACATGGCATGACTCACAGCTCTAGGAATGTGTTTTGAAATGTTTTGTTGATCATTTCTTTGCATCTTCTCACATTCTTCCTTGTCAGAGTTCTTATAAAGCAGTTGCTTGTGTTGCTGACAAACACTGATGCCTCCCTTTCTGCACCCAGATAAGTAATGGAACCTCATCCGTGATTGTCTCAAGAAAAAGACCATCGGAAGGAAACTACGAAAAGGAAAAAGACTTGTGTATTAAATATTTTGACCAGTGGTCTGAATCAGATCAAGTGGAATTTGTGGAACACCTTATTTCACGAATGTGTCACTATCAGCATGGACATATTAACTCTTACTTGAAGCCCATGTTACAGCGGGACTTCATCACTGCGCTACCAGGTAAACCAATATTCATTTCACAGGAGGTGTTTTTGTGTTTAGATTCACAGAATGGTTTAGGTTGGAAGGGACCTTGGTGGTCATCCAGTTCCAACCCCCTGCCATGGGCAGTGACACCTTCCACTAGACCAGGTTGCTCAAGGCCTTGTTCAGCCTGGCCTTTGAACACCTCCAGGGAGGAGTTATCCACAACCTTCTGGAGCAATCTGTCCCAGTGTCTTGCCACCCTCACTGGAAAGAATTTCTTCCTTTCCAGTCTAAATCTCCCCTCATCCTATCACTAGAAGTCCTTGTAAAAAATCCCCCCTCAGCTCTTCTGTAGCCCTCTTCAGATACTGGAAGGGCACTATAAAGTCTCCCTGGAGATTTCATTTCTCCAGGCTGAACAGCCACAGTTCTGTCAGCCTGTCCTCTTTCTTGTTTGATACTTTGGGTGTATGAAAACCTTTTAGGACATCTCCAGATTTAATTTGTCTCCTATAAATAAAGCAAAGCTTCCTAGTTGACAGGAGGTTAGCTGCATTCACATCGGTGATTAATTGAATTGGCCACTGGATGCCAGTGTTGTTCCATGCAAAAGCAGTTAAGAGTAGCATATCCTGAAGGGTAGTTTGTGTTAAAATTGGAACCAAGTTATCCCAAAAGTATCTCTGCAAGCTCTGGTCTAAATTCCTTCTTCAATCCCCATCCCAGGTGTAGAAAATACTGCAGAGGTGTTCTCCTTTGGGAAGTATTTATTACACTTTAGTTTTGCACAAAGTTTCCCAGATCTTAAAGCAAAAGCTGCCTGCTAGATTCATAGAATGGCTTGGGTTGGAATTCCAACCTCTGCCGTGGGCAGGAACACCTTCCACTAGACCAGGTTTCTCAAGACCTCATACAGCCTGGCTGTGAACATCTCCATGGAGAGGGCATCCATGACCTCCCTGAGCAACCTGTTCCAGTATTTCACCACCCTCACTGTAAAGAATTTCTTCTTAATCTCCAGTCTCAATCTCCTCCCTCCCAGCTCAAAGCCATTGCCCCTTGTCCTGTCACTACAGGCCCTTGTAAAAAGTCCCTCCCCATCTCTCCTGTAGCCCCCTTCAGGTACTAGAAGGTTGCTCTAAGGTCTCTCTGGAGAGAGCTTTCTCTTCTCCAGGCTGAAAAAATCTAGTTTGTCTGCTCTTGTTGCTGACCCCAGAGCAAAAACACTTGTGGATCTTTGTAGTCTAGCCATGATTCCTTCCTTCTTTTGCCTAGAGACTCTACTGCCACTACTCAGTGTAAACCTGTATCAAGAGCTGGAATCTGTTCTTATGCATGTAGTGTGCATTTTTTCTGACCATTCAAAGCAGTAATAACCAACTGCATGGAATCTCCAGCTTTCAGTCTCCTGCTAAGTTGGATGTATTTTCCATTGATTTCTGGAAGGAATCGTGTCCTTGGATTTTTGCTGCTGGGGAGGATGAGTCATTTGATTCTTTGGAAGTTAAATGTATGGACATTGTTTCGTGAGTGGGAAATAAGCACGAACTAAGTGGTTGAAATGTTCAGTTTGCCACTGATATAATAGAACAGACTCACACCTGCAATGGGTAAGAAGTCTGCAGATGTGTTCAGGAATGCCAAGACAAAACATGAACACAGAGCAAATGAGGAGGCAAAACAAATCATAAAAGGAATTGGGAAATGGTCATTTTTTTGAGCACAGAAGACAACTAATGTAAAGTTCCTTTAAAGAATGGTCAGTGTTGCAAGCTCTGAAGCATTTGTAGACCCTGGTGTGCTTGAGTGGATCTTGTGTGTCATGGGTTTCACTGGTATCTGGGACAGAATGGTGCTTGGATGTTATGGGTGGCTGATTTCAGTAGTGCTGTTGGATTTCACAAAAGCTTGAGGAATTCCCCTTGACTCGTGTCAAGCAAGATTGAAATGAACTTAGTAATTGGAGGGTAATGAAGAGCATAGAATAGGAGAATGTCAGATGTATTATCTTATAAAACAGGCTTTAAAGGTGAGAGAGGCCTATGAAAGGGAGAGAGTGTCCCTTCTAACACCTCAGTTTCACAAAAGTTGTTTTATACAAGACTTAGCTTGTTTGGCCATGCACCTAAAAGCATGCTCCTCAAAAAAAGCTCACTGTCTTTTAATGTGAAGCAGGTATATGCAGCTATTTCAGGTCTTAATGTGTTTTAAACTTAGTCCTGACTCTGAAAGGCACTTCCGATTCCACTGTCAAGCTGTTCAGTGCCTTCTGAAAGGTGATAAAACTGTGTTAGAACAGGAGGAGCAACCCAAAACCACAGAGGCATGCACTCGTTGGGTCCAAAGTGTGCTCTGCAATGTAGTCAGAGTTCTCATCTCTCTTTTGGGGGAGGATAATTATTTATTTTGTTGCCAGGAGATGGCAGCAGCAGATAAACTTGTAAAAATATGAACATCATTTGAAGATCTTAATTTGTCTGTCACTTCCTCCCTTGGGAATTGCTTATTTCACACCTGACGTGTTAATCATCTTTAAATTTCAGCATCTGCTCAAAGCTGTAAGGAGGTGTTAGCAGCTGGCATGCCAGTATGGCTACTTTGTCCCATAACCTTTCTTTCACTATGTGGTTGAAATGAGTGCAGTTTTAGAGCTCTTTCACTACAAGCACTTCAGTTTCCCTCATCTAAGAAGGTCAGTGCCCATGTGATGATTGTTTTACTGCCTTATGCCAGTTAGGCAGGATTGCAATTCTCATCTTTGGAATGAGGAAAGCATCCAGTAGATGGGCACCTGTTCAGCAGAGGTCCTCTGGTCTTTCCTAGAGACAGCAGCAGCGTTTGGACCAAGCTGTGCCCTAGGAGGTCTGTCCTTTGGCTGTGCAGACAGCTGATTTGATGAACTTTGCATCGTTGCTCAGTGTTGGAAACTCTTCCTCTTCAAAATGTAATGTTGGGCTGAGAAGATCTGTTGAGGGCTGTGTTGTGTGCTGACAGCATTCGAGATGTACCAGACTGTGGACAGGCTGATCTGCTGCTGTTCTGCACTCAAGTCTAAAATAACTGTTAGATCTGCTAAACCATGGCCTGTGCCCCACCCATGCTTGGAACCTTCACAGTCAGAGAGGTCCTTACTCAGCAGACCTGGTTCTTTTCTCTCTTTTTATCTGTTTTTGGCCTTCACTTTGCACAATGTTTTAGTTTGTCTTCTTGTCTTCACTGTTTGAAAATGACGACCTTGCAATGATTATATATGCCAGAAAAACCTTGAACTGTTTCACATCCTGTAACATCCCTGTAAGATAAATATATCCTAAGTAAAAAGTATTTAGAATTTCCAAGTTGTTACTTACTAGAAAGACTGGAATGTAGCAGGCTGGAAGATACTTTCAGTGTATTTAAATTCCCCTAGTGTTTTCTTCAGACTGCTGATGGTGTGACTTAAAGCTTTCTTTGAAACATGCAATTGTTAGGAGAGAATTTGTTGGTTTGGAAGTGGTTAGATTGGTGACACAAAGGTCACTTGGACCGTGGTACATTTTGGTTATTTGAATCTGTTGTTAGTACTGATACTGAGAAATGTTTATTCACAGATTTATAGAATGGCTTGGGTCGAAAGGGACCTTAAAGATCATCTAGTTCCAAGCACTCCTCCGCTGCACCAGGTTCCTCAAGGCTTCATCCAACTTGGCTTTGGGCACCTCCAGGGAAGGGGCATTCATGACCTCCCTGGGCAACCTATTCTGATGTCTCCCCACCCTCTCTGTAAAGAATTTCTTCCTAATCTCCAGTCTGAATATCCCCTCTTCCAGCTCAAAGCTATTCCCCACTGTCCCGTGACTACAAGCTCTTGTAAAAAGTAAAAAGTTCTGAAGCCTCCTTCATCTCCTGGAAGGCTGCTTTAAGGTCTCCCTGGAGCCTTGTCTTCTCCAGGCTGAGCAGCCTCAACTTTCTCAGCCTGTTCTCATTAGGGGAGGTTCTCAAGCCCTCTGATCATCTTCGTGGCCTCCTCTAGACCTGTTCCAGCACCTCCCTGTCTTCCCTATGCTGAGTGCCCCAGAACTGGATGCAGTGCTCCAGCTGGAGTCTCTTGGGTTTATAACCCAAATTTCCATTGCAGGAGCTCTCCCCGTTCTTTAAAGCCTTTTCATAGTTCTCTAAACTGTGTTGAAGATAGGAACTAAAGCTCTCCAACTACACGTGTTGGTTTCTCCTTTCCATCGCTGTTCATTTTTACCGAGGCTATGCCAAATTTAGCATGCAGCAGAGGGAGGGCTGTGTGAGCACACTTCCTTAATCCTTTACAAATTAACAGGAATTTCTTTGATTTTTCAGGACTGTTTGAAGGCTAAAGGAGGCTGTCATGAGATAAAGTGGAAAATTAAGAAGGTCATCTCCTAGTTTGAAAGAGTTATTCTTTTTCATGCTTGGCCAGCTGGCATAAGGTTATTCATAAAAGTGAAGTTATTCTCCATCTCTGAAATGAAGTCTTGGGAAATCAAAGTGGCAGCTCCCTTGGAATAACTAACAGACCTCCCAGTGATTGTTTTTTTTGTGGCACCAATGACACTGTAGTTGGAGTACAAACAGGAAAAGTTTGCTATTTTAAATTTACTGCAAGTGACTGTCTATGTATATTACATTTACTTGATTGCAGTCACATTTTAACACCTCTCAGCGGGAAGCATGATCAGGGCAAAGCCCATAAGCAGATGCATGCAGTGCTCCACTTGATGTATATCTTGACAGATCTCTGATAGTAGCTTGCTGTATCCATCATCTTTATTGATGGGCTTTTCCTTTCTGCCAGCTTCAGCTGAAGTACCTGATGCTTCTGGATTAGACTTCACTGATGTTTCTGGAATAATCTCTTGTAGCACATTGCCTACACCAATGGGCAGGACCTTACTTCTTATATACCTGGACTTCTGCTGGTGTGTAGAGTGTATTTCATATGTGAGTCTAACCTTACCATGATGGGAAGTTTGGGATTTTCTCAATGCTTATCAATATCTAAACAGCAAGAGCCAAGAGGATGGAGCCAGACTTTTCAGGGGTGCTTGGCAACAGGCACAAATTGGAACCCAGGGGGTTCCACCTGAACAGGAGAAGAAAATTCTCTGGTGTGAAGATGGTGGAGCCCTGGAGCAGGCTTCCCAGAGAGGTGGTGGAGTCTCTTCCTCTGGGGAGCTTCCAGCCCCACCTGTCTGTTGTGATCCTGGGCAAGCTGTTGTGGGTGCCCTGGCTTTAGTAGGGCACTTGGGCTAGATGATCTCCAAAGGTCCTTTTCAGTCTCTCACCATGCTGGGATTCAATGATCAGGGAGATTAATAAGCTGCTCTGGTGGCTGGGTTCTTCATGACAGCACTCAGTATTTTCCCACTCCACTATCAACTATTGCTGGTTGACCACCATGCATTCGGCTTCACCTGAGCATAGAACATGAGAGTTAGCCTGTAGATGTTGTTTCTGGGATGTAGTAAGTACTACCAAAGGGCTTTCATTTGGAGTAGTTTTGTTTTACTTGGGAATTCTTTTGTGGTATGTTGCTGAACGCATTCTTGGGGCCAGTAGAGCTGGCATCATCAGATCAGCAGCCATGCAGTGGAAGGTGGTGTGCCCTGGAGGAGGGAGAACAGATGCAGAAGTGCTAAGGTGATATCACTTCACATGGCAGTTGTAAATGCATTGGGAGCTCTGTGCAGCTGAATTCCCTTTGCACTGGAATTTGTGGTGCAGAAGCTGAGCTGTCACCTCTCATTGACTCCTGATTCTGAAGTTTCTTTCCGTAGTCTCACACTAAAAACAACTGCACCCATTGCCCCAAAACAAATACTCTTTTGAATATTACAGCCTGATTTACTCAACTTGAAGCTCTTTCTAAAAACTTGTCCCTCTTGAGTTTTTTTCTAGCTGATGAGAAGCCTCCAAACTCCTGGCTTCTGGTGTAAGTCACTCAGTAATAATTTCTCTACATATGGAGTCTGGCAGTGGTAAACCATGAGTCAGGGTAACTGCCTTAGGTGGTAAAGCACCATTTGCAGAAACACCATTTGCAGTTAACTCATTACTGTCAAACTCAATCTTACTGATCTGCCCTTCCTAGCCCAGGCTGTGGGGCGTGAGATCTCTGGTATACACTCCACCTCCAGAGTCCTGAGCAAAATGCAGGGGTGGACTTGGCAACTGCAGGTTACATAGAAAGAGCTTAAATAGAGAGGTGGCCTCACAGATGATGCAACAAAGTTGTTGCAGAATCTTTGCTTGGGCTTGTAGTGGATGTGTCTGTTTGTTCCCTCTGGAGTCCTGTGTTTTGAGTGAGGTTATCTATTGTTATATCGAAGGAAGCCGTAAAATAAATCAGTGTTTTAATGTAGCATTCCTGCTGTTCGGTGAAGCATCACCTTGGAGATGATGATCTTCTTGGCCCATGTAGCCCAGTGTATTACATGCTTAAACCAACCAGGATTCTGTGCCGAGAAGCAAATGTTTCCTGCTGCTTTCATGATGTGCTGGATTTGGATTGTGCTTGTTCTCACTCTGTGGGAGTAGATTAGTCCAGTAGGCAGTGTGGTAGGAAAGGAGTAAAGTGTTAGCGATATTTTGGTGTATCTGTTGAGATGAATTTGTAACTGGTGCTTCTATGACAGTTTAACTTTTGTGTCCCTCCAGTGCCTTAAAGCTGCCTTGGCTTTCTCTGAATGGATGGCAAAGCTTGCTCAGTAGTTTACTGTGAAGTGACTGATGTTTTGAATGCCTTTATTTCTTTTTAGAGCAAGGCTTAGATCACATAGCAGAAAACATCCTTTCCTATCTCGATGCCAGATCGCTCTGTGCAGCAGAGCTGGTCTGTAAGGAGTGGCAGAGAGTCATCTCTGAGGGAATGCTATGGAAAAAGCTGATTGAGAGAATGGTACGCACAGACCCACTGTGGAAGGGACTGTCAGAAAGAAGGGGTTGGTAAGTACCTTGGCAACAGCTAAATCCACCTCTACAAATTGCCCTATTCATAAACTCTGCTAATAGGTAAGTTTATAGTAAATTGGTGTAACTGAGACTCTTCTCTCTGCTACACATGCAGACCTAGGGGTAACTGGGATGAAAGCTGTCTTACTGCTTTGGCTTTGTCTCCTTTCAGTTTGTGCCCCAGTGACTTTCCACACTCTTTTCTTTTGCTAAGTCTGTCTGCAAATGTGTATTTCTGTTTTGCAGGGAGAAATGTGACACACAGAATCAGCTCATGAAAGCTAACAACGCGTTTTGCAAGGCTTTTTCAGTTAAACTTCCCTTTGTTTAAAATGTAAAAGAGCTGATTGTGCCGCGGGGAAAAACCTTTTATCTTTGTGGCACTGGAGTTTTTAGCTCATTTACAAGTATCTGAAGAGATGAAGCATTCTGATTTAGAAACCTGCTTTTCTGTGCTCTCTAGTGGTGTCCATAAGAAAATGCAAGGCATACTGTAAAGAGCCGGCTGGCATCCTGCTGGCTAAAAGCCTTATGAAGCTGTTCCTAGCTTGGAAGACCATCAAGAGGACAGCTGTTCCCTCTTTAGTCTCGATTATTTTAAATGCAGATATCACATTGTTTATCACAACTATTGAAAGAGCAATACTAAACATTCTGAGAATGTGTCATAATCATAAAATGGTTTGGGTTGGAAGGGATCTTAAAGATCATTCATTTCCAACACCCCTGCCATGGTTGGGGACTAGACCAGGTTGCTCTAAGCCTCATCAAACCTGGCCTTTGTTCTGTGCAGACTTCTGGTTCCTTTCAAGTTTGGATTCTTTACTAAGAAAATATGTTTCTTTTTTTTTTTTCCTAGGGATCAGTACCTGTTTAAAAACAGACCAACAGATGGCCCCCCAAATTCCTTTTACAGGTCCTTATACCCAAAGATAATACAGGATATAGAGGTATGTTTTCTGATCCATGCTGTCTGTGGGAGTGATTGTGTTGCATGTCATTAGTGTTCAAAAGTTGGTGCATGTTGGAGCACTAAAGCGTGTCGTATGTAGCTATGTCACTCCTACTTGGTGAGCTCTGGTTCTTCAGGCTAATACCAGCCTTAGCAACTTATCATGGAATCACAGAATGTTAGGAGTTGGAAGGGACCTACAGACATTGAGTCCTTCCCCCTCTGCCAGAGCAGAATCACCTAGGGCAGGTCACACAGAGGCATGAATCGAGCTAGGTTTGGAAAGTCCCCGGAGGAGTAGACTTCGCAACCTCTCCAGGCAGCCTGCTTCAGTGTTCTGTCACCCTCACAGTAAAATGTCTCTCCATGTTAAAGTGGAATCAAGATCTCATGTTCCAACTTGTATCAGTTGTTCCTTGTCCAATGACTGGGCACCACGGAAAAGAGCCTGGCACCTTCATCTTGGCCCCCAACCCTTAGATATTTACATTGACAAGATCTGCTCCCATCTTTCGTCTCTCCAGGTGAAACCCCTCCAGATCTCTCTGTTTTTATTCACGGGAGAGATGTTCAAGCCCTCCAGTCATCCTCTTAAACTCTCTCCAGTATATCCCTGTCTCTCTTGAACTGGGGAGCCCAAAACTGGACATAGTATTCCAGGTGTGTTCTCATTAGGGTAGAGTAGAAAGGGAGGAGAACCTATCTAGACCTGCTGGACACACTTTTCTTGATGCAGCCTAGAAGACTATTAGCCTTCTTGGCTATAAGAGCACCATTGTCCACCAGGACTCCAGGATCTTTCTTCGTGCAGCTGCTTTCCAGCAGAATGACCTATCCTGTGGTGCCCAAACTGAGCACAGGACTTAAAGATGTTAAATAGTGCTGGGGTGCACAGAGACCTCCTCTGTGTCTCAAGCTCAGATGGAGAGGGAAGAACAGTGAAGCAGATTAGAGGTGTGCAAGGGCAATCTGTAGTTCTGTGCTTCGCATTCCGTGCTTGTGTCTATAGTGATCTTTGGTCATTTGTGGCTATCAATCACTTGAGGTAGAATTTAAGGTGTTGGCAAATGACCGCAGTGCTGTCCATGGTCTGTGGATGCTTTGGTAGAGCAGTGAAGCTGAAAGGCGCCGGAATCTGTCCCCTTGGGGATCTTGCCTCTGAACTTCACATGAGCAAATGTGCAAGCCTCTGCTTGGCTCACATTGAGAAAACAGCGGGAGGGCTGCTCTTTGAGTGGTGGAGGTAATGAAGTCTCTCTTTGAAAATGAATAGCTACTTGCAGAGTCATAACTGCCTAGTTTATAGAGGCAGCATGTTTGTTCTCCTGGTTCTTCAAAACTGCCAATCTGAAAGGAGAGGACAGGAGGACAGGAGTCTTGTGCCATGCCGAATTTCTTCCTGCTTAGGTGTTTCCTACAAGACTTCTCAAATACTGCCAACACTCAAAGGTCCAACATTTCTTCCACTTCCAAAAGTCTATTATAATTTTTCCAATAAATCACCCTTTCAAGTGCTTCTCACAAATTGCTTCCCTAAAGGATAGTCAAACCCAGCTTAATGCAGTTTAAAAATGTAGATAATGAGTAACACCAACAACAGAACTTAACTAGAAGAGTAGGAGCTCTTTTTCCTCCCCCTGCTCTGGTTTGAAGCCTACAGTCATGCTCTCCTGCAGTTTCATACTGTCCCTTCATTTTTCAAAGCCCTGTGCAAAAGCTCTTCAATAAGACTTTGATATTAGCTGTGATGAAGAATTTTGTATCTCTGAATACCAAAATGTTTTTTCTTCAAATATTTTGCTGGACCTTTAATAATATCTTCCTGTTTCTGTCAGAGGGTCAGAGTTTAGGGAGCTAGTGATGAGCCAAAGGCTACCATATTAGCATTTATATTATTACAGAAGTATTTTTGTAAGGCATTTTTCTGGTGTTCAAAAGGAGCTGGCTTTTTTTAATACATAGTTGATGTCACAGAAGAAAATCTACCTGTGGAGCACAAAGATGAACCAAATTCTCATAGACTGTTTCTAATGAGAAGACTTCTTAATTGTCTGCCACTGGTACTGAAGTGGGTTGTGCACAGAGGTAAGCTCAAAGGAGAATGTGCTCTTGCCTTGGGATTGACTGACAGAATTGGAAAAGAAATCCAAAACCTGAATCAACAATTGGAAGGGAAAATGAGAGATGATAAATAGCAAATCTGAATTCCTTCCCTTGGGCTCTATTTGCATTTTGGGTCAAAAGTCCATGCAAGCACAAAGCATTGTTAGGTACTGCAGGCAGTGATTTGGCAAAGGGATGTGCCCCTGCCTCGCTGGAAGTTTCTTAGTGCCAATCTCTGTTTGTTTCATGCCAAGCACATTTTAGGAACATAATGTCACTTGTGAAATCATTGGATTTGAACATGAGAGGGCATTTAGAGGTCTCAAACCCAGTTCTTGGAAAGAGGTAGCTCCTCTCCACCTCCACTGTGAAGCCAAATATTTAATTGGTTTTCATTTCATGAGAGGTGGTCCAGTCTCTTCAAATGCCTCCAAGTCAGATGTTGAATTGCCAACTTTCTTTAGGAGTATTTTTTTAAGGGGAAAAGCTGATTTGGGGCTTATTCTGGAAAACTGAACCCAGGTTTGCAAGAGCTTGTTTGTGGAGATAGTCTGCTTGGCCCTGGGTGCAGCCCTGTGCCCGGGTGCTGTCCCAGAGCGTTGTGGGGAAGATCAGCTGCTTAATGGCACTGTGCCAGGATGAGAAGTTTGGTGCTGCTAATTCCAGAACCCTAAGTCCCTGGATTTTTTCCATATTATTTGTGAAGCTTGGCCAACTGTTCTGTTTTCCCCTCGGGATTAGCCCAAATATCTATTTCTTGTGATGAGCTGAGAGACTTGTTTCATAAATATTCCCTTTATCTTAAGGCACATGGCAAGTGCCCTCATCTTGTTTCCATGGAGACTTAGGTCCACCTAATTAAGATGAGAATTAATGTGATTTTGCTGAAGACTAAGAAAATCTGGTGCCAGGCCATCAGATAAACACCATGTGTGTTCTGCTGAATTTTGAGAAGGTTCTGATTTTGAGACTGGAACTGAAATGATAAAGCCTTGGGAAAGTTAGAAAAGGGGGAAAAAGTTAACTCTCAGCCTTAGTCATTGCTAGCTTTGGAAGATCTGTGATTGTGGAAGTTGCAGTGTATAGTTTCTGAGAGAGATGGGTTTGTTTAGTCCTGTTCTAGTGATGTTGCTGGGGAAATGCCTGTGCGTGTGGAGAATCCAGTCAGCACTATGTCCCTAGGCGTCTTTTCAGACTGACTTTGAAATCCTTACTCTACAGGCACTTTCCAAAAGACATTTCTTGATGAAACTGGACAAGGAAAGGAGAGGTTTTTGAGCAGCAGGGACAAAGTTCTTGTAGTGCATGGCACAGGTTTTGCCTTTCATGTCTGAACAGGACAGAAGCCTCCTTTCAGCTGCCCCTAGTGTGGGACACATGCCTGGCTTGGCTTTTTCTAATCACTTTGCCAACATTGTACCTCTTTTTTTCCACAAATGGGCAAAGTAAGGCTGCTCTTTTCCTTCTGCAGATCTGAAGGAGGGATTTGTTCCTATTGGAGTACTTGGAATGCCTCTATGCTCTGATAGGGGCTGATAACTACCGGTTTAAAAAGGACTTTGAATTTTGATGCTGTTGTGCATAAGCTTAGTTACTCCAGTGGAGCCTGAAAAAGTGCAGTGGTTCTGGTTTTCAGCAGCATTGTTCTTTGCCAGGTGTTGTGTACAGTCCCATGTATCATCAAAGCATCTTAAAGGACCTTACTCTGTTTTCATGACTGTGGCTTTGGATTTGAACTGCTCCTGGTGTAAGTGCCTCATAGATTCATAGAATGGTTTAGAATGGAGGGAACTTCAAAGGTCATCCATCTAGTCCAACTCCCCTGCAGTCAGCAGGGACATCTTCCACTAGATCAGGTTGCTCAGAGCCTTGTCCACCCTGACTTTGAATATCTCCAGGGATGCTCTGATGCCTGTATGGGAGGCTGGAAAGCTGTTGTAGTGTTCCACTGCCTTTATCCTAATGAACTTGATCCTAACATCCAATCTAAATCTTCTCTGATTTCAAACTATTGACTTCTATCCTATCACTGCATGCTTTTGTAAACAGTCCCTTTGCAGCTTTCTTGTAGGCCCCCTTCAGGTACTGGGAGGGCTCTATTAGGTCTCTCTGGAGGCTACTCTTCTCCAGGCTGAACAACCCCATCTCTTTCAGCCTGTCCTAGTAGCAGAGGTTCTTCAGCCTCATGATCATTTTGGTGGCTTTTCTCTGGACCCACTCAAATAGCTTCATGTCTGTCCTGCCTTGAGGGCTCTGGAGCAGCATGCAGTGTTCTAGGTAAGGTCTCACCAGAGCACAGGGAGTAGACTCCTCTCTCTCCATCTGCTGGCCATGCTGCTTTTTGTGCAGCCCAGAATGCCATTGGCCTTATGGGCTGCAAGCTGATACTGTCTGCTCATATTCAGCTTCTCACCCACCAGCACCCCCAAGTCCTTTTCTTCAGGGCTGCTCTCAGTCTCCTCATCCCTCAGTCTGTATTGATATCGAGGGTTGTCCCAGCCTAGGTGCAGGACCTAGTGCTTTACCTTGTTGAACCTCATGAAGTTCTCAGCCCACCTCTCCAGCCTGTCCAGGTCCTTCTGGATGCCATCTCATGCTTCAGTCTTATCAACCACACCACTCAGCTTGGTATCATCTGCAAACCTGCTGAGGGTGCACTCAATCCTGCTGTTCGTAGCATTGAAGATGGTATTAAACAGCACTGGTCCAAATTGAAGACTCTGGAAGGACACCACTGGTCACCTGTCTCCATCTGGACATCACACTGTTGACCACTACCCTTTGGATGCAGTCATCCATCCAATTCCTTATCCACTGGACAGTCCACCTATCAAATCTGTATCTAGTCAGCTTAGAGACAACAATGTTGTGGAGACTGTGTCAAAGGCTCTACAAAAGCCCAGCTAGGTGATACCTGCTGATCTTCTTTTGTCCACTGAATGAGGGTTTGGATTTGATCTGCCCCTGGTGTAAGTGCCTGGTGCTTCAGGAGAAACCCCAAGTACAGAACAGATCTGTGTGTTCCTTTCTTTTTGTCTGCCCCATTTGCAGGAGAACTGTGTATTCAGAGGGAACAGAAGCTCCTTGCTTTATGAGATTAAGATAAACCCACTTGTGCTGCAATAACATTCACAAGGCTGAAATGCAGTTTTCAGCCAAGGAGCTGAACACAGTGTACATTATCAAGTGGGAAGAAATCCCTATTCCTAGAAGATTATCCATAACCCTTCCAACGTGTAGTTAATGTTCCAACTGTTAATCCAGATGAATTGCATCTCTCTTGGTTTTTTTTACTGTACATCTTTGTACCAGCAACATATTCTGGCAGGGTCAAGGCTTGGCTATACCTCTGCAGCTTGGACTACTTTGTGTGTGTACTTTTCTCTCTAAATGCCTTTTTTTAAAATCCATTTCTACATTTCTTCAGCTGCCAAATGGCTTTCCTGCTGTGGCAGATGCTTTGGCTTGGTGCTTGGTCTTTATCCCTTGGATGTCCAGGTTTTGCTGATTGTGCAGCGTTTGTCAGCTCCTTGCTGCTGTTGCTCCAGTGAGCTTTTAGAAAATGTGAAAAATGTTTGTTCTGTGTTTGTGAGCTGAGGAGATGGTGTTCTGCAGCTTCTTCTAATTACCAGCCTATCAGAGGCAGTTATCTTGGAGACTTTGAGGGGCTTTCTGGAAAATATAGCCATAGAGGTTGCATGTGTTAGGTTTAGGCCTGGTGCCATAAATATGCAAATAAATCGTGGGGCTTTTCATTACTTGGTCACAACAACCCTATGGATGCTCCAGACTTGGGGCAGAGTGGCTGAAAAGCCTCCCAGCAGGGAAAGACCTCAGGATGTTGGTCAACAGCCAGCTGACCATGAGCCAGTATGTGCCTAAGAAGGCCACCAGCCTTGCCCTGAATCAGCAGGCCACCAGCATCCTGGCCTGTATCAGCAACAGTGTGACCAGCAGGAGCAGGGCAGGGATCATCCTCCTGTACTCATCACTCTTGAGGCTACATCTTGACTATTGGCTTCAACTTTGGCCCCTCGCTCTAAGGACATAGAGGTGCTGAAGCAGGGCAGAGAATGGCAATGAAGCTGGCAAAGGGTCTGGTGAGGAGCAGCTGTGGAGCCTGGGGAGGCTGAGGGGAGACCTTCTGGCTCTCTCTAACTCCCTGAAAGGAGATAGGAGCGAGGTGGGTGTTGGTCTCTTCTCCCCAGTAACAAGTGATAGGACAAGAGGAAATGGCCCCTAGTTGCACTAGGGGAAGTTTAGATTGGACATTAGAAGAGACTTCTTCACTGGAACAGGCTGCCCAGGAAGGCGATTGAATCCCATCCTTGGAGGCATTTTGGGGGTGCTGAGGGACGTGGTTTAGCACCAGACTGGGTAGAGTTAGATAATGGCTGGACTCTTAAGGTCTTAAGGGTGTTTCTCAGCCAAAACAATTCTGTGTTTCTATGATCATTGGCTCCCTGGTGCTTGTAACAGTCCATAAAACACAGCAATTCCTTCCTCACCCTTTCTACGTGCATGCCTACCTACTCAGCCTATACACAATGTATTAAGATATCTCCTGGAAGGAGGCTACAGATGGAGCCTTTTGCTAACTGGGCTATCCAGTAACAACCAGAAGTTTCCTACAGGCAGCAGCTTTCATGTGGTTGCCAGTATTGTATTAAACATGTTCCTTTTCAGAGGGTCCTCCAGGTCGCCCACCCACTCAGCCTATTCAGTCATCTAAAATAATGTTATTTCTCTATACCTCCACATCTGTTTTCACTCTGTTGCCAGTTGAAATGCTGCTGTACGTTCTCTGTGTACCGTGGCCACTTTCCCAGCCCATTGAACGTTTACTCAGTGTAAGGGGATTTTACAAGGGCTTGGAAAACAGCGAGTATTTTCCCACAGTAGCCACGCTGTATAGTGCCTAAATGCATTGACAGCTCCTCACAGGATTGAACTGTGCACCTGCATGGCACTCACAGCTGCCACCTAAATGAGAAACTCAAGTGTTGTCTGCAGCCAGCATTGTCTTAAGTAGCTTCCTATAGTGAACTTATAGAATCCTAGAATGATTTGGGTTTGAAGTGACCTCCAAAGGTCACCTAGCCCCCCTGCAGTCAGCAGGGACATCCTCCACTAGGTCAGGTCGCTCAGAGCCTTCTCCAGCCTGACCTTGAGTATCTCCAGGGGTGCTCTGGTGCCTGTGTGGGAAGTTGGAAAGCATCCCAACCTGTGTAGGTACTGCGAGTGTTGGCCTGGAGGTCTCTGCATGGATTGCTGTTATCACCACCTTATCCAAAATGCCAACCTTGGTAGTCTTGTAAGTAACAAAGATGGTTAAAGCGTTGCAATCATCTTGGTTCTGCTGTGCAGCACTTAGTGACTTTTTAAGCTGTTAGCTCAGTTTCCTTAGAAATATCCCTTAGGAGCAAAATGTTGAGATTTGCACTTCCATACATTTTAAGGGGGGCAAAAATTAAGTTTGGGTTACTTGAAATCTTCAGTTGTATTGTTGCCAGATTTTAAGGAGGGGAAAAAAAAAGATACAAGAAAGTTTTGTATGACTTCAGCTGCAGAAATGGTGTGTGTGAAGGCAGAGAGGTTGCTGTGTGTGTGTTGGAAGAGTCCTACTCAAGGCTAACTCCTGCTTGTCTCCCCCCGTCAGACTATAGAATCGAACTGGCGATGTGGGCGACACAACTTGCAAAGGATCCAGTGCCGCTCGGAGAACAGCAAAGGTGTCTACTGTTTACAGTATGATGATGAGAAGATTATCAGTGGCCTACGAGATAACTCCATTAAGGTAAACACCATTGTCAGTCTTCTCCCTAGAGACAAGGGGGTGATTCTGCCTTGCAAAGCCTGGCTGCATCTGTTTCCTTGGGCGCTTTTGTCTTCATGGGATGCTATTTATCTGTGCAGGCTTTGTGAGGATGGGATGTCTTCTGCAGCCTGGCAGACCTCTCACTTGCACTTTGGAAAGTTTGGGAGCTGCCAGACACAGATCAGTGCCATTGATCACAGGGAAATGCTTGTGAAACCAGCGTTCATAGGTTCAGAATGGTTTGGATTGGAGGGGACCTTAAAGATCATCTAGTTTCAACACCTCTGCCATGGGTAGGGACACATTCCACTGCACCAGGTTGCTCAAGATGTCATCCAATCTGTCTTTGAACATCTCCATAGAAGCAGCTTCCACAACCTTCCAGGGCAGGCTTTTCTAGTGTTTGGCTTCAACCTCTCTGGGCAGCCTGTTCCAGGCCTCTGTCACCCTCACAGTGAAAAGGTTTTCCCTTATGTTTACCTGGAACCTCCTCTGCTCCAGCTTGCAGCTGTTGTCCCTTGTTTATCACTGGTCATCACTGAGCAGAGCCTGGCTCCCTCCTCCCAACACTGCCCTTCATATCTTTATAAACATATATGAGGTTGCTCCTCAGTCTCGTCTTGTCCAAGCTATGGAGACTCAGCTTCCTCAGCCTTTTCTCATAAAGATGTTCCACTCCCTTCAGCATCTTCATGGCTGGGCTCCTTGAAGCATTTCCTTGAAGTCCTTCTTGAACTGGGTTGCCCAGAACTGGATTTCCTGAAGCTGAAAAGGAGGATGGGCTCACTGATTGGTCAGGGTCATAACCACCTCTGACTTCTTCCTGCTAGCTCTAGTTTTCTTCCTTCCTTTGCAGCTGTGATAATGTTAAAGTCTTGGATCCACATTCCTGATGTTGGTAATTCATTTATACTTCTTGTCTTTAAACAGATCTGGGACAAAACAAGCTTGGAATGTTTGAAAGTATTAACAGGACATACTGGCTCGGTTCTTTGTCTGCAGTACGATGAGAGAGTCATTGTAACTGGATCTTCAGATTCTACAGTGAGGTGAGTGTATAAGGGTTTGTAGAGAAGTCATTTGAGTATCTGGGCTGGGAATAGTTACAGTAACCTCTAAATATCAGTGAGCACCTTTAACAAAGCATCAATTTCAAGTTTGAGGCTTTTGTTTGGTTTTGTTTCTTCTTTTCAAATATGATTTTTGTGTTTGGGTTTTTTTGTGTTAAGGATTTTGTAGAACTATGACTCAGGTAATTCAAGGCATGTCCTGAAGTTGTAGAATAGCTGGTGGCCAGCTATGGAATATTTCCTTCAGTTTGGGTTTCTTCTAGTGCCTTCTGACATTTCTCTTGACTAGTGCCAGAGTATTTGGTATACATGGAGCATTGTCTGCAGTTGTGATGATGGAGTTTAAATGCTTTTATGAATGTAATGGTTGGGAAATGTCAGTGTAAAGACACTTGGGTACAGCTCAGTTGAACAGCCTTGTCTCTTTTAGTGTCACTTCTTGGTGTCTTGCATTGATACATCAGTACCCATTTCTACAAAGTGAAGAGCAGAGCTCAACACCCTTCAAGTTCTAATTCTAAATTAGTGTAACTTTCACTTCATGTAAGCAGTAGGTAGCTCCTGGGGGCGCTGCATCCCAGCTGCTACTGGCATGTGTGAAACTTACATGAATGATGTTAAACTGGAGAAAAAAACAAATAAACATATTTGCTAGCATTTGTTGTGGTCTGTCCAATCAATTTATACATCATACAAGGTTTAGTCACCTGGAAGAGTTGTGGAATTGCTAAGCAGCAATTCGTCCTGGCTCTGGTCCCAGCGTAGGCAGTTCCTGGCCTAGCGGTTCACTGTTGTTAATTGTTGCTTACAAATCTGAGAGGCAAACAAGTATACTTCTCTCAACTCCCATCCTCCTGCCTTTCTCAAACCCAGAGAGGTGTTACATAATCAGAGAGCCCTCTATTCAGGGTAACAGCAGCCTTGTTCATGTTTCACTTTGCACCATGCCCAGCCACCACCCTTCCTTGGCAATAAACCCCTTTTCTGTTGCAGAGTGTGGGATGTAAATACAGGTGAAGTTCTGAACACCTTGATTCATCACAACGAAGCAGTGCTTCATTTGAGATTCAGCAATGGCTTGATGGTGACGTGCTCAAAGGACAGATCAATTGCTGTTTGGGATATGGCATCACCAACTGACATCACCCTGCGCCGTGTCTTAGTTGGCCATCGTGCTGCTGTCAACGTGGTGGACTTCGATGACAAGTACATTGTGTCAGCATCAGGGGACAGGACCATTAAAGTGAGTTGAGAGCTCTCATATAGGTTGGACCTTAAGACTGACTCTGACTCTAATCTGATTTTAAGGGATATTCTTACCTATTAAGGTAGAAAATCACAGAATGTTAGGGGTTGGGAGGGACCTTGAGACTTCAACCAGTCCAGCACTCCCTGCCAGAACAGGTCACACAGGAGTGCATCCAGGCAGGTTTTGAAAGTCTCCAGAGAAGGAAACTCCACAACTTCTTTGGGCAGCCTGCCTCAGGGCTGTGTTGCCCCCAAAGGGAAAAAGTTTTCCTGTATGTTGGGGTGGAACCTCCTCTGTTCCATCTTGCAGCCCTTGCCCCTTGTCCTACCATTGGACATCACTGAGCAGAGCCTGGCTCTGTCCTCCCATCACTGCCTTTCACCTCTTTAGAAACATGAATGAAGTCACTCTTCAGTCTCCTCTTATCAAAGCTACAGAGCCCCAGCTCCCTCAGCCTTTCCTCATAAGGGAGATGTTCCATTCCCTTGAGCATCTTTGTGGCTGTGTGGTGGATTCTCAAGCAACTTCCTGAGGTCCTTCTTAAACTGAAGGTTCCAGAACTGGACACGATATTCCAGATACAGCCTCACTAGGGAAGAGTAGAGGGGGGAGCAGAACCTCTCTCAACCTACTAACCACAGCCCTTCTAATACACCCCAGGATGAGTTTTCATTCCAGTTCTAGCAAAGGCTGACCTCAGACCTGTTCTGTCTGTGAGTTCCTCAGGGTTTCTGCTGGAACTCCAATGCCTTGTTTGGGTGTAATTCTGAGAGGAGCCTTTCTGTTGTGTCTCACAGGTCTGGAGCACAAGTACGTGTGAGTTTGTTCGCACTCTCAACGGGCACAAGCGTGGCATTGCATGCCTGCAGTACAGGGATCGACTAGTCGTCAGCGGCTCTTCAGACAACACCATTAGGTGGGTGCCCACCAGCTGCTGTTGGTGTGTAACAGCATGTGTGTGAGAACAGGGTTTCCTCTCACCTTAGGTGCTGGCCTGCACTGCTGCATCTGCAAAACTTCCTTACACATCATGCTTCTGGAGCAGATGATGTATGAATGAACTTTGTTTATCATTGATGTAAAGCTCAGTGCCCCACTTTTTCACACTGAGTTTCTTAATTGTTGCCGTGGTTTATCACCTTGGCTTCTGCTTGGAGAGGTAAAGAAAACTTTTCTCACTGTTTTTTGTCATTATGTTCTGAACTTTGAATCGTTGGTTTAAGCAAGTAGAAAAAATTTCCCAAGATAACTTGGTACACTGTCCTACCTTCACTTGGATGTGGTTTTCAGTGACTCAGTTTTGATACATAGAATCTCAGCATGGTGAGGTTGGAAGAGGTCTCTGGAGATCATCCACTCCAACCATCCTGCTAAAGCAGGGGCACCCACAGCAGCTTGCCCAGGATCAAAATGGCCAGGTGGGTTTGGAATCTCTCCAGAGGAGACTCCAGGACCTCTCTGGGCAGCCTGCTCCAGGACTCCAGTACCCTCACATCAAAGAAGTTTCTCCTGTTCAGGTGGGACCTCCTGGTTTCCAGGTTGTGCCTGTTGCACCTTGTCACTGTGCTCCACTGACCAGACCCCACCCTTCAGCTCTGGCTGAGCATTGAGCAGATTGCCTCTCAGGCTGCTCTTCTTCAGTGTCAGCAGCCCCAGGTCTCTCAGAGATGCCCACATTGATGCTCCTGGCCCCTCAGCATCTTTGGAGCCTCTGCTGGACTTTAGTAGTGCCCTGTGTCTCTTGGGGAGCACAGAGCTGGAGGCAGTACTCAGAACTGGACATAAAGCTTGGAGGTGGGCACAGTACTGAAACACAAACTTGTCTCTGAAGTGCATGCAAGGCACCCGTCCTCATTCTCATGCCTTTGAAGCCAGTGAGGTGCTGTCTGCCACAGAAGCCCACTCACTGCCATGCTTCCAGACCTGCAGGTGAGGTAGTGCTGAGCCTGCAGTGATCCAAGACTGTCTGCTCTGTTCTCTTAAGGCTATGGGACATTGAGTGTGGTGCCTGTTTAAGAGTATTAGAAGGCCACGAAGAACTGGTTCGATGCATCAGGTTCGACAACAAGAGGATTGTCAGTGGAGCCTATGATGGGTATGTTGCTGAAAGCAGTTTCTAAACATTCCTAGCAAAGCATTGTCTGAGCCTCTGAGCTTTGTGCTCCCTTCTGGAGGAGTTATCTCCTGATTTGACTTAGAGATAAGTATTTCACCGAGTGCATTTCCATGCAGCAGGCTGTAAAAAAGTAGCCTAGAAACTGCTTTTTTGGTGCTGTGTAGCACACTGCTCAGTTGTGTTACCACTCAAATGTGACTTTCAAACTTTTGTTGGCTGAGGTGACATTTCTTTGTTTCTTCCCTCAGGAGTCAATCCCTTGTGCTTAGAGCAATTTAGGCTGTTTTTTGTACGACAGCAGCACAAAAAATGTCTGCCATGAGCACAGTTGTATCTGGTGAGGCTCTTGGAAGTCTTCAGTGATGATTTCTGTTGGGTTGAGGGCAGGAGCCCTGCCATCAGCATTCCTGATGTGCTCAGTTGGCCAGTGTTCAGTGGACACACACAGCTTACAGCCACGGCCAAAGCCTCCCTTTCTTTCTCTGCCTGATTAATGCTTGAAGCAAGCAGCAGTTACTGAAAGCAACTCTTGAACTGTACATGCCTCTAGCCTTCTGTTAGGGTTTAGTGTCCCACTGGGGCTGTCAAACCCAGCCTATTTCCCACTGGAACGTCACTGTGAGCTTTTGAGTTCCTCTGCATTTCCAGAGTAGCTTGTGTATACTTAGTCTCCCATATAACCAACCCATTGGTCCATTCACTCTGCTGCTAAAAAGGAAACCCAAACCCGCCTGTGTTTTACCAGATTTAGTATTTTACCAAAGACAGATCTAACATTTTGCTTAATCCTGATGAACCAGCAGGGGAAATCTGGAATGTTCTCCATTGCTTGAGGTGTTTCTTTTGTGCTTATCCTTGAAATAAGACTTTCTATTAACCTTCTGGTTTTCTTTTATAGCAAAATTAAAGTTTGGGACTTGCAAGCTGCTCTTGACCCTCGTGCCCCAGCAAGTACATTATGCTTGCGTACGTTGGTGGTATGTAAAGTTAATTCATTTGAGGTTATCTCAGATCTTTTGGTTGGGAGTGAGAAGCATTTTGTTACTTGGTAGTGGGCTGAGAATCTCAGGATGTTTTATAAAGCTTGGGCTGCTGCTTATGCTGAGAATAAAGAAGAAAAAAAAACCACATGAATGATTTAGAGTTGAGCTTAAAAGAAAGATCGAGATTTTCTAGTCATTCTGGTTACTGGTGTGTTTCCCTGATATCAGTGTACTTTAAATTTCCTCATATTAAAAAGAGGGGATGAATCTTGTGAACCTTTCCCAGACCTTTCTCCTAAACCTTCAGTTAGAGAGGAAGAGATGTGGAGAGGAGAAGGGATGGTTGAGTTCAATGGATTATCCTGTTATTTGCAGTCACTTCACAGGGCTGTCAGTGATAGTTTTCTTTGTAAATAAGGGAGTTGATTTATGACAATTGACTTAATTAAAAATAGACTGAGAAAATTAGTTCATTGTTTAAAAAGAATGAAATGTGTGTTTACTGTGGGGGTCAGTTTGACAAGCTGGTAGCAACCCAAAGTTATTGACTGCATGTGATGGTAACTGTCTTACTCAGCCTGTGCTTGACCTTTCCAACACCTAAAGAAGTGCTTTCATGGCCAGAAATGCTTCTCATTTTTCTTGCTGTCCAGTAGTTTTTGCAGAGAGGTGAGATCTAACTCTTCCTTCATTCCATCTGAATAGGATGTATTTAGTTGTACTGACAGAGCTGATTCTTCTGCTGTGGGCATTCTGTAGCTCAGGTCACTGTCTGGAGATCAGTGTGACAGCTTTGGTTAGTTCTCTAACTAAAAAAAGCAGTGTGCTGCTTTTAATTTGATAGAAAATGCCTAAGCAGGACAAAGAAGAGAACTTTTCATGTGTCTCTTAGTCCCATTTTGAGATTCCTTGGAAGAGCCAATGGAGCATAAACTCCTCCAGCTCCCTTTCTGTGGCAGCCTTTGAGCACAGTCACCCTGACTCATAAGTCAGCCTTCATCTTGGGTGAAGCTCTGATGTGGTGTATCAGGGCCGTGCAAAACCAGAGTCAGCAGCAGTGCCAAACATGAGTCTTATGTAAGAGGAGAGTCCTAGCAGGCTGTCAGTGCCAGCTAGCCCTCCAAAGTGCTGCTGCCTCTTGGCTTTCATCACCTCAGGCTGGCCCTGCCGGGGAAGGCCATAGGCTTTACAAGCCCTGCATCTGTGAGCCATGTGTTCTGCTGCAAAAAGCTGCAGAAGCAACTTTGCTTAAGCTCGAGTGTAATTAGAACTCCAGGTTTATTAACCAGCACACCAGGGGTTGGACACAGCCTTCTGTGTCCAGATACCCCTGTGAGTACCACTGAAACGTTTGCCTCCTCTTGCCTTGCTCACTTGGTTTTGTGTTGCTCGCAGGAACATTCGGGACGTGTCTTTAGACTCCAGTTTGATGAGTTTCAGATCATCAGTAGTTCCCATGACGATACAATTCTGATTTGGGATTTCTTAAACGTGCCACCCAGTGCCCAGAATGAGACCCGCTCTCCATCTAGAACATACACTTACATCTCCAGATAACAGTCTGCACTTTACTGCCCTCAGAAGGTGAGTCTCCCTCTTACTGGATCTACTACAAGCATCGGCACTTATCTCTCTGCCTGCAGTTTGCCTTTGTCAAAATAAGCAGCTGATGTTAGAGAAGAGCAGGTTTAGACTGGGTGTCAAGAACAAGCTCTTTCCTGTGAGCGTGCTGGAACACTGCAACAGGTTGCCCAGGGAGGTATTTGATGTCCCAACCCCAGAGATACTCAAGGAAAGGCTGGGCAAGACTCTGAGCAACCTGATCTAGTGGAAGCTGCCATTGCAGTGAGGTTGGCCTAGATGAGCTTTGGAGGTCCCTTCCAACCCAAAGCATTCTATGATTCTATGTTTTCCTTAAGGAAATAAAAGCTATTTGTGCCACTTCTTTAAACCATCTGATCTTTGTATGGTCATGCTTCATCTTACAAACCTTGTCATGTTATCTCATCCCTTTCTATGATCCCTCCTGTGTAGAATTGGGTATTTATGGGAAGTTATTAACAACATTCTTTGGACTTAAGCAGGCTTGATGTATTGCACAGGTGTTCAGTCAGAACCTCCCATCACTCTTGATGCTTTGTAACGGGCATTGTAGTGCATCTGTAGTCAGCTGGGCATGCACAGACTTTGACGGGTGCTCATCAGAAATGAGCTCTTTGGTGATGGCCACAAATGGCAGGGAAAGCTTTCAGAAGTGAAGGTTGCAGCCTGTTGGGCAGTGTGACATCTCAGAGCTGTCAGAAATGGTGCACATGAACTCCACCTGGTTTGTTTCCACTTCTCTGCCAGTCATCTTTGCTTAGCTCATGAAGCACAGTGGGTGAAAGCTCTGCTGTAGACCTGCTTATTAGGACAGGAGACTCTTTTCCTTTTGTCATCTGCACTGCTGCCAACGTTTGCACTTCAAACTATAAACAGCTGCAAATGCTGGGACTTGGAGACGTAGGAACTGCCCTACCAAAGCACAGGGTGGTCACACCTCTCTCCAGGGACTATCTCTGCCAGCACCAAGACTGGATGCTTCCAAGGATGGGGAGACACCACAGCAAGAAGAGTTGGGAGTACCATTGCTCCAATGGGAAGGATCTATTTTATTTAAGAAGATAATGAGTATTTCCTAAACATCATAGGAAAAGCTTTCCCTGTCTTTACATGAACAGAGATCTCGATTGTCTGTCTGTTTAGGTGGCAATCAGTCCTTCAGATTTTTCTGCTCCTCCTGTAGATCTCTGCTTCTGGTTAGGAAACACCTTTCCTTGCAAAGACAAAGAATCCCAGCATGGTGGGGGTCTGAAGATCACCTAGTCCACCCTACCTGCTAAAGCAACATTGGTCAGGTTTGCAATCTCTCCAGAGAAGGAGACTCCGCAGCCTCTCTGGGCAAGCCTGCTCCAGGGCTCCAGCACACTCACACCAGAAAGGTTTCTGCACATACATAGATGGAACCTCTTGGGTTCCAGTTTTTCCCATTGCCCTTTGTCCTGTCACTGGGCACCACTGCAAAGCCACACTTTGCTTCTTTGAGACACTGGCTCTTAAAGATGAATTTTCTCTCACCTGTCAGTGTTCTTTGGGAAAGCATTGGCTGCTTTTCCTACCAGCTGAACTCCTGCTCATTTAAACAAAAAAGGCCAGGATAACATACTCTCTGGGAATGACACTTGGATCTGTTGGCTCTGTGTTGTAACAGGGTCAAAGCAAAAAGCTGTCTTCTGAACCAGCCCATGACATTAGGTAGAAGTCTCACACACAGACTGGTGTGCAGAGTCACACCTGTTGATCTCTGGAGGTCCTTTCTAAGCCCTAACATTCTGTGATTCTGTACAACCAAAGCCATGCAGACCTCCATATCCTGGGAGCTGTTGGGCTGGGAGTGACAGTTCCTTAGTAATTATTCCCTATGTGGGGCGAGATGCTGTGGTGTCACTTTTTGACAGGTTTGTCTGACTTCAGAAGCCATAACCTATAAATCTACAGAAAATCGTGGTCAAGCAGCTAGTATTTCACTGTGACATTTAATGAAACAGGTTTTCTGTGCTTTCAGACAGGATGGCTTCTGAAGTCTGCAGCAGCCCTCTGCACTGTTTCACAGGGCTTGCAATGTGACGCCTCTTCAGAGCCGATGGTTTCTGACAGTCCTGGCAGTTGGCTGCCAGAGTTTTATTGCTTTCTGTTGAATTCCTCCTGTTTATTGTAACACGATAAAAATTGTTACCATATGATAGTCTAATATTGTTGTATTAAGCACTAGGCCTTGGGCTGGGGGAAGGGGAGTGAAGGGGAAGTGCCTAAAGATGTTTTAACCTTTGGTGGGAATTTCTCATCAGAAGGAGGGAGCTTCTCCTCAGGCCTTAAAAATGGTTTGGGAAGGTGGTGTGGCAGGTAAAAAATCACAGTTCAGGTTTAGTTACGCTAAGAACTTGCACTGGCTTCAAGCTAATAATGCATAGAGTCATAGACTGGTTTAGGTTGGAAGGGACCTCAAAGATCACCTAGTTCAAATCCTCTGCCATGGGCAGGGGCACTTTCCACTAGAGCAGGTGCTCAAGGCCTCATCCAATCTGGCCTTGAACATCTCCAGGGAGGAGACATCCACAACCTCCCTGGGCAACCTGTGCCAGTGTCTCCCCACCCTCACTGTCAATAATTTCTTCCTAATCTCCAGTCTGAATCTCTCCTTTTGCAGCTCAAAGCCATTCCCCGCTGTCCTATCACTACAAGCCCTTGTAAAAAGTCGCTCCCTGGCTTTTTTGTGGCCCCTTTTGGGTCCTGGAAGGCTGCTCTAAGGTTTCCTTGGACCCTTTTCTTCTCCATCCTGAACAGCCCCAACTGTTTCAGCCTGTCCCATAGGAGAAGTGCTCCATCCCTCTGATCATCTTCCTGGCCTCCTCTGGAACCTCTCCAGCAGTTCTGTGTCCCTCTTGTGCTGAAGTCATACAGCTGAAAAAGGGAACTGAAATCTAAAACTATTGGAGTTTTTTGTTTGCTTTCTTCAAAACTCGCGTGTTAAAGCAACTGAAGTGCACCCTATGCTGAGCTGGCTCCTCTGCAGTGTGGAGAGGAAAGTAGCATCATGCTGCTGTGTGCAGGTACGTGGCATTCAGCATGGAGCCAGACCAGCTGGGGGTCCACTTTACAGTCCCCAGCAGGGGTTTTGATTCTTACTATACATAAGCAAACTGCCAAGCTGTAGGTGACCCCAAGGGGCTAGTGCCATTGAGAGTTTTGCCTTTCAGCTGAATTCAGACCATGTTTCACCACAAAGGCAGCGTTCTGGTGGTGGCGTAGCCCTCCTTGAAGGAAGAGCTTGTGGCACAGAAGGAGGTGCTTACCACCAAGCATGTTCTTAGTGCCTCAGAGAAGAGTGGCACCCTTACAGGTTTTTCTTCCCCTTTAGTTTCATCCTGCAGTGTAGAAGGTTGGTGTGGTGATGACCTCCTCCAGATGTCTCCAAATGGTGCTTTGTGATTTCTGTCTTCTGTCACTTCAGCATCTCTTTTGTCTTTTTCAGGGTTTCACAGTCTGAACTACTGGATTTTTGGCTACTACATGCCTGAAGATGTTGATTGACAGTTAAAGTCAAAATTGGTTCTAGATGCTGTGTTAGATGCAAAGCAGCACAATTCTATATCTAAATTTCTTACTCTTTCCTGCTCTCAGTGGTCATCTTTGAATTTACTACAAATTCACTGACTTCGAGTAGATGAATTTCAGAAGCCTTCCCTTCCCTGCAGTGAGAAATCCAAAGCTTCACATGTAAATTGTCCGTAGAAACTGAACTCTGATGGCTTGTTTTTCAGAAATAAATCAGAAGTCAAGAAAGGACTTGGCCTAATTTATATTGCTTTGCACTTTTGTCTGACTTTAAAGAGAAAAAAAAAAACCTAAACCAACAACAACAACCAACAAACATTCTCCAATGAAATTTGGGTGCCAAACACATGCCCAGAATGTACAGAGCTTTGCTTTCCAAGTCACCGTTGTCCTTTAGACTTTACTCTCATGCCAGATCCAGAGCCTGGTTGGTTTGGTAGGAGCATACCTTGGACTCTTAGAAATATTTCTGAATTGCTCAGTAATATTTTCTTTTTGGATGACAGTTTACTTGTTTCTGCACCAAGAGTTTCTTTTCAAAGGAGAGATTCCCTGTAATGAATTCAGGCTAGGTTATCTGAACTAGTTGTGTAGCACTGTCTTTCCCTTTGCCCTGTGCTCTCTACTCCAGCCGTCCTGCGCTTCCCGGCGTTTGGTAGAGCAAAGGCTCCCCATGTGTGCTTGCCTCACTTCCAGCCCTCTGTGAGCATGTAGATATGATGTACATATAACAGCACAGCCTCTGGGACTGGCTCGGGACCCCCTGACACTACACACCAATGCCAAACCTGGTGGCACTTGGCAGCAGGATCTTCTCGCTCCTGACGCTGCAGGGGCTCCTGTGAGTTGCCCAGACCTGTTCTCTGCGGAAGGAGGTTTTCAGTATTCCTTAGGATTTTTTTTTTAATGGGAACTACATATTTTAAACTGTAATTTCTAAACTTTTTAAGAATTAAAAATGTGTTTAATTTATGTTCTGTATCTTATATTTTTGTGCCGCAGTATTTACAGATGTCTTTCCTTCAACACCAGCTGATGTCCTTCTCTAGCATTAGTTTGGCTGCTCAGTGGAGAAGACACCATGGGCCAAAGTTCAAGTTATTTATGTTTGATCTGTAACACTTTGGTGTGGTGGAGTGGAGGTGCCTCAAGTCAACGCCCTGGTTCCCATGCTGATGGCCACGCTAAGTAGTTGTCTGTAGCTGGCAGCTGTGACTGTGTTACGATGTCCTGGTCACCGTTCCTCTTCAGAGGCATGCTTCACTTGGGAGGTCCCAGCAGTGTCTCCTGACACTGGCATGGTGTCCCCTCTAATTTCTGTGGTGACACAAACCCTGCTGCATTTTTCTGCTGCCAGAGCGGGATGTGGGTCAGTGCAGACGTGGGTGTTTCACCTGCATCAGCTGCACGTGGTGGCGGCTTCCCTTTAATGCTCCAGCCAAGCGTGGCGTGAGTTTGGCCGGTTTTCCTGGCACAGAAGTGTATCCTCATTCCTCTGCTCCTCTGTACCCTCTGTGGGTTTTTTTGCTTTTTGGGTTTTGTTGGGTTTTTGTTTGTGTTTCCCCCCCTCTGGCAGCACTTTCTCGGGTTTGTGCTTTCCCTTTTGCAGTCAGAGGGTGAGGGATGCCCGGCTGCCGAGGGGCGGTACCGGTGGAACACATCCACCTCTGTCTCCAGCAAATCCAGGGAGAGTGCTCACCAACCTCTTGCAGGAGAGTGACTTAAGGCTTCCTCCTCTTCACCCTTCACATTGAGAGAGGTGTTGGGATCAGTGTTGAACCTCAACTCCCACTTAGACGTTCCTCTGACAATATTTATTTCACGGAGATGACCGAATGTGACGAAGTTCTGAAGATGACAGGCACGCTCCCGAGCGTGATCCAGCAGATCACTTTTTTGGTAAGCTTGGCAGTAGTTCGTGAAGTGTCTTACTTTTACCCTTCTCATCTAATAGCTTTAATATTAAACTGTTTAAGAAGAAGAAGATCTGCCGCAGCCCTGAAGAAAACAAGAAGAAGAGGTCTCTTTGTGTCCGAAGAGCGGAGTCCTTCCCTTCAATGCATGTGTAAGATTGAAATTCCTGTTTTTCCTTGGGAGGTGATGGTATTGAACATGCAGTCGAAACTTTTGTGCTTTGTGTAACATAGCGGTGGACTTTTGTGATTGGCACCCAAGGAACGTGGCTCCTGGGATTCATGGTAGTGATCCTGGCTGCACCCTGGACTTTGTTTTGCTAACCATAATTGAGCAACTGTACATTACTGCGATATTAATGTTCGAAGCACTGGGATAGTCTAACTCTAACTTGTAATTATGTTTGCCAATTATCTGTTTGGAAAGTTGGTGTATGAACAGCTTCTTGGAACTGTTAAATTGTACAGATATCGTTCATGATCTAAAGCTTTGTACTGTGGAATGTGCTTAATAATAAAAAAAAAAAGGAAGTTTGAACTTAAATCTGTCGAAGAAGTGGCTAAGTGATGTCGGTGCTGTGCGCTGCTCACCGGGGACTGGTGCTGCCCAGCGTCCCTCAGGCTGGGTGCTGGTGCTGGCAGTGCCTTTCCCTGGTCACTCAGCAGCACCCAGCATAGGGCATGAAGCTACTGGGCCCCAAAGCATTTTGAGCCCAAAGCACGTCTGCTACGGCCCAGCTGCACATTCTGAGATGGCTTTTATCCCTCTGTTACTGCAGGCCTCGGGAGGATGTGGTGAAGGCCAGAGCTGAGGTGGTTCACCCATCTCAGAAGCACAGCTCCTCTGTGTCACATCAGCAGAGACCTCACAAAAAACTTGATTCTCAATTTAGCCAGAGTTTCAAATGCTCCTGCTCTCTTGGCTGCTAAGACAGGCATGTTCATGCCCTGAGCCCCCTGCAGAGAAAGGTCTCCCAGTGCTGGTTCTATCTCCAGAAAAGCTGCTTCCTGGGTTTTCTTTGTCCCAAGTTCTCATCCTTGCCCTCTATCCCCATGTCTGCTGTCAGCTCTCTGCGAGTTGAGTTCACTTTTAAATGATTTGTGAAGCTGCTGTTGCTGCCTGGTTCCTGAGTTGTTCAGTTCATCTCTGAACTGACCCTGCTGCTGCCTCATGTCACCAGCAGAAGATGTCTGGCCAGGATCTTGCTGGCTTGTCAAGGCCCAGGTGCAAGGGCAGCAAGGGGTGAAAATGTCTTGGTAAAGCATTGTCCTTCAAATTCCCTTCAGTGCTTGATCTGGCTTTGTATGCTGCCCATGGGCTCACCAGTCACCTGCTCTTGAAAGTGTTCTTAGTGAATTTGGAAGTTCTGAAATGCTTTTAAAGGTGCTGTAAATGGCGCTAAAAGCCTGGACAGCGTTCTGGCTAAGTGCTGGGGAGTTCAGTCTTCAGAATGCCTCTGAATGGCTTTTTATCTCTGGCCCATTCTGGCCCTGCACAGTCGTTTTTGAAGCACTGTTGCTGCTGCTCAGGCTGCAGCTTCAGGGAGAGCAAAGCCAGGAAACATTCATCACTTTCTGCCAGAAGTGCACTCTGAAAAGTGAACCCCTCAGAACCAACGGGTTGGGAGTGCCCTGCTGAGTATTGCTGCCCAAAAAAGCCATCCGGGCTCTGTGAGCTATCTGCTAAAATCTGGAGTGTAAACGTTGAGGTCAGACTTAGGAATTCCATCTTACCTGGGTGGCCTTGGGTTTGATTCTTTTGTTGGTTTTTTTTTGTTTTCCCCTTGCAGTTGTAGCTTATTTAACAATCATCTGTTAATTCCCACCAGAGGACTTCATAATGAAGTCGTGGAGGCACCTCTCTGCGGGTGCTCCCACCCATCCTGGTGTGGTCTGGGGCCCCTTTTGACTCTCCCCTCTCACCAAGGCTTGGGAGCGATTTGCTGCCCTGGGTGTGATACAACGGAGCTGCTGTAAAACACCCTGAGGGCTGGTCCAGGGACCATCTGGCCCTGGTTAGGGAAAGAGGCTGTAAAGCGTTCTCTGGTTGCAAGGGCTGAGGTAGCCCTGACCATGAGCTGTGTGGTGGGTTGGGGTTTACCCTGCTCGTTCTAGTACAGCAGCAGGGGTCTTTGCTCTGGGTGTTACCCGATGCTCTCAGGAAGGGGGAGCTGGGGCAGCTCGCACTGCTCTTGGTCCTAACTGCTGATCTCTTCTGGTAACCAGGCAATGGGGGAGGATTTGTGCTTAGAAATGAGCTGATGTGGCACGTGAGTTTCTTCAGGGCCCTGTGTTGGGGGAAATGATGTCTTTCTTTGTGAGCCATGCCACTGATTTGTCCTGTTTTGTGCCAGCTCACTTCCAGGCAGGGCCATCTATCTCCTGAGTCTAGGAAGCATCCTGAGAAGCATCCTTAGCTCCCTATTTCTGTGGTAATTCTTTGTGCTTTTCCGGACAATATCATCTGGCCACCCCTAGCAGAGCAGGAATTGATTGTTGGCAGCCAGGTGAGTCTGGAAGCACTCGTGCCACTATGAAAAACTGCTTCAAAGGGAAGCACCTGCAATGACATCTTGGCCTTTCTTTCCAAAGCTTTGCAGCCCAGTGTGTAGAGCAGACGTCTGCAGGGAGCACCACAAAACCGTCCTGTGCAAAAGCAGCAGCAGCAGATCCTCTCTCTTGGCCCTTCTGGGGAAGCAGGTATGAGCCTCTGGGGCTGGAATTGCCCTGGTGAAGGCAAATGGATTTGGGTCAGGGTAGTGCAAACTTCTTGCACTGCAGAGTAACCTCTCTGTGAGCCTTCTCTGTGCTTGGCACCCACCATGTTGTCTGTGCCCAGGGTTAGGTGCTCCTAGTCCTGCCAGTGCCTACAGGAGACAGCCACTGCTCTCCAGAGAGCTGCCTAGCTACAGCATGGAACTGCTGTGTGCACAGGTCAGAAGTCTCTAGGAGGAATCAGAAACAGCAGGATTCTCTTCTGGAAAAGTGCTAGAGGTGTGTGATTTTTTTGGGTAGGTTTACTGCTGATACTTGCTGGAAAGGCTCACTGAACAGCAGTGGCCACATGTACCAAGAGGAAGAGAATATGGATGAGGGTGAGCATCAGCTCTGGGGAGACATTTCTCCTCTGGTTGTGGAGAACCAGCTGTGAAACGTTCCCACTGTGTGTTTAAGGTTCCCCTGCTCAGCCCCAGCACACTCCTGAAAGATGTGTTGGTGAGGGAGCAGCTCCCCTCATGCCCAGCTGCTCACTCAGGGTGGCTGGGCTGCCCCATGCTGGAAAGTGCCCAACGCCTGCTGGCCGGGGCTGTTAGCAGCCCCACTCTGGGTGGCCCCTTTTGTTTCTGGAGACAGGTCTAAGGCTGAAGCAGAAACAGGTTTCCTTGTCTGAAGGATTGAAAGAGTTGCAGTTTCATCTTTTCCTTGGCACAGGCCAGTGCAAATACAGCGAGATGCGTTTGTATCTCCTAACTATTTTTTGTTCCACACTTGAGTGCTTTCTGTTTTCTTTTCCTTCTTTTTTTTTGCTGTGAAGGAGCTCTTTGAAGGGTTTTGGTTTTAATTTTTGAACACATCATGCTCAGAAGAAAGGTTTGGGTTTTCTTCTGGAAGTCTTCCACCAAGAAGGGCTGGCACTTCCATACCAGAGGTGCAGGCAAGCTGAGGACCAGAGGCTTTGGCTTTGTGGCATGAGCCTCTTAGCCAGGAGGGCAACGGGCAGAAGTGCTGCCTGGAGGAGATTGTTGAGTGTCCATGGAGCCACCACAGCCTGCTCCTGAGCTGGCACTTCCCCCCAGCAGAGACTCTGCCAAAAAGAAAGGTGCCTCTGCCACAGCCAAATCTCTGCCTTGAGGAGAAGAAACCAAAGGTAAACCAAGACACCAGGTTCAGCGCCCAGAATCAGCAGCATTTTGGGGTGTGTGGAACAGGGGAGGACTCCATTGCTCCCCACTGCTGGTGGCTCAGGCTCTAGCTGCACAGCCACTCTTTGCCCAGTGTCACTTAGGACACAGCCCCTGACCACCTTTGAGCCAATACTGAGACATATTCTGACCTGGGGAGAACCCTGAAGTCTTGCTAGAACAAAGTGGCAGACAAAAAGAGGAGCGTTGTGTGTGGACATGGAATGTGCTTCCAGGTTCTCTGACCTACTGCCGCCAGATTCACCCTCTCCATAACCATAACTCTTTCACCCTGAATTCTTGAGTTTCTTGCAGAAACCTGAGCTGTTCTGCAGCAGCTCTCTGGAAGGCAGGGAATGAGCTGTGGGATGCACAGTGCTCAGCCAAGTGCCCTGAGCTTTCCTCCTCAGACTCAAGGCTTTAGGATGCTCTGAGCAGCAGCACTTTCAGCTGTTGGAACGTTGCAGGTCTCAAAGTGGGGCTGGAGTTCCCCAGCACTCAGTGGCAAGGCTGTGCCTGCTCAGGTTTGGGAACTGGAGAGTAGTCTGTGTGCCTGCTCATGAAATCTTGCAGACGGGGATGGTTCTGAAGGAGGAGTGTACTCGTGACTGAAAACCGATGAAAGGGAGATAGAGTCGTTCAGTCTCTACGGGCTTCATGAGCAGCTCAGGCTGGTGGGGGTGCATGTGTTTGCTTTCAAGTGAGGGAGGTGGTGCTCGCAGGAGGTGGGGGAGGAGCTGCCGTGAACACCCCTGGTTTGGTTTTCAACAGCAGAACAGCCTAAGGGGTCCCCTATGGCTCTAAGTTTTGTGAAGTGACTTCTTCGGGGCAGGTTGTGGTGAGCAGTTAACAGGCTTGTTCTTTGCTCAAGTTCTCCCTGCAGCAGTTAATCACCAGCCAGCAGCCACTGGGGCTTGGAGTGGGAGATTTAAAGGCATTGGCCTTTGGGATGTTTTTTACTTTCTTTCTGTAGGGGCTGACTCATGCCATGCTGCTCATCTAGCTCTCAGCTGGAGAAGCTGATCTGCTGGCCTCCATCCTACCTGCATCCATGGGAAGATGCTGTGGATCCTTCCTGTGCTCCCCATGGTGCTCACTTGTTTCCTGCAGGTGAAGAGCGAGAGGGACACAGGGTCACAAAAGGATTCAAAATTCCACCTAGTGGGTTTGTTCTCATTTCTTTAATAGCTTCACTGAAGTTGATCTGTTGCTAAGGAAGTTAGCTTACAGGAAATATGCTTCTCTAATGTGGCTGGTGAAATCTTCCTCTATTTTGGAAAAACAAAACCCAAGCAAGCAAAAACCAAATGAAAACTGTAGCGAGGTTTTAGAATTTGACTCTTTGTGGCTGGGAGGAAATCCTGGGACTGGTGGAGCCACTGCCTTCTGCAGCTCCATGTGCTGCACCTTTCAGCTTAGTCCTGAGAGAGGCTGACTTTCCCACGGGAGCCACCTGCTTAATGTGGGAAGCAAGTCACAGGACTGAGTTCTCAGCACTTTTCCAAGAGAGTGAGTTCAGATTCATGCCCTCAGCATCTGTATTTATACAGCACCAACCACAACATCCCCTTGGAACAAGATGAAGGCCTTAGTCCTTATTTTCAAGGTGTGTAGTGGTCTGGGCAGTGGATTTCTGACAGCCAAAAGCTTCCAGCCTGATTAAACAATGTGGCATTGCTGGCAGAGTGGATGGGGAGAACATGTTTGTGCTGGATGTGGACCTTCTGCACTGCACTCAGGGCCTAAGGGGTGCCCCGGAGCAAAGGAGTGTGGTGGACACTGCTCCACCCTTCCTGAGTGCCACAGGGAGCTGCAGGACCAGCTTCTAGAGAAAGAGCGTAGGAATAATGAAAGAAAAAAGTTCGGGGAAGATCTCGTTCTCCATCCCACTCCCCCACAGCTTCTCCTGCCAGTCCCAGTGCAGACCCAGCCCCCAGGAGCACAGCCCTCCGTGAACGTGCTGCTCCAGCAGCAGAGGCGATGGCAAAAGCGCCATGTGCTACACAGGCTGAGCCGCTCAAAAGCGGGCTGTGGTCGCTGCTGTGGTTGAACGACCACCCCTGGGGATGCCAAAGCTGCCTTGGTGTCGCTGTGCCACGGCTTGTGGGTTTGTCTTTCGCCGCAGGTCCAGCTGCCAAGCCGAGTGCTGCTCTCTGTGTCCGCGGCAGCTTTCGCGGCTGCCCTGCGCCCGGTTAGAGCTGTGTCCTGCAGCTTCGCCGTGCTCACGAGTGAGGTGGGCTGGGGCATTCCCTGGCTTTTCCCTGGGTACTTTGAAAGCATTCGCGCTGTGCTCCGTGGTACTGGGATGGGCGGCAGGCAGTTGTTACTGACTTGCATACCAGGCAAGAGCTGTGCTGTGGGAGGCAGCGGCTGCGCGGCGCTGCGCGCCTTCTCCAGGAACGCCTTTTGGTTTCCAGGAGAGGTTTTCCTTGGCAAAAAGCTGGGATTTGGGCCATAAGGTGACAAAAATCAACAATAATTACCCATATCTACAGCTGAAGACCGAGTTGGGGCTGAGTCTAGGCACTTGTAGCAGGATGAAGGACTTGCTGAAGTCTAGCCCCTGTTGCTGGTGTAGTTTGGGCTCCCTCGGGCTCCCCGGGTGCTTCTGCTGCCAGCCAATGTGTGGTATGTGCCCTCTAAACGCTGTCGGCACTGCCTGAAGTGGGCATTTTTACCCTCAGAAGATTTTCCTTCCATTGGAGCATTTAGATGATTTTTGAATAGGCTGAGTAGTAATTCAGTTTCATGTAAGCATGAGGAAAACCTTTTTCACTGGGAGGGTGACAGGCCCTGGAGCAGGCTGCCCAGAGAGCTTGTGGACTTTCCTTCTCTGGAGACATTCAAAACCCACCTGGGCTTTCCTGTGTGACCTACCCTAGGCGATGCTGCTCTGGCAGGGGGATTGGACTAGATGATGTTTCGAGGTCACTTCCAACCTTCCAACCTGTAACATTCTGTGGTTCTGTGATCAACAAGTCAAAATTACAGCTGAACCCGAGAGAGATTCCATACTTTTCAATGTGGTTTCTGCATCTCTGCACAACAAAATTGGATGCACCCAGTCCAGCATCAGAAACCACCACTGTTTGTCTTTTCTTTGGTGATGACCTGACGCTGCTCCACACTCTTGCCTGAGCACCATCAGTGCTGTGGGAACAGTGTTTGGTTACAGCTACATCTGGAGAGGTTTGGAGTTCAACCACCCTCTCCTCAGTGTTGTCTTTCCTTCTGTCTGATGGCAGCTGTGGAGCTGGAGCAGCCCTGGGGGTGGATAATCCGGCCCTGTCCCAGGAATGCGCCTTCTTGTCTGTGGGATTTCTGTGGCAGCACAGGAAAGCTTCTCGCCAGCAGATGAATGTGATGATCTTGCAGGTCATCCTGGTTAAACACAGTGCCCCTGATGAGTTTTGCATGTGGCTGCCCTCTCGCCCTGCAGCGTACATGGCAGCAGCTCCTTGGAGGTGGTGTGGACAAGCTGATGGAGAGAAGGCCCTTGGAGCGCTTGGCACAGACTCCAAATCCCCCTGGCTGGTTTGGCAAGCACGGGGCAAAGACATCCTGCCGGCTCCTCCCCGGCACTTGTAGGCATCCATTTATCTCGGCACATGCTCCTGGCCAGCTCACAAACCCTTGTCATGCTCCACAGCAGATGCCACGAGGCTGGGGCTGTGGAAGGAGAGGTCCAAACCACCAGCATTTGGATGGAGACACAAACATTTCCCTCCTGAATGTGATTGCACTGAGCAAGGAAGTGGCCAGGGTAGTGTGGCCCCAAACCTCTGCTCCTCCTTGGCTGGGAGAGAAAACAGCTTTGCTGGCTTGCTGTTGGAGCCTTGGGCTTAGAGATGTAGGTGTAGAGGGGCAGGAGGCCTTGGCCAACGTTTTGGCTGTGATCTGCTGAGGACATTTTGTATTTCCTAATCCCTGATCTGCTGCTCCTTGGCATGACAGCGCACCCCTGCCTGCAGCCCTTTCCCATTTGATCCTGGCCTGCAGACAAAGAAGAGGTGGGAAGGGGGCATGGAAATGGAAAAGCAGCACAGCAGCAGTGTCAGGAGCAAGGGGAGGGAAGTTTGCTTTGCAGAGATGTCTCATCTGTCCCAAGTGCATCCATTTCTTCTTGCTTAGCACCTCCTGGATGGAGAAAGCAATGGACAGCTGCTGTGATTGGCAGAGGCATAGCTTTTGCCTTGTGAGCTAAATCTAATCTGTGGGGCACACATCTGGTGGTCCCAGACATCCAAGGCAGGGGCAGATGCATATCAGCAGGGCCCAAAGGTTCAAAGCCCATCACTGACTGCTCTGTGCTGCATTCATCTGGGTTCTGAAGAACGGCTTTAGGAGCATGGGGCTCACAGCTTTCATGGAGCCTGTCCATCAAGAGGGACCTTGTTCCAAATGCTGGGTCTCAGCTGAAGCTACATTGGCTTTGAGATCTAGGACCTTCTTACACTGCTGTGGGCATCTGTTTTCTCTTCAGAAAGAAGGGAGCTGTTGTGTTAGCAAGGGAAAGGTAGAGAAAGCTACTGCCTGGAATGGTGGCACTGGTGACAGATGTGAGTGGGAAGAGTTGAAAATGGTGTTTCTGGGCTCTACGTTAGAGCTTGTGCTCTGCATGGAGCTCAGCCAGCTCTTCTGTCCCTCCCATTCAGTTCATGTCTTACTTGGGAGGTGGAAGCCTGCAAAGTTGGTGGAGGGACAGCAGCCCTCTCCTGTCTCACCGTTTTGGCACTGGAACCTGGTACCAGCTGATGGAGGGCTCATGCAGGCGCAGAGCAATGGAGAGGCTACGCTTGCTGGTGTACATTGATGGGAGCCTTGGCTGTGCCCTCATTGAGGAGGTTACCCCTGCACAGAGAATCACTTCTTCAGCTGGGAGCCAAGGGCAGAGGCAGGTCTCCTCCCGTAGTGTAGCTGGTGCCTGGGGTGTCCAGACGCTGGTCAGCAGCCCATGTGGGCCAGACAGAGCTTTGTCTCTCCCTCAGCCAATGTGGGATGTGTTCAACAGGAGGCTGATCCATCACACTTCACCTCTGCTTGGATGTGATGATGGGAAGCTGCTGAACACCAAACCCTCCTCTGGGATCAGTTTCTGCTTGCTCATTCTATGAGTGATGCTCTACAGCACCTCAAGCCCACGAGAAGTTGTGTATTGCCATGAAGATCCTGTGGGATGGCGACAAGCGAATCTGAAGCACCGGAGGGCAGTGAAGAGACAACCTTCTCCTCGATGATGGCTCCTGCTCCTGTCCCTGTATGCTGGATACGATTGAGAAGGGCAGTTCAGCCCAAAAGGCAAAGTGTCCTGGGAGCCACCTGAGCGTGGCCACCTCTGTGCTGCCGGTGCCGAGAGCCCCGATGAGGAGAGGCGACGCTTTGCTCGCTAATCGCATTTCAGGACATATAATCCTTACTTCACACTTTTTCCCAGACAATATCTTTCCATATAATCTTAATGATTCCTGCTGCAATAACAAGGAGGCAGCCCTGAGAATAACTTCACACTTAATTGCTCGTGCCAAGAATCTCACCACTTGGCCCTTCTTTGGGTGTTTTCCCTCCAATCCATCTGCACAAACAGAAGTGGGCCAGTTCTGTGCCTCAGGAATGAGGAGATAAAAAGGCAATAATTTATTTTTCCACCAAAGCTAGAAGTATTTTATAGAATTTGCTAAAGTTTTCGTTTCAGGAAATTTCATCATGTCTCCAGGAAAAAAAAAAAAAAGGCAAAAAGAAAGAAAAGAAGAAAAAAAGCAAAAAGAAAAGCATCTAATTGGCCTCAGATTTTCTAACTCCCTTTTCATTTTTGTAATCTGAGGAGGTCTAGGTCATCTCCAGGTCACTGCAGTTAGTGTTGCTTTAGTGCACCTCTGTGGATACCTCGTTTCTGCAGCAGTTTTCCTCTTCAAAACCAGCCCGAGCCTGCTGCTGTAACAGCCACTTTCTTTGGCAGCCATTTGCATTCCTTTAGCATATGGAAATATTTTTGGGAGCACACAGCAGTGCACGCTGCTATAGGTGAAACTCCCCAGCAGAGGCTTCCAAGTGAGGGGAATGCTGTTGTTAGACAACAAAAACAACAAACCCAAGGAGGAGAAATCCCTCCGCTCTGAACACAGAGCTGCCATTTCCCAGACTGGATGAGGCACTTAGTGCCATGGTCTAGTTGACTGGATAGGGCTGGGGGATAGGTTGGATTGGATGAGCTTGGAGGTCTCTTCCAACCTGGTTGATTCTATGATTATCTAGCCTAGAATCCTACCTGCTGTTGGAACAAAATGCCAGTGGTTATCAAGTGAATGAAAATGTTTTGCTTGGGGAAAAAAATGAATTTTGTCACCCTGCCAAGACTTCCTGCTGTCTTGACACGTTGGTTTGTGTAGCTTTGGCTTGACATGTTGCTTTGCACACCTTCAGGTGGTGACTTCTCTCTAGCCTGGGGTTTGCTTGTTTGCTTGGGCGCATCTCTAGCTGTGGACTCCAACTTTTTAACCCTAGATAGCACAATTACCTGGAGTCTGGAAAGTGAAGCCAATGCAGAGTTTGTTAGTGCTGTAGAAATGAAGAATCATGGAATCACTTAGGCTAGCAAGGACCTTTCAGATCGCTGAGCCCAACCATCAGTGCAACACTACAAAGTCTGTTGCTAAACCATACTTTAACAGAAACTCTGTACCTGAGTGAGCAGCGTTTTCTGAGCAGAGAAGGCCAAAGCAGGGTGGCAAAAAGGAAGTCCTGTCCCTGTTCATTGCTAAAGAGGAAAAGAGCAGTCTGCATCTTGGATAAAGTCTGTGGCAGGATCAGTGCTTTGTGTCAAGCTCTGTGCCACTGGTGTCTACAGCAAAGCTTTCCTTTGGCCACAATCCCCTCAGGCTGGCGTTGCTGGTGTTTCAGCTCTGCACTCAGAGAAAAGTCGATGCGTTCTACTGGCACTCCCACCTTGTCTCCACCTGGTGCTGTCTCTTCGTTGGTACCAAAGACTGTCAGTAGTCTGCAGATGCACGAGTGAAAATCCCAAACCACAAGTGACCACTGGAGGGAAGAGCCTAGGCAGGCACGGTGAGGGAGAAGATGCTGCCACAAAGATGTGCTTCCCGACCCCACACACACCATACTTTACATTTTCTAGTCATGCTGAGGAAGGACAAACTGCCTGGCTCAGGCTGAGAAGAAACAGAGAGGACCAGGCAGTGTGCTCCTTAGTGGTCTGCCACAGCAACAGTCATGGTACATCTACTGAAGCACTGGAAACATGGTTCAGATGAAAGAGCAGGGCAGGGCAGCAGGCAGCTGCCTCATCGGTGTGTTAGCACCACATTGAGCACATATGCCAGGTTTGTGGGGTCAGCTGCTGGAGAGAGACTGGGAAGGAACATTAGAAGACGATGATATGCCAGGGAGTCTAATTCTAAGCAGGACTTAGAGAATGATAACTGTGGAAGTGGTTTTGTTCTCATGGAAGAGGAGCTTTTCCTATTTTTCCAGCAAGCATGTGGTTAAGCAGGATGGATCCCAGGACTGAGGTATCCATGTATTTATTTGTCAAGGGGGGAGGTGATCCTGTGCTGCAGGTTGAACCTCTTGTTGGGATGCACTGGTCCCCACTTTTGCCCAGCTCTGATTTCAGGCTGCTGGAGATGTGGCAAAGCACAGGTTTGGAGGGAGTGTGTATTGTGCTTGAAAAAATGTTGTCTTTTCATTAGCATCATCTTTACTGCTCTGTGGAACAGCTACTGCATGCCCACTGCCAGTGATGCCTGAAGAGAAAGCAGCTGTGGCCTGGAAGGCAAGAGAGTTCAGATGCTACTTTGGTAAAGATCATGTTTCAGTGGCTGCCTGCACTGGGTGCCTTGGCAGGGGGTGGAAAGAGAATTGGAACAGAGGGTGAAAAATCATATATCCAGGGCAAGAGCAGCAAGGAAAACAATCTCAAACTGAGGCCTGTGTGAAGAGCTAGGCAAAGAGTGATGCTGAGGAGTGAATGAACTTTCCCTTCAAAGCCATGCTTACAGGGCCTGCCTGGCTGTAGGGGGAGGCTGCAGCAGGCTTGGGGTCAGCAAATGCTTGAGCTGATTTGCACCCAGTGATGAGCACGGTAATAAGTCTGTACTCACTCACTCGTGTGCTCCTTGTGGCACCTTGTGCTTAGAAATCACCTTGGGACTTCTCAGTGAGCAGAACATGCCTTCTAGATCACAGGGAGCAGGAGAAACATGCACTCTGTTTTGTTTCTGGAAGAGAAATAACCTTGGTCTTATTACTTGAAAATAGATCAGATGTCCTCTTGAGTATTCCTCTTGGGGTGTTTGCTGGGATGCATGCAGCCCCTAAACAGGGATATTTGCAGTTTTGAGTCCACATATAGGGAGTGGCTTCTTGTATTTGTCTCTTCTGTGCTTTTCAGTCTAGATATTTACATAACCTGAGGTCTTTTAACTTTGTGGTAGGATGAGGGCCAGTGGTTTGAAACTGGAGCAGGGTAGATTTAGGTTGGACGTTAGGAAGAAGTTCCTCACAGTGAGTGTGATAAAATAGTGGAATGGGTTGCTCAGAGTGGCCCTGGGCAGCCTGATCTTTTTGAAGGTGTCCCTGTTGGACAAAATGACCACTGAGGATGCTGTCCACCCAGGTGCAACCTGTGCGTCTGTGAATAATCTTTGGGGAAGACTTTAAGCTTGCAGCCACTTGCACTAGAAATGCTGCCGTGCAGATATGGTGAGGCTCTATTTGGCACATCTGTAGGGCATGAAGGTGTGTGCATAGGACCCTAACACTGCTCAGTGACCTTTTGGGGCAATGAGAAGCAAATCCATCAAACACATAGGTAGTTTGAACAGGCAGGTCTTTGTTGTTTCCCCTCTGGTTCTTCTGGAGTACATACTTATTTTGCATGACTGCAAGAAGGAAAGCAACCATAGAATCAGTCAGGGTTGGAAGGGACCAGTTCCAACTCCCCTGCCATGGGCAGGGACACCCACAGCCTCATCCAGCCTGGCCTTAAACACCTCCAGCCATGGGGCCTCAACCACCTCCCTGGGCAACCCATTCCAGGCTCTCACCCCTCTTATACTAAACAACTTCCTCCTCACATCCAGTCTGAATCTCCCCACCTCCAGCTTTGTTCCATTCCCCCTAGTCCTGTCACTACCCGATAGCCTAAAAAGTCCCCTTCAGATAATGGAGGGCCACAATAAGGCCTCCTCTTCTCCAGACTGAACAGCCCCAACTCTTTCAGTCTGTCCTCATAGGAGAGGTGCTGCAGCCCTCTGATCATCCTCGTGGCCCTTCTCTGGACATGCTCCAGCATTTCCACATCCCTCTTGTAACAGAGGCTCCAGAAAACCATGGCTGCTGATTTTGACTGGTTAACCTAAGAACAGCAATGCCTCAGAGCAGAACTTCCTTACCCTTTTTTCTGTGTTGTGTTTTGTTTATTTTCCAGTTATCTCAAGTGTACCTGTGCCAGCAGTAGTGGGTTTGGGTTCTCCATGTGCTTTGGTGGCTTTACACAGGTGAAAGATTTTTGCTAAGCTTGGCTTTGTCAGGTTATTTGCTTGGTACAAACTGCTGCAGCACCATTTCAGGTGGCAGTCAAAGCAGTGGGGTAAACATCCCAGCCATGAGAAACAGCTGGGGCTGAGGCTCCTCAGGGAGGTGGTTGAATCCCCATCCCTGGAGGTGTTTAAAAGAGGAAGAGATGTGGTGCTGAGTGACGCAGTTTAGTGCCAGCCTCGATGCAGTTAGATAACGGTTGGAGCTGTTGATATGAAAGGTCTTTTTCAACCTGAGCAATTCTGTGATCCCTTAAGTCTCAGAGCAGCAAGTGTGAGCATGGGCTGGTGGGCTCTGGTTCAGCTTCACATGTTCATCTGCTTGTTCATGACTTCACATGAATCATTTCAGTCAACCACAACAGAACCTTGATCTTGCTTAGGGGCCCTTATTCCACAGCCATATACTGAGGCAGATTTTGTAGCTCTTACTCCAGGGCTTAAGCTCTCTCTCCCTCATGACCAGACACATGGTCTGATATCTGTTGGCAAGCTGGGAATGCAAAATGAAACACCATTATATATGATCTATTTACAGTTGTGTCTGTGCTGGTGCTGATCCATCTGTGTTTCAGGCCATGTGCCACTCAGGGTACAGTGGGAGGGAAGCCCACTTAGAAATGAGTTTGCAGAGCAATGCCTTTCCACTGATGAGAACGGATAAGATCTTTCACCCTCGAGGTTTCATTTCTCTCCTGCATCTGATGACCACTGTGAGATGCTAGCAAGCCCCAGACCAGGTTACTTGCTTTGAGTGGTTGGTTCCAATAGAGCTGAGAATTCATCTGGACAGGTGTGGTTTTCAAAGGCCTCGCTACGTCTGGTGTCGCATGCTCCTGAAAATGTGAGTGTGTGTGGGGCTGAACTCAACCACAGCTGTTGAAAATCGTGCCCTACTTGGGGTTCTTCAGAGGCATGGTGATAAAGCCAAGTGTCCTTCCAGACACCCTTGTACCCGCCTGGTTTTCTGATCATAGAATGATTCAGGTTGGAAGGGAAGTTAAGAGATATCTGCTCCAACCTCCCCACCATGGGCAGGGATAGTGCTTAACTAGACTCAGCTGCTCATGGCCTCATCCAGCCTGTTCTTGAATACCCCCATAGAGGAGGCATCCACAAAATCCCTGGGTGGCCCATTCCAGAGTCTCACCACCCTTGTACCGAAGAAGTTCTTCCTAAGATCCAGTCTAAACCTGCTCTTCCTCAGCTTAAAACCATCCCCTCTTGTTCTATTGACAGACACCTTTATGAAAAGTCCCTCTCCAACCTTCTTGTAGGATTCCTTCAGGTATTGGAAGGCAGCTATGAGGTCCCCCCAGAGCCTTCTGCAGGCTGAACAATCTGAGGTCCTTCAGCCTATCCTCATGGCAGATGTGCTGGAGCCATTGAATCATCCTTGGAGCCCTTCTCTGGACTTGCTCTGACAGCTCTGTGTCCTTATGCTGGAGACACCAGAGCAGAGTAAAGGGGCAGGATCCCCTCTCTTGCCCTGCTGGCCGCCCTCCTCTTGATGCAGCCCAGGACACGATTTGCCTTCTGGGCCACATGAGAGCAGTGCCAGCTCACAGCTTCTCCTCCATCAATACACCCAAGTCCCTTTCTTCAGAGCTACTCTTGACATACTGTGGCTCGTTTGCACCTTCTGCTTCATCTTCACCATGTTTTGCCATGTTAGGCAGACAAGAGCAGTGGTAGAGGTGCCAGTAACAAAGGCCTTGTATTTTCCTGTGGCTGACTTTGCTGCAGATCCCCATTTCTGAGCCTGCTGGCCAGGACTGGCTGAGCCCTGCGCACCGATGCGTTTGGCTGGTGGAGCTGGGGACTGATTGGCCATGAGCAGCCTTCGGCTGGGCGCTGCGAGCTCTGCGGAGCGAGTGATTAATCACGGCCCTGGGTGCTGTGGTTTTGTTTTGCTTCTTCACGCCGTGGCTGGATAACTGAAACCAGAGGAGTGAGATGAGGAAATTCAAGTTGCCACGTAAAGACTGCCAGCAGGAGTGCCAGAGCCAGCTCGCGTTCATGGGAGAGCTGGCCAGACTTGTGCTTCTGCCACTGCTTCTGCCACCTTGGCAATCCCTGAGCCCATTGCTGAGCCTTTAACTTGCTCTGTGTGACACAATCCAAACCTGCTGGGCCATGCTCCTTGGTTACTGCAGTGATAGAGCAGGCACCCAGAGGATATTCCCCTGCAAGGAAAACTAGTATTTTTTCATGCAGGAACTTCATGGGCTGGATGTGTGTCCCTGTCACTGCGGTGTGGAGTGAGAGGAACATCAGAGCTCAAGGTAAAAGGGGACATAACCCTAAGGCAAGTTTTATTTTAGCTTATTCTGAGATAGTTCAAGGTCACCTGTGCCAAACCAGTGGCTTTAACATTCCGTCTTTGAGGAGAGTTCAGCACAGTTCCCAATAATAACGTCCCAGTGGGAGCAGGATCACGTTGTCTAGGACGTGTTTGTGGTGTTGCACAGACTGACAGCAGGACTTGTCTCGGCTAACACTCTCTGCCTACCCCAGTCACATACAGGCTGGTGCCTGCTTTGCTTTGTCTGAGTTTGGAGTAAGCAAAGTGGCTTGTCAGGTAGGAGAGTTTGGGCAAGAGATGGGAACTAGTTGGAACTGAAGTGTTACCTGTGGGTACAGTATGAAAAGCAGGTGGTGCAGTGACCTCAAGCCCATGGCAGGGTAAACCTGGCAGGCACACACAGCTGAAGCTGCTGCTGCTCTTTTTGAACATATATTCTCTCTATAATTAGCTTTTACTATTTATGTCTATATGTTGTCCTTCTTATCAGCATCCCAAAAACTGTTGCCTGTAAAGAGTTTGTGATCCCTTTCAGAAAGAGTCTCTTCCCAATGCATTCCTTCCTCCAGCTTTGTTTGGAGGCATATCCTGTCTCCTGGAGGAGATGGGGAGTTTTGATTTGGTCCTCATTTTAGACTTGTAGGCAGAGATTTTGAGAAATGTCTTATGATTTTGGGAATCACAATGGCAGGAGATGACTTTAGAGGTGTTGTAGAACTCCTTTGCAATCCAACTACTGACTTTCAAGCCACTCATGTCACACCCCAGAATGGAAATGGGCACAGTGGCTTCTGAAATCTCTACTCATGACATCTTCTATTGCCACCTTATACTTTCAGTCACAGAATAAAAAACTACATTCAACTGCAGCTGTGATCATGGGCAGCAGGTACAAAACAAAGAGTAAGCCTGGAACCCATGTGTAAGCCAGAAAGAGAATAAAAACAGGAGTAGAGAAGCTGGCATGTTAAGTTATGCTCAGGTCAGTTTACCCCTGGCTCTTTGGCCATGTCTGTAATCTACATTTGTTTGTTGCATAATTTCACTGCACAGTAGTTAAATGTGTGTGGGTTTGTCTGGTGTTTTCTTCTGAATAAGGACATGAGCTGTTGGAGAGAGTCCAGAGGAGGGCCCGAAAGATGATCCAAGGCCTGCAGCACATCTGCCATGAGGATAGGCTGAAGGACCTCAGATTGTTCAGCCTGCAGAAGATTCTGGGGGACCTCATAGCTGCCTTCCAATGCCTGAAGGAATCCTACAAGAAGGTTGGAGAGGGACTTTTCATAAAGGTGTCTGTAAATAGAAGAAGAGGGGATGGTTTTAAGCTGAGGAAGAGCAGGTTTAGACTGGATCTTAGGAAGAACTTCTTCGGTACAAGGGTGGTGAGACTTTGGAATGGGCCACCCAGGGATTTTGTGGATGCCTCCTCTATGGGGGTATTCAAGAACAGGCTGGATGAGGCCTTGAGCAGCTGAGTCTAGTTATGTGCTATCCCTGCCCATGGTGGGGAGGTTGGAGCAGATGATCTCTAAGATCCTGTCCAACCTAAGCCATTTTGTGATTCTTTCTCATACTTGTAATGCTTCATCTTGGCTTTTGAGTGGTCAGAAAGATTTGAAGTCTTTGTTTGGGTTGGTTCCTTGATAGGGAGGAGGAGGGGAGTCTGTTTTCAAAATCTCTTGTATTCATAAGTTATTTACACCCTTGGATGGGATTTTGATGGCAAAGCTGATGCTAATAGCAGGTGCAGATCTATTTTCAGAGGTACAGCAAGATCAGCACTGTCTCTGAGCAGCTCCAGCCAACAGCAGTCAATTCTCTGCCCGAAGCATCCCATGACACTGCGATTTAGAGCCCTAACTCTTCCCAAGCACAAGATGAGGCCCCACTGTAGGGAACATGGGCTTGGCACGCAACTTGGAAATGCTTTCTCTCCCATATATTCAGCCACCTGGCTCAGCTGTCGATTAAGTAGGTTGTTCTCCTCACTTTTGGGGCCAGTCCAGCTGGGGTTGTCTGGCTGACAAAAGGAGAGGAGGGGTCTGTATTTGCTTGTTGCACTTGAAGGCAATGACTAGTGCTTAGGCAGACCTGGTGCATCTGCCCTCTCCCCACTGGTGCCACTCGCTTGGAGGAACATCAGTGAGTGCAGGTATGGTGCAGAAGTTGTCCTTTTCCCTGCAGCACACCTCCTGGGCAGCTTCCAGCTAAAGCTTCTTTCAGACTCTTAGAAGGAAATGAAAATGGTGTAAAATTCCAAAGGAAGCAGAAAGTATTAGATATTTCTTCAAAACAGGATAAAACTTCCTAGCTTACTGATATCATTTTGGCTTAGAAGTTCTCCAGTGCTTTATCACACTGGCTTAGGCACATCCATTGCTGTCGTTGCATTTGCTGTGATCAGAAACATAAACCTTTCTTGTGGGAAATGGGATTTCTTTGTTAACTTGCCTTTTCCCTTTTGGCTTGGCTGTGAAATCACCCAATAAAATCACACATGCACAAATTAGATCTTTTAAAATTGCATTTGTTGCCCTGAATCAGTGCTGTTGCTGAGGAAACAGGAGGGGCAGATAGCTGTGAGGGTACACTGTGACTGTTCTAAGCAGCTGGCAAAATGTGAGTGTTTACCAGGATGAACCATTTTTATAGTGCTTTAGTTTCTCCAGTTTGGCCCCAAAGACAGCCAGAAACAGAACAATAATAATAAATTAGAAAGGTATTTGTGAGGTAAGTATAAAGAATAAAACTGGCAGGACAAAACCTGGCACCTCCAAGGAGCATATCCTCTCCCTTGTCTAATTCCAGTGATTTGTGTGGAGCAAGGTTCTGTGTGTTGAGGATTGCACAACCTTTGTGGTGTTACGTGCAATTACCTTTTACTGCCTAGACAAACTGTCAGGGCATTAACCTGAGCTTTTCCATCTAGTGTTCCAGACACACATGCCCCTCCAAAAAGCCCATAATTCAGCTTATTTATAGCTGAATAAAAAAACCCCAATGCCTCCAAATAGAAGTCAAAGTTCAGAGGGATTGGCTAGCCCAGCATTTTAAAGCCTAGTTCTCAGCAGGTTATGGGGCTGGAGCAAGGCCATAATAGGATATTGAAATGTTTTTTTCATTCTTTTCTCTCTTCCAGCCTTGGCAATAAATCCCTTGACATCCTGCTCTAATTTTATGAGCTGGTTGAGTTTGTCGTGTCGCATTAGCTCCTGACGAGCCTCCATGCAGGGAGGAGCACAAGCCTGTGCCTCGTTCACCTGCACGCAGTGCTGGAGACAAGCGTCGGTTGGGCACTCATCTCCCTCTGTCTGCTAGCTGCCCGGTTGGTCGGTGTTTTAGTGCCACCTCAGCCCCTTTCAAAAGCCTGCTCCTGAATGGCAGCACCAGTTCACACATGGGAAGGTGGGGGTGCAAGGCAAACCCAAGGGAAGGAGTGTGTGAGCAGAAGCTTGCTGTCCAGGGTACATCAGTTTTCCCATGTGTGAACTTGCCTCCATGGTGACCCTCAAACAGACCCACTGCCACATCACACCTCTGTCAATTGATTTTATATCTCCTTCTCTGGAGACTTTCACACCCCACCTGGATGTGTTCCTGTGTGACCTGTCCTAGGTGATCCCACTTTGGCAGGGGAGTTGGACTGGATGATCTCTGGAGGTCATAGAATAATAGAGTCAACCAGGTTGGAGGAGACCTCCGAGACCATCCAGTCCAACCTAGCACCCAGCCCTAGCCAAACAACCAGACCATGGCACTAAGTGCCTCATCCAGGCTTTTCTTGAACACCTCCAGAGACAGTGACTCCACCACCTCCCTGGGCAGCCCATTCCAATGCCAATCACTCTCTCTGCAAACAACTTCCTCTTAACATCCAGCCTAGACTTCCCCTGGCAGAACTTGAGACGGTGTTCCCTTGTTCTGTTGCTGGTTGCCTGGGAGAAGAGACCAACCCCACCTGGCTACAGCCTCCCTTCAGGTAGCTATAGACAGCAATGAGGTCACCCCTGAGCCTCCTCTTCTCCAGGCTGCACACTCCCAGCTCCCTCAGCCTCTCCTCACAGTGCTGTGTTTCAGGCCTCTCACCAGCTTCTTTGCCTTTCTCTGGACATGTTTCAGCACTCAAGGTGTGACCTGACCAGTGCTGAGCACAGGGGCAGAATAACCTCCTTTGTCCTACCGGCCACACTGTTCCTGATCCAGGCCAGGATGCCATTGGCTTTCTTGGCCACCTGAGCACACTGTTGGCTCATGTTCAGCTACTATCTACCAGTACCCCCAGGTCCCTTTCTGCCTGGCTGCTCTCCAGTCACTATGTCTCCAGTCTGTAGCACTGCTTGAGGTTGTTGTGACCAAAATGTAGGTCCCTTCCAAACCCTGTGACCCTGTTAGGTTAAAAAAGTCTTTAGCAGTCTACCTCCCATGCCTTCTCTGAGTGTTTTATGTGCTGCTTCCTGTCATTCAAAGTAAACAAGTAGATGTTCTGATGAAAATTTTCTATGTGGTAGTTACCTAGATAACAAAAATGCACATAGGACCTCTCATCTGTTCATTTTTCCCAGGGAACTGCAAAACCAACACACACAAACATGTTTGTGTGGACAGGCCAGAAAAACAGCTGGTTCATCAAATAAAAGGGGGCATGCTTGGCTCTGCTAGGCCAAGTGCTCAGCTGGATCCCCTGTATTTATAAAGTGAGAAAGTAGAGCATTTTTGAAAATGCAGGTGTATAAATATTTCTGCCAGACCTGCTGGAGCATTTGAAGTCTCCCTGCAGCCGCTGCTCTGACTCACCACTTTCCAACACGCAGGGAACGCTGCCTTGTGGGCAGCAGTGGTCCACATCCTGGAGGCAACACCAGGCGTGGCTGCATTGCCCCATGGGAGCTTTACCCAGGGAGCACTACAGGACACCCCCAAGTCTGACCCTATCCTGACTATAGGAGCGTGATGGAAGTGGAGGCCAAGTGAAGGCTGAGATGGAAGCTTCATCCTGGGTGGAAGCAGTAGGTTGAGTCTGTGGATGTGCTTCAGGCAGATGTGGAGTTGACTGTTTGTTTCCTTAGCCTGCCATCCATGGAAGAAGGCTGCAGCTTAACTGCCAACCTGGAAAAACTGCCTGGGTTCTTCAGCCTCAGCTTCAAAGGCAGTCATTATATTTCATGTTGCAAGCCCCTTATAATCCTGAGGAGAGAGAGCAGAGCAGCATTGCTGACACAAACTGCGGACGTAGTGCAAATATTGTATCAGATACTTCCCAGCCATGACTTCCTCTGGGGTGCTGTCACTGCTGCACATGGAAAAGTAAATCCCTTCATAATTAAAGACATGCAGGCAGGGATAAGCACACACCTGCACAGCCACCACCCAGCAGTTGCATAACACAGGCTGTCTCAGCACGGCTCATGGAAGATCTCTGTGCCTTGCAGAGCCATCCTCTGGGTTACCCAGCTGCAGCCAGCCAGCACAGACTGGCAAAGACAGACAAAGCAACTTTGCCAGCATTTCGTCTCCTCCTCTGTGTGTAGCTGGAGTGCATAGAATTTATAAGCTCCTGGGGAGACCTTAAAGCTGCCTTCTAATACATGAAGGGTTCCTACAGGAAGGCTGGAGAGGGGTTTTCCTAGAGATAGACATAAGGGGGAATGGATTTAAGGTGAGGGAGAGTAAGTTTAGACTGGATCTTAGGAAGAAGTTCTTCAGTACAAGGGTGGTGAGACTGTGGAATAGTTCACCCAGGGAGGCTGTTGATTGTCCCTCCCTGAGGGTGTTCAAGGCCAGGTTGGATGAGACCTTGAGCAGCTGAGTCTGGTTGAGAGGCATCCCTGCCTTATATATGTTTGTGTTCTTGTTCTTATACATCTCAGCAAGCCTGTGAGTGAAGTAGACATCACCATTGTTTCCTTTTCACGGCCCACAGTCTAATTCTTCTCACCAAAATATCCCAGCTAGGCTCAAACTAGCACACACTGTCAGAGTTTTTGCTAATTTTGGTGAACTCTGTGGAAGAGCTCATCCAACTTCCACTCTCACAAGGGCGTAGTAAAACCCCAAGCTGGCCCTGTTCATGTGAGAGCTGCCAGTGGCTCATCATGGCACTGTTGAAAGCCACTAGATGTCACTGCTATATTGCACTAATAAAGTTAAAATAATATTTTTCTGGCAATAAATGTCCTGACTCATAAGGAAGTTGGGTTATGAAAGCCTTGGATAGTTTGGATTCCTTCCAGTTAAAAAACAAAACAAATCTTTTTTTTTTTGTTTTTTTACACCAAAAAGATTGGGTCCCAGTTCAAAACAGACATTTCACAAATAACACTGACCTGTATTTTAAAAGGAAAAAAAAATACTTTGAAGTTAATACCAAGTAAAGAAACACAGTCTGTGGCTCTGCGAGCTGAGATGATGGGGGGAAAAGTGCTCTCTGCAGGTCTATAGTGCTAAAGACAAGGCTTGGCTAAGTGCAGGGTTGGGGACGTTCAGGAATACTCATGTTCTCTTGCTTAACCCCAAAGCAAGGCAGCAGGCCAGTGAAATAATAGTAATAGCAGCACTAATATTGCCTATTTATACGGTGCCTTTCATCTCCCAGCTTTCCAGGCTGCAGTGTCGAGCTGACTGCAGATACGGTCATCGCTTCGCTCGCCACCGAGCAGGAACCACCCTTGGCAAGGCCGTGGCAGCTGTCAGGCAGCACGTTAGGAACTGCTGCCGCAGTTCAACAGCCCAAGAGGGCGTTTTTGAGGCAGGTAAAGTGTATCTTATGGGCCAGCTCTGCGTTTGTCTGGGGCTAGTTCAAGTTCGCTCTCACGCTTCTCTCTCCTGCAGGGGAAGGAAGGTGTTTTGGTTTGGTTTTGTTTGCTTTCAGGCTCTGCTTGTTGAAGAGCTGGCAGGTGAGCTCAACTTTTCAACCCTGCTTGGGAAGCAGTTTAACGTGTCTCCAGCGGCCACCCCATTATCCCTTGCTGTTACCTAACCGATTCCTTATGTTTTCCTTTTGATGTCACCCAGGCAAGAAGCAGCCAGCTCTGACTGCCACGGGTAATGAACATGCTCAACTCTTGGTGCTGGAAGAGGCAGAGAGTGTCCTAAACTCTAACAAGAAAGTTCTCAGCTGAGGTAGGGCCTCCCTTTGCTATCTAGGGAAGCTGTTTTCTGAGGATGAAGAATGCAAGGTTCTTTGGAGACAAGGAGGAAGTTATTAACTGAAGGGGACTGATTAACTGAGGGGACTTTGGACAAGGGCTTGGAGTGACAGGATGAGGGACAATGACTTTGAGCTGGGAGAGGGGAGATTGAGAGGGGAGATGAGGAAGAAATTGTTGAGAGTGAGGGTGGGGGAGACATTGGCACAGATTGCCCAGGGAGGCTGTGGGTACTCCCTCCCTGGAGGTGCTTGAGGCCAGGCTGTGCTGGTGGGAGGTGTCCCTGCCTGTATCGGGGTGGGGTTGGAACTGGCTGATCTTTGAGGTCCTTTCCAACCCAAACCATTCTATGCATCTATTCTATGCAAAAATGAGGGTAATGAAATGCTGGAACAGACTGACTGGAGAGGCAGTGAAGACTCCATCCTTGGAGACATTCAAGGTCAAACTTGTCCTGAGCAACCTCATTGAATTAAAGATGTCTCTGCTCACTGCAGGGGAGTTGGACAAGATGACCTTTAGGAGTGTCTTCCAACCCAATGCATTCTGTGATGGCATAAGAGGGATATTTTTAGCCCACGTGAATCCTTTGCCTGTTGTCTACCAGTAAATGATGGGGACATCTCCATGCCGTTTGGTCACCATGTTTTGGTACAGATGTGAGAGCACACAAGAGTAAGGCAGCCATTTTGGCAGGTTAGAGGCCTGTCTCCACCCATTATTGAATTGTTGGTCACAGTACAATCACTCGGAGTTCCTGGCATTTTACATGGGGGCATTTTAAATGCTGAGGAGCCTCAGTGCAGCTGCAGCCTCAGGTGGAGCCCACCCCTGTGTGCTGCACAACATGAGGGCATCTCTTGGAGCTTTTGCTCAGAGTAGACCTAGCTGCTCTGTGACTTGCTGCCCAGGAAGGTGGAGAAGAACTGTTCTGGGTGCTACTGGATACATGAGATCACTGAGGGAAACCAGTTAGATTCCTTGTCACGTCTTGAAGAGTTTTAGTTTGTATCCTGTGTGTAATGTGGGTGGGCTGTGGTGTACAATAAGTGTAAACTCTGCTCTGGCTTTTGTCCACACAGGAGGATCTAGTTAGTTAAGCTGGAAATAGTATCAAGGGTGGGCGAGATACCTTTTGAGTGGCTGGAGCTTGGACACAACGCCTCAGAAGTCACCTACGCTTCGGCTTTGCGAGAGAAGTGCCTGCTGAGTGCCTGCTTCTTCTCCAGTCATGCCTCTGTTTTTGTGTTAGTTAGGATAACTGTAGTGGATAAAGCTATGGTTTGGAAAGCACTTTGGGACTAATGGTGCTGTATCACTGTAGGCTCCTATTCGGTACCTGGTATCCAGCAAAGCCCTCACCCGAAGACACTTGAGCTCAAAGCGGAGGGAAAGCTAATGGCCTCTCTCCCCAAGGCTGCTACTACAGAGTGTGTATGTTCTAGGTCTAGGTAAACTCCCAGACAGAGAAGGAACAAGATGGAGAAACAAGGCAAAGGCAAGAATAACTCACTTCCCTGGCTCAAGTTACCGACAAAGGCATGAAAGCCTCAGTTCAGTATAAATTATGACCTATCAACTCAACCAGAGTCATAATAAGAAGGGAGGAATCGGATGAGTAAGGCAATGGGGAAAAGCAAACACTGTGAGTAATGGCAACAAGAGGTTAGTTCCCTAGAAGTTGTCTAACCACATTAGATAGCACAGCTTAGTGACTGAATCTGAGCCCAGTGTCTAGAGGATAAATCAACTGGGTTTTTTGTTGTTGATAAAACATTTTCTCCACAGCAGATGGATTTAATCTTTTCTGGATGCACAGTGTTCAGGGCCTGGAGTGGGGCTGCTTTTCCAGCACCGCGTTACTGGTGGCTTTGCTTCCAAGAGATGCAAGCGCAAAGGATTCTCCTAGGACGTGTTGCTATAAACTGTTAAGTGGGGATTTTGGCCTCTCTTTTCCTTTGTTTCCTCCCTCCATTTGTTGACTTACATGTTTGTTGCCGATCTACTTTGCTCCTTTGGGACCAGATAATTCCTCCTGCTCTTATTTCTACTTGCTTCTCTCCCCCACCCTTCCTTTTCTCTCACTTCCACACCTCTCTAGGTTGTGTGCACTAGCCTAGGTTTTGGTTGGTGTACAACTGAGCTGTCTTCCTCTCCAACTAGCTTCCCAGTTACTCTCTGCCCAGAGCAGTATGAACAGTGTGCCCAGTGCAGTAGGAACACTGCACATTCCTAATGTGCAGTGGAAGGAAGCAAAATGACTCTGCAGCATGGTTTTCTCTCAGCTGAATGGCAAAGCCAAGGTGTGTACCATCCCCTGTGACACAGCTTATTACTCTTTTGAAGTGATGTAACCTTCAGGGGTGTTTTCCTGAGAAGTACATCCCAAAATAAGCCTCTTTAAATTAGGTTCTGTGCATAAATGCATCCAGCTGGTCCATAAATGCATGCAGCTGCCACAAGATCATGTACATTCATAGGTATCAAGTGGCATAGAGTGGTACACAGCCAGCTTCTTCAGCTGAGTTGTGTGATCCGGCCAGGCCTCTTGAAATGACAGAGATGTAATGCCTCTGGGCTAACTTACCACCAAAATGCTGCTTCACATATGAGTTTTCATTCTGCCATATCTTGTCTTCCAGCTTTGTCAGATGGTGCTGGATTTATGACAGCTGAGCAGCATAACCTTCCATTTCGCTTGTCCTGGTTTCACCGGGATAGAATCCCAGGCCAACCGTAGGATGTAGGTCATTAGCAGTTTCCAGTAAGCCAAGAGCTTAACTGGGGAGAGGCAAAAGCCAGGCCAGCTGAGTTCAGTTAGCTACAGGTATATCCCAGACTGTGGACATCACACCAGGTACGAAGGGGGAAGTCTGGTGAGGATGTGAGCTCCTCCTGCAACTCCTCCTCTTCTTTCTGGTTTTGCTCATCCCTGGAGGGGCTTGCTCACCATGCTGCTTCCAAGAATTGTCTTCCAATTTATTGGAAAGCCTTCTCCCTTTTCTCTCTCCCTGGAGAAGAGGTTCAGGGGTGATCTCATTGCTGTCTACAGCTACCTGACGGGAGGCTGTAGCCAGGTGGGGTTGGTCTCTTCTCCCAGGCAACCAGCAACAGAACAAAGGGACACAGTCTCAAGGTGTGCCAGAGGAGGTCTAGGCTGGAAGTTAGGAGGAAGTTGTTGGCAGAGAGAGTGATTGGCATTGGAATGGGCTGCCCAGGGAGGTGGTGGAGTCACTATCCCTAGAGGTGTTCAAGAAAAGCCTGGATGAGGCACTTAGTGCCATGGTCTGGTTGATTGGCTAGGGCTGGGTGCTAGGTTGGACTGGATGATCTTGGAGGTCTCTTTTGACCTGGTTGATTCTATGATACATTCATTGGTCTGAGTATAGCTTTGTTTACTTTACATGGGCATTGGTGTTAATGCGAGTTTTGCTGTTTCATTACATCTGTTTTCATCTCAACCCTCCCATGTCTCCTCTCTTTTTTTTCAGTCTCCCTTCTGTGCTGGGGGGTGATAGAGCAGTTGCTACAGTTTAGCCCCAGATATGGGCTAAACATAGACACATCTAAATACATTGTGGGGAGCTCTCCCTTCTGGGCTGTCAGGATGTCAATTTAGTCTTCTTGCTGATGAGGTTATGCGCTAACTAAAGCTGAAATTCAGACTGTCTGGGTCAGAGAATGTTGTTTGGGAAGTGTAGTTGGATATGTATGTGCAGTAGCTCAGGCACTGCAGGAGCCTAGCACATATATCTGTATGTCTGCAAACTGGCACGTTGGTTATCTGCAGATAACTGTGGGGCCTGGGACAAGCCATGGCTGGCTGCGTGCATAAGAGCTGCACTGCCCTCCCAAAGAGGAGCACATTGTTCCCACTACAGGCAGCTGCTGTTTGGCAGGTGGTTAATTGAAATGGCAGGAGGGCTGAGAGGCCAGCTTGGAGTGGGAAGAAAACACCTTTCCAAAACGCTCTGTGACTGGCTGGAAAGCCTTCAAACCCTCACCTTTACCTGCCAAATAGAATGACTCACTGAAAACCAAGAGGAGAGCATCCTCCTTATAGACCAAATACCCCAACAGCTGCTGTAGGACAGTGTCTCGCTGCTGAGCTAAAGTTTGGGTTGCAGTTATTTGCTCATCATCTCTATCTATTTAAGAATACTTCTTTTTCCTACCACGCTTTTTGCTGCCACTCAACTATATGAAGGAACATTGCTGCAAAAAGATTTTGAGGAGCAGACAAATGTGGATGTTCCTGGTTTGAGGTTTTTAACAAACTAATTCACTCAGAGTATTAATTTATCTTAAGAATATGACTTTAATTTCTTACTCATCCTGTAAACCCTTCCTCTCTGTCTATCTCTAGCCCACTTCCTCTTACTTCAGCCCTTGCTGCGAGGTCTAGGTGGTGCTCACAAGACAGTGTTATTCCACAATGACTAAGTTGTCCTGAAGTGTGTTATGGTTTAATAACAACAGGAATTAGGTTTTTCTGCTACCAAAACCATTTTATTATGACACATGCAAAGACATAAAATCCTCTTGTGCAATAATAAGGGGGAAAAAAATCCTCTTTCCATCCACTTGCACAAAAGAAGCCCCAAGAGATTCTACTATAATAAGAAGAAAACAAACATGATTCACTTTAGAAAAATGTAGCTAATATGTCTAAAGGAAACTGCAAGTACTCAGAGAGAGAGATTTGGGAAGTAGCATTATTGGACATGACCTCTGAGTTGTAGGGAGACAGCAAATGAGATATTAAGCAGATAATTACACTTTTTGCTGAGGTGGCACTGGGATCATGGGATGTGGGGTATTGTTTTCAGTTGTGTGTGTGTGTGTGTGTCCCAATTGGATGGAAGCTGTGAGTGAGATGGTAAGGATTAAGTACCCATGAAATAATCTGGTGAGTGAGACAAAAAAACAAAACATTGGGGGAAATAATGAAAAAGGAAGCAAGTAATGAGAGTTTGACTTAGTGATGGCACAAGCAAGGGTGAAGGAGTTCAAATATATGAAGGCTCTAAATGTAATCAGAAACCACACAAAGAAACACATCAGAGGGAGTCTGAAAGGAGAAAGAAAAGAGTATTTTAGGTTGAATAGCAAAAGAGGGCTGTGGAACCTCTTAGGACGCATAATAACCTTTAATATGATTTAAAATAAAGATATGAAAGTACCAGGAAATATCAGACTAAACAACTGGAGTATTTTGGGCAGGAATGGGCTAAGAAAGGAAACAACAAGGTCAGTCCTCTGCATCTCTAATTTCAAGTCTGACTCAGTTTCATCTCATTTATGTACTTTGGGTTTATCTTTCCTGAATTTCAGTAGATCAAAAGGCTGGGTCAGGTTAAGTGATGCTTATCTGACTTCTGCTGCAGGAGTGTTAGGCAGATGAGGGGTGGTTGTCTGTGGAAAGCTTCCTCTTTACTCAGAAGTTAGAAACAGAGGGTAAAACTTCCTCTTCTCAATCCTTCCAAGCTGAGGCAGCTTAGAAAGAGCTATACTCTCAGGGCTACTGCAGATACTGAGTTAAGGTTACCATCTGTAGTCATCCAAGGTAAGAAAGCTGAGGATCCAAGGTAAGAAAGCTAGACTTCATAAGGGTGTCTAAGCATGGCGGGGAATGGTTTTAAGCTGAGGCAAGGAAGGTTTAGACCAGCTCTTAGGAAAATGTTCCAGTATGAGGGTGGTGAGACTCTGGAATAGGTTGCCTAGGGAAGTCGTGGATACCTCCTCCCTGGGGGTGCTCAAGACCAGGTTGGATGAGGCTTTGAGCAGCAGAGCCTAGTTGAGAAGTGTCCCTGCCCATGGTGGGGAGGTTGGAGCAGATGGTCTCTAAGGTCTCTTCCAATCTAAGCCATTCCATCATTCTGTGATGAAGGTAAAACTCTAATGAATGTTTACAGCCTTGAGCACAGTGTTTCATCTGTTTTGGCATTGTGCTTGCTCTGGGTAGATACTAGAAATTAGAAGGCAATCTAAACATATTACTGGTAACAGAAGGTTAGGGTAATCTTTTCAGACCTCACCGTGGAATGTTCACTTGGTTCGTGTCTTATTTTCCCCAGCCTATTTGTGCAGCTTTCTGTATCACACAGGGTGTCAGATGAAAGCCAGAAGTGCTAATGCTTAGGAAGTTTTCAGGCTGGCTGTGACCTCTGTTTCACCTGAGTAGGAGCCACAGAGATACACAATGAAAAGTTTTGAACAGCCTAGGGTGCACTGGAAGGGAGCCACATGGCCTGCAAGTGTCCCGTTGGGTGGCTTTGGTGTGGGCTGACGGCGAAGCAGCCAGGAAGGGGAGCTCAGCGAGAACAAGACATCCTCCTCTCTGTGCCCAGGCACAGGGTGCCAGCCTGCCTTCCTCACATACTAGCACTGCAGCCATAGGCAACTGCCAGTGGCTCTCCAGCCAAGCCAGGCCAAACACAAAGTTCCTCTTGAATGTTAGCATTAGAAATAAGATATTACTCAGTTGAACACCACAGTAACAGCAGTTTCTCACACTTGCTTGGAATCATTCTAACAGGTTTAGGACTAACTCTCTCCCTTCCTTCCTTGGAGGCTGAAGGTACATAACCCTAGTTTGACCTGTCACGACTTCTTGACTTGTCAAGACTCTCTCCTTTACTCAATGATCTTAAAGGGCTCTTCCAACCAAAACAGTTCTATGACTCTATTGGTCAGGCATTGGATCAGGCTGCCCAGGGAGGTGGTGGAGTCACTGTACCTGGAGGAGTTGAAGAAACATGTGGGCATGGCACTTCAGAACAGGGTTTGTTGGCCATGGTGGTCTTAGATTGAAGGCTGAACTCAATAATCTTAAAGGTCTCTTCCAACCAAAACGATTCTATGATTGCCATGCATGTACTCTGGTACTGTACAGTGTAGGGCCTGTCACTATGAAACAGCACTGCTGAGTAGTCTTGGGTTCTGTAAGGAACAAGAAGTAGCTTTGATTTGTCTTTAAATCCTTTTAGTAGTGCTTTGATGATGCACTGAACCTTTAAGGTAGTTTGGTCTGCAACTTAACTTACACCTGTTTGGGGACAGGGATGAAAAGAAAGGGGCTGGGGAGCCTTAGAGAAGAGTAGAGTCCTGAGGTTTAATGTTTGCAGCATAAAAAGGCTCTTTGCTCCATAAGCCATCTGCACAATAAAAAAGTCCTCAGTGTGAATTGAAATCACCTTTCCTCTCATCTGCAGGACTTGGATTAGAGGCAAACTAATGGGCAGGCACACACCCACAGAGTACTTGGTGACTGACTTTGTTTTCTCCCTCTACCGTGGTTTCAGAGTTATTTCTCTAGCATTGTTTACCACCTGCTTAAGACGAGGTCTTTGGTATAGATGGTCTAAAACTCTACAGCTTGAAATAAAAGTCCAGCCCTGAAGAGGAGACTGTAACAACTCTGTTGTTGATTTTGTCCCAGTGAGAACTGTGATATGCAGCAAAACCAAAATTAGTTCTCCCAGAGTTCTTTTTCGTGTAGATCAATAAAATAAAGGGTGGTGCATTGCTGCAGAGCTTCATTCCTCTGTCACTGTGGAACAATGAGCAGTTAAAGTTACATTATCATCTGAACCTGGCTTGGCCAGGGCTCCCTGCAGCTGCAGATTTGAGAGCAACTGGCTCTACTAGATACAACTGCAGTGGGAGTTTATGGGCTGGGGAGGGGTGACTGTTAGCTGGAATTGCATACTTTTGGGTTTTTTCTTTTGTTATTGGTAATAAAATGCTCTTTTCTTGCTAAAACTTAAGACTGCTCCAGTCAGCAGCATGGGTGTGTAGTGCACTGCTTGCCCACCATGATAATAGCTCTCTGATGTCGTGGCTGGCATGCTTCTGAGCATTCGTGATCATAATGTTTTTTGCCATTGGGTGAGATTTTTACATCAAAGAGGTTTATAAGCAGAACCTCCAATGTGTTTGAGGTTTGCCCATCACTGCATGATACTTCCCAAGAGCACATTTCCTCATTAAAAAGTAGCCAGACTTGTTCCTGACTGCATTATGGTTAGTTTTGATTCGAGGCTGCCTCCAGACTCCATGGGAGTGTACTCTTGGAAAGTACTATGCAGAGATGGGGAAACCTCAGACATTTTGGAGGTTCAGTTTGGAAACCTCTTTGGTTTGGAAGTCCACCAAAAGCACGTCATGAGATGGTTAGAAGGCTGGGTGGGGTTTACATCTGAGGATAGAGTGCAAAAGTGTGAATTGTTTAGTTTGGAAGAAGAAAGGGTCAGAGAGTATGTGAGTGAGATGGTTAAGAAAGGTACCATAAAAACTAATCCAGTCCCCAAATGAACATGGCCCCTACCATAAGAACAAGTGGTCAGGAGGCAAAAATGGAACAGGGGCACTCTTTTGACATGAACCTTTTAACTGGACTATTTGGAAGTCCAAAGGGTGTAGACAAGCAATTGGTATGGACAGCACTAGCTAGCAGAAGTGGTGATCAAGACTTTGCTGTGCACCCCTAAGCAAACTTTCCTCTCCTCTGTGTGCCTCTTGTCTCCTCTCTTGCCTAAGAAGGTGAGAATTGAATTAGAGAATTAGAGTGCTGAATCAGTCCCAACTGTGTGCTTTTTAAGAAGCAGTTCACCCCACAGGGCTTCAATCTTGCTGATGGGCTTCAGATTGTTCCTTGCTGTCTGATCTAGCCCAGGTTTTTGTGTAGCTTTGCTAGAAACCTTTGGCCTTTTTCAGTACTTAACCATGACATCAGGTGTGTGATGGGAGTTTTGGAAGTACCTACGTGCTGAAATTCCATTAGGAATCCAGCAGGCAGCTTCTTTTGGAAAGTCTACCAGACAGGTGTTTGCATCCCAAGAGCTTATGCACAAAAATCCTTGTTGTCTTCCATTGTGCCTGCCAGCAGTAAAAGAGTTATTCCAACACCACCTTCTCTGAAGGGTGCTTTGTGGTGGTAGATCCACAGAATCATAGAAAGGTTTAGGTTGGTAGAGACCTCAAAGACCATCTAATTCCAACCCCCTGCACTTCATCCAGATCCTTCAGGCTCGTGGTGGAGTGACAGCTACTGCAAGAAGATTTCTGGATGAAGTACCTTACTGCTACCTAGGCTGGGCCTGTCATCTGTCACTTTCCCTAGGTCCCTGTTCTCTTCAGAAAGCTCATGATGCACTTAAACCATGGGGAAGGAATGTTTGATCAATGACATGTAAAACATAGATGACATTAGGTAGAATAAATCCAAAAAGGAGCTGAAAATACAAACCAGACTAAGTAGAGAGGGCTTGTGGGGTTAGTCCCTGAAGTAGCAGTGAGAGAGAAGCTGAGTCAGGATAAAAGCAACAAACCAAAGGTCAGCTGTCTCCGCGGGGGTGGTGGGCAAAAGAAAGCAGTGCAAACTGGCAGTTCTGTGATGCCTGCAGCCTGGGGCTATTCTTCATGGTCCGGGGCTATTCTTCATGGTTCAGATCTATACTGACCTCTTCAGAGGTGGTGGCAGGCAAGAAGGAGAGGAGAAACTCATGCAAGTATCAGGCTTTCCAAAGGGTAAGAAGTAAGGGCTTACTAGAGGCTGTACTCTTACTGATGCAACCATAGAATACTTCCAGTTGGAAAAAGACCTTTAAGATCATCAAGGCCGACCAGAATTCATCCTGCCCCTCTGCCTGTTCACTCTGCTGCAGTTTGTCATTCTGAGATGTCAGGGAGGCAGGGTTTGGGTAGTCACTGCTGGCATGGGTAGGACAGTGCCAGGCAGTATCTGCTCTGCTGGTACTGCAGACCCTATTTTGCCTACCCTGCTAAGAAGCCTTCAGCTGCTCATGAAAATCATACTGCTGTCACCTGGAGATGTTTCTCTCAGAAACATCTAAGAAGTTTAATGTGTCTGAGGACTTAGAGCAGAGCTTCAGAATTGCACCTGACAGAAAAATATAGAGGCACTTGGCTTGTCAGAAAAGAAAGTGGTTTTAAGTCTCCAGGGGCTGGAATAGCAGTGCATGTGGGTAACGGGGCACAGCAACTGATGCCTTCCCTGGAGAGGCATGGGCTTGTGATTTCTTAAGATGGGATTAATGTAAAGCCCCTGTGATTAATGTGACTCACCACTGGATGTCATTCTTTCTCTATAGGAAAGCATCAGAGACACTTTTATTTGGCAGTAAAATTGTTTTTATTGTCTTTTTTTCCCTCCCCCCCTAAATAAAGAGCCTCACATATGGGATATTCAGGTGTTTGGCACCTTCTCCACTTGGCTGCAGCAAGCTCAGGAACCAGATTACGCTTCTTGTTTTCCTAGGGTGGGGAAGGTTTACAGCCTTGTGATGAATATGGTCTATCCTCAGCCTTGCAGCTATCAGGCCATATTGTCAGCTGGTGTAAATTGCATTGCTCTGTTGAGGCAAAGCAGCAATGCCAACTTAAACAGGCTGAGGATCTAGCTCTGCTTCTTTCAGGTCCCACTCAACCACAGCCGATTCCTTCTGCTTCCCCATACACCTTCTTCATGCCCCTCTGTCCCGCATTCTCCTTAGTCTTCTCTTACTACAGACCTACCCCTTCATTCTCCTCTATAGCTCAGTCCACTATTTGAAAATATTGTCTGAATGTTCAAGTTTTCCCATGTCCTTTCTGCTTTTTAACTTGTCTGCAAGAAGCTTCTTCCAGATGCAAATCCAGAGGAACAGCCCCAGAGAACTGCAGTCAGCTAGAAAAGGGGACAAGTCACATGAATGTAGCCCAGAATCTTGTTCAGCTTAGCAAGATGGGACAGTGAGGCACTGGAGCAAGCTGCCCAGGGGTGTTGTGGACACCCCCTTCTGGAAGTGTTCAAGGTCAGGTTGGATGAGACCCTGAACAACCTGGTCTAGTGGAGGGTGTTCCTGCTCATTGCAGGGGGCATTGAAGCTGAATGATCTTTAAGGTCCCTTCTAACTCAAATTGTTCTGTGATTCTATGATCTCCCTGGCCTTTCTGAACTGGCTTCTGGATCCCTGTTAATTTCCCACATCTACCTCTCCATTTTCTTAAAGTCTCAAAACAGATGTTTGGGCAGGTGGAAGTGTCCAATGGAAAACTTGAAGTGTTTAGTATTAAACAGGCAGCATGGGATTTTGCCTTCTTGGTTCCTGATGTGGGCACTTAGGAGGTCTGACGGGAGAGTAACTTCACTGTAACCATCAGCTGATCTGCTGCTAAGGCTAGCACCGTGTTTCCTGCCAGGCACTGCTCTCCTAGATGCCAGTCCCCAGCACAGAGGGTAGGCTAAGGAATTGAATGGTGCCATTGACAGCTCATGACAGAAGTGGTTCCCTGTTCTTCTGTCGAGGAGCTTCCTTCTCTTTCTGCCGCCCAAGTTCAGTGTCAGCAGGAGCCTCTCAAGCTTGATGGCTTAGGGTGTTCTCATTGTCTTTCAAACACATTTCCTTGCCCATGATGAGAAGTTGATTAAACCAGCTAATTCTTCTATAGCAACAAACAAAGAAAACATCTCCCAGTGTGCCACTGATAAACAACACAAAGTTGCTGTGGCCTCCCCTGCCCCCTCTCCACAGGTCTCTCCTGTGCTGAGGAGTCCAGCACTGCAGGTGGGATCTCAGCAGAGAGGTGTGGTTGTTCACTCTCTAATCAAGCTGCCTGCCCTCCTTGCACACAGAGAGTAATGAACCTAATGCCACTTAACACCGTGCATTATCTTTCTCAGAAACTGTATACCCCAGGGTCCAGGGTTCTGGAAAACATGAAGAGAAGGCCCTTGCTGCTTCAAAAGAGGGCATAGAAACAGCAAGGCAGTTTCATGAGACTGTCTCCATCCAATTCATTTTTGGTGTTAGTGAAGATGATTTATGACTAGTGGAGCAGCCCATGGGATACAAGGATTTAGGAGATGTGTGATGTAATGATTCCATGCAGCTTCAGAGCACAAGGATAGATCTTGCTCCAATGAAATACAATGAGGAATATGACCTGTTAAAGCAAGAGCTATTTGTATTGGGCATCTGAAGAAAATTAATGTTCAAAACCTCCAGGTTGTCTGACAGTAAGTGCAGTAGGTTTGGGTTTATTGTTTATTTGTCAGCACCACAGGAAATATTTCCAAGTAGCTTTGCAGATCTGATATCTTCAGTAGCAGGTCTGAAATCCCTGGTGAAATATGTTCTGAAATAGATGCAGGAGGTGCTGGAAAGAATGGATCATGTTTTCAGGAAGAAAAAAATCTAAGCTGATTCAGCAGTATGAAGGCATCTAACTAAGGCTGCTCAACAAGCAAGTGATTGAACTGAAAGCAAGACCTCTGCTATGAAGGTTTTTCTTGGTCTCTGATACATGGCTTTCAATTCTGATGTCCAAATCAGGTATTTTAGACTGAGAGAGTTAATTTCCTTATTTATGATGCCAGCAGCAGTCTTGTCTCAGCCACGTGCATTCTTTGATTACTATGTCAGTATTGTGTATTGTGTTCAGATTCTTTGCTCCTGAGGCTGTTTAGTGACCACAACTGAATAAAAAAAATGATAAGAGTACTGTAAGAAGGGAGCCAGAAGTTGTTAAAAGTACAATAGGACATAACCTAGTCCTCATCGTAGATGACAATTTGTGTCTCAGCTCTGCTATGGCTTAGGTTCTGTGCTCAGAGATAGTTGTACAAATATTGATACAAATTTATTCATTCACACACATATCTCATTTGAAAACACTAACACAGCTTGGAGATGGGTCAGAGTAATTTCATTCCTGGCTTTCTGTTTTTTTGTTCACCACTGACAAAAGTGATTGTCTCTGTGCTGCATTGCTTTATGGGTCAGAGTCCTTGCAGAAGTGGTTTTTAAGGGCTCTAAAATGAAAAGAACGAAATGTCCATGTCTTCACATTTGGTCTGAACATTGCCATTCTTTCTTTTGAGACTGATTCTAAGGTTTATACCTACAATAATCTTTTCCCCCCTCCTAACCACGTCGGCACTGCAAATCAGCAATTTGCATTACTGCTCAGCAAGCTGTAAAGTTCCTGCAGCATATAGCATACAGCTACCACTATCTTAGGTCGTAGGGCACTGCTCATAGGTTCTAGCAGAAGAGAAATGGTTTAGATATTTAAGTCCAGTGAAATAAATAAGGCTTAGTTTTCTTTGTAAACTTCAGCAATGGTGTCTGTACATTCAATTTGATGAGTCACTGCTGTATTCCATCTGCCCAGGCTGGAATGTGGCAGCTGTTCTGTTCTAACAACTCAACACCATGGTTTATTTCTCTGAAGAAGAGATGTGAAGAATAATTTGTCCAATTGAAAGTGCAAGGTGAGTCACAAAGGTGATGACAAGGATTAGCTCCCTTCAGCCTGGTCTCACGACTGCAGAAACATTTTAGCCAGTCTTGCAGGAGACAACTTCACATAGAGCTGGAAGGCATCTGGATATCTGTCCATGAGGAATGCCCTGTGAGTAAAGCTAGTGGCGTGGGCTCTTTCTCCCCTGCTATAAAGATGAGACTTCAAAGGCTTTTGTCAGTGGCTATGAATCTTTCCCAGTGACTGGCCTGGACTGGGGCTCTCACTGATGACTGAAAGCAGGCTGCTGTTCATTTAAACGCCATTTGTTCAGTGTGCCTTTCTCCCCTTCCGAAGTGCGAAGGAGAAGTTCATTACTTAAATACTTGTGGTCTTTCAACAGGACTGTGAAGCACAGCTCCTTTTGGGTGCCTTGAAAAATGTCCCTTTTCAGTCCTGCTGAAGCTTGCTGTTCCAGTTGAAAGCAGTTTGTCTCATTTCATATAGAATCATGGAGTGGTTTGGGTTCAAGGGATCTTAAAGATCATCTCATTCCAACCCCTCTTCTTATGGGCATCAACACCTCCTCTGGACCAGCTTGCTCAAGGCCACATCCAACCCGTCTTTGACCACTCAAGGCTTAGACCCTCCACAACTTCTCTGGGCAACCTGTTCCAGTGCCTCACCACTGTCCTGGGGAAGAATTTCTTCCCAACATCTAATTTCAGTCTAGCTTCTTCCAGTTTGAAGCCATTACCCCTCATCCTGTGACTACATGCCTTTGTAAAAAGTCTCTCTCCAGCTTTCCTGGAGGCACCTTCACATATTAGAAGACCTCTGTGTGGCACAGCTACCCTAGCACTAGTAACCAGCTCCAGATGTGACAGTCCTTGCTGCTTGCTTTGAGAGAATGATGGCAGCAATACGCTGACAAAAGGAGCAACAGCTCAGATTCTTGGGTTGTTTGGGTAACAAATTAAACTTCTGCTTGTTTCCCCAAAGTGTAGCTGTGAGCTGGACATTTTGCAGCTGCTACACCATTAACTAGAAGTTCATTGTATTGCCAATAAAAGATATGAAAGAAATGGGTTTCAAGTGGTAGATTTGACTTATCTACTGGTTGTAGGGGCTGTAAAGTGGATTTCAGTCATGTTCAGTCACAGCCATGTCAAACTCAATTGCCTGCATGAAGCCTGTTCCCAACTGCCTAAAACTGTTTCTGTGTCAGGAGGTCTATGCAACACTTCTCAGAGCTCTGATCTAGTAGATTTGCCCTCTGGAGCTGCTCTTTTGATTTTTCTTCAACACCTAAAAACCCATTTCCTTGAACCAAGCAGTCCATACAAGACACAGTGACCAGATTCACTGCAGTGTGTATTGCAGAAAGAGAGGCCAGAACAAACCAAGTACTTCCAAGACATTACCTTACACAAGGCAGAAAGTAGCCCAAAATACATTAAATGGTAAAAATCACTGTGCTGCTGGGGGCTTAAATACAGATTTTGATAGTGACTGTAAAGGGCAGAGATGCATTTCCCTTAGAAGAAATGGGAACAGACCTGTAATGTTCTCTCTGACTTCTCTGGAAATGTGTTTAGGACCTCTCATGTTATACAAAGAAACAGAAGAAGCAATTAGCATTGAAGCCAAACTGCAACTCTCAGCCTCAGTAGCGCTTCACACAACCAGACCTGCTGAGCCCCATGGTTTTATTTAGGTAATGAAGCGTTGCTCAGTGTAATTAAGGATTGCCACCGTCGGATCCTGAAGATACAGTAACAGCTTTCGTCACGTAGGATCTCAAGGCATGCTGCAGGCTACACATTGAAGTTCCCTGCACTCTGGGCTTTCAAAATGAAATCAGGCACATTTTCTGCTCTTCTAGGTCCAGACTCCCAATTTAGAAAATGGGCAGTTTTGTTCAGCCAAGGCACAACTGCCCCACTGACAGCAGTTAGTATCATAACACTAAGGAGGGTACTTTGGACAGTTTGTATTAGCCTCTGAGCTTCAGTGAAGGTTATGCTATGAGCCCTTGCTGCAGCGGCTGTCTCCCGCTGCCCTCTGGCAGCCTGGAGCCCGTTTTGCAGCGTGAAAAGTATGCCTGTGGCAGTGAGTGTTAAGACTGGCAGCAAAGTAGTTTTTCATGGATGAGGTCTAATTTTCTTTTTCTGATATGATTCCAGGCTAGAATGCTACCCTGAATTGTCTTTGTAGACCTCTTAGGTTAGCTTGATTACAAATCAGACGCAGGTGCTCTGAACAGCCACCTGCTGCGTCAGGTGGGATTGATATAAATACCTGAAGTAGCTGCCAGCCATTTGCTTTTGTCAAATGGAGTTTTACCTGCGTGGCTGTGGGTGCTGAGGAGCAGCAGACCTGAACAGCATATACGAGGAACGATGCACAAAGCCTGTAAGTTTATATACTCTTTTTTTTAGACCAAATACTTTCCTGTGGGGGATTGTTGTGAGTTTTAACTTCTGCAGCTGTTTCTCTGTGTTCATAAAACACTCAAAGTGCAGTCTCCTGTTACACCGGGGTGAAGCAGATGTACTTCATGTTTCAGGTACTGCCCACTGAAAACTACTCTGTTCATAGCAGCAAAAGCATTGTGCAGCTGAGGTGAATTTGTCTTTTGCTGGGGCTCCTTGGTCTTATCTGTTTGAGTAGCTAGTGCAAAACTTCTCTGACAATAAGATTTTCTGTGAAGTTAATTCCTTCCCCTACTGCAAATTTTTACAGTTCAGTTGTGGATCTGCTGGAGATGGCTCTCCACTAAGATGAAACATGTCAGTTGTCACACTCTGTTCTTGCCTACCTGGGGGAAAAACTAAGGGGTTTGGATGTTTTTCTGCTTCTTTAAGGAAAATAGAGGAGTGCTGAGAGGGCACACAATGCTCTGTCCTTCTTCTAGGGAACTAAAGGATTTGTGAGGCAGGAGATGGGTGCAAGAGGAAAAAAACTCAGTCTTATGGGTGATAAAATATCTTTGTCCCTGTTGGAACAGGTTGTTCTGCCCTATAGTCCCCTCAGCAGCAAAGCCAGAAGTGAGGCTCTGAAGGAAGCAACACAACAGGTCTCTGAGTTGTAGAGTGACAGTGGCTTGAGTGGAACAGAAAGAGGAAGGCAAAATATTGTCAGAAGATGGAGGATAATTGTGCAGCTGTGAATTTTGGGGGCAGCTGGCAGCCTTGTCTCATTACAGAGTGCCTCCTGCCAAACCACAATCTTTACTTTGTTCCAGTGAGAGTTTCTGTGACAGCTAACAGGCTGTCAAACTAGAGAGGAGCTAGAAAGGAAGTTTAAATGCCAAAGGGCAGGATCCAGGCTGTTTTGAAGATGTCTGTTTGGTGTTTGGTTTCTTTTGAAATGGAGCAGTTGGCCGTGTGGGAGCAGCCAGGAGACATCAATGATGGTGTGAGACCTGTCCTGGTGCTGCCTGGCTGTGGGACCTCTCCTGTCTGCAGGGCAACTGGAGGGAACCCAGACAGCCCTAAAGGCAGCATTTGGGGGTGGTTTTATCACTCTGATGGGCAAATGCCTGGATTGTGTGCTGGTTTTACCACAGTGCTGTTAATTTGCTATGACTTTGCCATCAAGAGTCCATTGGGAGGCACACTCCCACCCCATACTGAGGGTTCTCAGCTGTGTCATGAGCTGAGCCTTCTCCTTCCCCCACTCGAGTGTCTGCTCCCAGACATGTGTGGTGGTGTTGAACTCAATTAGAGCCAGGTGAAATGCCTGCAGCTGGAGCCTTCCCCCATCAGCCTATGGACTCTGCCTGCGCAGCCAATGCAGCCCTGCTGTGCCAGAGGGAGGGAATGGAGGAAAGGTTGCTGGCTCTGAAGCAGTTAGGTTGAAGGACTCATCTGCTTCATCCCATGACCAGTCTGCTTAGTCCTTTTGTCTCTGTCTTAGTATTTCAGCATGAATGGCAGAGAGGGACATTGTTCAGTGCTAGCTCTCTGCCATGAGCTGGAGTGTGCTGGGATCTTGGGATGTCACAACTACCTCAGTTCTGTAGAGTGGCTTCCTGTCTAGATCTGATTTTGTGAAAGCAGGTTGGTTTCCTTCCCTGTGCTTTTGAAACAGTAGTTCCATAGTGGTGAGGAACTGTCAGACTGGGAGCTGGTGTCACTTCAGAATGGTAAAACGATTTGTGTCTCCAGTGTGCTTAGAGTAAGAAACCAGTGTTTCATGGGAAAGCAGGCTTCAGTGGTGATAGTTCTAGCTGAAGACCAACAATGTTCTTGGGCAAGTAATTTAACAATGCAGTCATTTTATGACAGTGTTACAGCATGACATTAACAACCAGCATGAGCCTGGCACAGAGGAGTAAAACAGAAAGATCGATTTGCGATGCCGTTCTGTATTACAGCTCCAACCATACACCTAAATAGTATGTTCTGGCAGGAAGAAGCACAAAAATCTCCTGTAGTTCATGGTGTAAGTAAAAAGATATTCTTCATAGCAGAAAACTGTGAGGCAATAAGCAGTTTTTGCTGGGCATTAAATGAGGAAGTGAAGTTATGGACCTGTGAATGTGCAGGGGAAGTGCAATCTAAATGAATAAACTTCCAAGTCATCAAAATCTTTCTGTGTTTTCAAAAGGTCTGAAAGGTCAGAGATGCCTTGTATTTTTCACTGAACCTATTTAAGGTGGTGTGGTTTTAGTTGAAGGCAAGAGATTGTGAGTGGAAGAGAGCCACAACATGGTTGAACACCTGTAGGGGTTCTTTTTTGCTGTCACGCTGGAGCACAAAGCTTGCAATTCACATATTTGTAAGCACAGAAAACTCGTCACTCTCTTCCCCTCTCAGCTTTGCTGACATGATTTACATATAAACCTATGCCCTGTCTGCACTTAAGGTCTTTCAGCCACTTTCAGCTCTCACCTATTCCTTTTTTAGTCTCTTTAGCCCAAATGACTTCTGGGGTGCCAACAAAAGGTTCTTATTTTAAGGACCTTTCCTAATGTTTCTTTTCCCCACCTTGCCTCCTGCTTGTTGCCCCTATCCCTTCTATGAATGTGACACCCTGATTTAATCTCTCAGTCAGTGCCTTGCTTTGGTGACACCTGGAGTGTGCCCGTTTCATTACGCTTCTCCCTTTGCACATGTGCTTCTAATTCACTTTATTGTCACACAGCAACTCCAGGTGTTGCTGTGGATCCTATTTATGGTTCCATCCTCGTCCACCACAAGGAGGGAGTAGTAGTAAGGCTTGGTTCTGTCAGCAGTGTGGGATGCTGCCTGGTGAGCTGAAGAGTGTATGATATGTTATTTTGCTGAAGACCTTCACTGGGGACAACAGCCTTCTGACTGTGAGTCTTTACTTGGTTTGGGTGCAAAAACCTACTCCCAAGTTGAAGGCTGTATGTTTTAAATGCTGCCTTCTAGCGTTATTTAGAGTGTTAGGCTCTACTCTTTGCACCACTTGGCTGCTACAAACCAGCTGGCCATGCTGCATGGCTGCTGCTGTGAGCTGCCTTTTGGTAAGGGAGGGTGCAAGAGGTGAAGCCTCTGCTGCCTGCTCTTGTTGCTAAGCTGGGTTGCCCCACATGTAGCAGAGTTGGCAAAACCATGTTCTTAAGGATTTGCTTCCAGTGGCTGGGATCTGCAGTAAGTACGTTTGAACTGTGAGCTGTGTGTAATAAAGGCTGCAGTGTGAGTTCATCCTTCTCAGTCATGAAATGATCTCTCTTTTCTAGCTGGCCCTGTGTTTTCATGACTTCTGTGGGACAACCAATTTCAAATGTGTTTGATAGAGATGTAGTAACCAATGACACAGGTTGTTGGGTGGAGCAAACAGACTTTGTGGTTCCTTAAACCTTCTTTCCCTATGCAAACAAGCCTAAATTCAAATGCCTCCCAGTGTGGGAGGACACATGAGAAATATTTGTGTAAGGAATCTCCAGTCCCCTAATTGTGGCATTTTCCATGTTTCCTGAAACCATTTAAAAGCTCCTCTGTAACCACCAGCTCTGTGGCTGTGGCGTGCTGGCTGGTATTTCTGGCCAGCAGTGCTGCTCTGGCTGGCATAGAGGTCAGGTTTCATTCTCACAGAACTTTTACCCATCCTTGACAGCCGCTGGAATGATCCTGACACTGGAAGCCTTTTCTGACTTGTGAGCTTTAGACAGCAGAGACCACATGCATTTCATGGCTCACTTGGTGTAGCTGCTAATGTCTTGAATAACAGCTTTCTTGAGGTCACACCACTCTCCAGGAGCTAGAAGATGAGGAAAGCCATGAAGCACACTGAGTAAACGCTGGAAAGCCGATCAGTGTGTTTGTCATGCATCGCTTCCGAGTAGAAACCTGTGGTGCTTTGCTGAGGAGACCATCTTGGCTTTTCTTACAGTTGATAGTTGTTTTTCAGCTTCCTTACATCCCCTCCATTGGTGCCACAAGATTGATGTAGGAAATTTTGTGCAAGTACACTCGCTCAAGAAGCCATTGTGTCACCGCGGGCTCTTAGAGATGTTAGCTGCAGTGTAGCATAATTGGCAAGGCCTCCGTGGAACAAACCTCCCTGATTTATAAGTGACAAATATGAAGTCTTTAGGAAAGTTGGAGAAGTACTTTGCAGGTTACCTTTATTTTTCCTACCATAGATGCCCTGCCTCACAGGCTCCCTTTATGTCACTGTGTATTATTGAAGTGAATAAAGACGCCACTGTATGTTGAGCTGAGTAGAGGATTAGATGTAGGCTTTTTTTTTGGGAGGGGTTGCCACAGAAGAAGCAAAATGAAGCAGCAGATGATAAAATATGAGTGTTTGATTAAAACAAGTGGGGCTGTAAGATTTTCTAGCAAGAATGCATTTAATAATTAGAGCCTAGAAAGCTGGGCTTTATTTCTATTGTGGTAGTGTCTTGAAATTCCCCCAGGATGTGTTCATGTTGTGCAGGTGGCAGTTTACAGCATACAAGATGAAGCAGCATTTGCCTGGAAGAGCCTACCAGTTGAGTAGAAAAGAAGAGGTAAATGAATTATCCAAAGTTAAACAGGAGACTTACAGTCAGCAAGAGCCCTGGAAAAAAATCTGCATCTGAGACAAGGCTTTGGCCAAAAGCTCTTTCTCTCTTTCTCCCTCTTGATTACATTTTGACTGCACATAGAACAAAACAGAACTTGGCTTTTACATAAGATGAGGGAGGATCTCCTTTCCTAGCTCACCCTGGTGGCCACTCCAAGTTCTGGAGGAATGAATTTTTAAGATTTAGGAGGAACTTCTTCACAGAGAGAGTGATCAGCATTGGAATGGGCTGCCCAGGGAGATGGTGGAGTCTCCATCCCTGGAGGTGTTCAAGCCTGGATGAGGCACTTAGTGCTATGGTCTGGTTGATTGGCCAGGGCTGGGTGCTAGGGTGGACTGGATGATCTTGGAGGTCTCTTCCAACCTGGTTGATTCTATGCATCTTCTTTCTTTTTAGGAATTGAATAAACCAGAATTTAATGTGGAGAGCACAGATATCTGTTCTGTGCTCCTGCAGTCCCCTCATTACCATGATCATTTTCTGAGTTTCTGTAAATGACTCTTAGAATGGACAGTCAGTAGAAAAGGGGTAGGAAGCCTACCACAGTCGTCTTCTGAGTTTCTACGTTGAGGGTAGTTCTACATTCACAGTACCTGTAGTGAGCATTTGGGCATTGGACAGAAATGCTGTTATGCCTATTCCTCCATGAGCCCTGGAACAAAAAGCCTGTTACAGCTTGGTGCTGTTCTTAATGTTTCTCTGTAGCTGTGACTCTGTGTCTGGACCTTGGGAAGGGTTTGATATTGATATGTTCTAATTTATAACCAAATGTTGAAGGCTGAGTTGTTACCTGATAGAGAGTTCACCCCATGTTGCCTGGTGATATTGTGGTTGTGCATTCCATCAAGAGTAGGAGGTGAACATAGAATATGTGCTGCAGAAATCCCTGGAGAAGGCTGGGGGAACACTGAGAGCTGTGCACTGCACTGCTGCCAGCCAGCTCCCTAGGCACCAGCACATCTAACCATCTGCTTTGAGCTTAGTGCCTTTACGTTTGAAATTCCAAGTCCTAATGATAGTGCAGATCTTCTCATTTCAGCAGTGGGATGGTTTGGGTGTTCCTCACCCCCCCACATTTTAGAAAATACCCAGACTAGTCTCAGCCAGCTCTGGGAATATAAATGAAGCTTTTTATTTACAGCTGGCACAATATACAAGCAGATGTTTACAGTGTATACAGTTATAGACAGAAATACACAAGGTGGAAGGTAATACAGAAACACAACTCCCCTCCCAGAAACCTGAGTGCCCAGGAGGGGCTCTCAACCACCCCTGCACCTTGCCCCAGTCCTAAAGAAGAGTAGAGGTTCAGCCAAGAGGTTAAGAAGCAAAGGTGAGTGGCAGGTGAGGTTAGGGAGATGCAGCTCAGCCAGCAGCCCAAGGCAGAGTGAGACAAAATGGCCAGAGTGTTATCTAATGTTTTCCTTTCTTCTCCAGCAAGACTCTGAGGGGAGCAGACATCACCCCTGTTTTCCTTTCACAGCCTATGATCTAGCTCTTCTCACCAAAACATTTGAGCTAGCTTCAGACTAGCACAAGCAGCTCCCCTGAAAAGTAAGTGTCCATACTTGGGTTTTGTGCTGAATCCAGCTTGTTGCAGATCAGCACCAGCATGCGGTGAGGGTGAGCGTGCCCTCCTGGTGTCTGCAGAGGCACGGAGCTGGGTGCCCGGCTGGCGTGCTGGAGGGAAGGCAAGCCCTGCACAGGCACCTGGGCGGGCCACTGCCAGCCTCGTGAAGGACAGTGAACACAAGCGCAGGGTCCTGCACCCGAGTTGGAGCAGTCCTGAGCACGGGTTGGGTGGAGAGCGCAGAGAGAGCAGTCCTGAGGAGCACCTGGGGGCGGCTGGCCGCGGCGAGGCCGGAGGCGAGCAGGCAGCCTGCTCACAGACAGGCGGCCGAGCGGGCGGAGGGAGGGCAGCCTGCGCCTCTCTGCTCAGCCCACGCCTGCAGTGCTGGGGCCAGCTCTGGAGCCCCCAGCACGGGACAGACGTGGAACGGTCAGAGCAGGTCCCGAGGAGGCCGCAAAGATGATCAGGGGCCTGGAGCACCTCTCCTACAAACACAGGCTGAGGGAGCTGGGGCTGTGCGGCCTGGAGGAGGCCCCGGAGACGCCTCAGAGCGGCCTTCCGGCACCTGAAGGAGGCCGCAGGAGAGCTGGAGAGGGACGTCCTGCAGAGGCAAGGACAGGATGAGAGAGAATAGCCTCAACCTGGAAGAAGCTCCATTTAGGTGAGACACTGGGGGTGTCTAATGACAGGTATGTGTCTGCAGATGGCTGTGTTGTAGTTTGGGCCAAGCTCGAGAGAGCCCCTGGGCCTACGCGGCCTGGAGTCTGGACGTAGTGAGGAGGTTCCAGTGCTCCTCTGCAGCGTTCCCCGGGCAAACAGGCCTAGCAAAGCCAGCGTTGAGAGCTTACTCCTGGGCCAGGTGCTGCTGGTAGTGCTGCCTGCCGCTAGGCTTGCCTCACACTCCCCATCCTAAGCCCCTCTGTTCAGTGGCTTGGGACTGTGCCAGATTTTACCTGTTTGGGCTGAGACTTTCCGAGGTGAGCGCCTGCCTCAGGCTCACTGTGTGGAAAGCTGCAACCAAAAATGCTTTCACCAGGTCTGGGAATGAAACTGCAAGCAAAATATGTTCTTTTTGCCCGTGCAAACTTAGTTCTGGCATTGCCTAAGTTCTGAGTGCTTGGGTCTGTGGCCTTGGTGCTTCTGTATATGCCTGTTTACGTTTCCTTCGGACAGCAGAGGTCAGGAAATGATGCCTGCATGGATGTATTTGGGCAGCTAGAGAATCTCTATCTCGATGTGAAAACTGCACATGAATGTATTGGGTTGATTGCATTGATTATTATGAGAACAGACTGTCAGAGTTGGGGCTGTTCAGTCTGGAGAAGAGGAGGCTCTGAGGTGACCTTACTGTGGCCTTCCGGTATCTGAAGGGGGCCTAGGAAAGAGCTGGGGAGGGACTTTTTAGGCTATCAGGTAGTGACAGCACTAGGGGGAATGGAGCAAAGCTGGAGGTGGGGAGATTCAGACTGGTTGTGAGAGGAAGTTCTTCACCATGAGAGTGGTTAAAGCCTGGAATAGGTTGCCCAGGGAGGTGGTTGAGGGCCCATCCATGGAGGTGTTTAAGACCAGGCTGGATGAGGCTGTGGGCAACCTGCTCTAGGGTAGGGTGTCCCTGCCCATGGCAGGGGGGTTGGAACTGGATGATCCTTGTGGTCCTTTCCAACCCTGACTGATTCTACGATTTATGTTTATTCTTGGGCAAATTGCTTAAGGTTTTATTTCAACAGCCCCAGACTATGGATTAAGATTGGTCTTCTAATCTGAATTTTACTTCAGTTTTTAGATCTGGAGTATGGCTAATGCTCTCTTCCTCCACTGTTTGCTGCCAGGATCAGTTAGTTTACAGGGCAGCTTGATCTAAGTTGCTGGGATACATTGCAATGACACCCAAATCTGTTTCAGTAGCAGGTTTGATCTTTAGCTGTCTGAAGTGAGGTTGTCATCTGCACTACCCTGTTGCAGATGCTGAGACCATCCAGAAATCTGATTTTATTTGGATCACAGAATCGTAGAATCAGTCAGACTGGAAAAATTCCTTTAAGATCATTGAATCCAACTGTTAACCCAGCACTGCTAAACCATGTCCCTCAGCACTATGTCCACATATGTTTTAAATATCTCCAGGGATAATGATTCAGCTTCTTCCCTGAGAAGCCTGTTCCTTCACTGGCAGGAGTGAAGCTGAATCAAAGGAAGAGCGGCAATTGTGACTCTTCTGTAAATGCAGGTCACTTCTAGGCAGAGGTCCAAGCTGGTTCACAGGATCTGGGGAAAGCAATGTTATTATCCCTCCTGAAAATAGGATGCTGTTGAGAAATGTTGCCTATGTCAAAAGCAGCCCCAGGCTTCAGAAATAGCTTTTTGATGCCAGAGTCCTTAACCTGCTGTCAGGTACACAGACTGTTAGGCACACAGCTGCTGGCTATGGAAGATTCAGACTATCTTCAGGTTTCCTGGCTTTTACCATAGATGTTTATTTTTTTGTTTGTTTGTCACTGTTCACTCAGCCAAAATAATCCAGAGAATTATCTTCTGCCAAAACAAAGTTCGTAGCTGAGAATTGGTTGGATTCCTTTGTATTTTAAATTGAGAGCTTTACTGGCTTACACTGGGGAAATGGCAGAAATCCCAGGAGTATTTTGTATTGCAGCTCCTAGGAACCACTGCAGACTTCTGGGACCATTTCCATCAACCTGGACTGTGGAAGAAGAGTCTTTTGAAGTTCTTGCAGTTTAGGGAGGGACATAAGGCTGAAGATCATGAGAGAGAAAAGAAAAGCCTCATTTAGAGCTGTGTTAAGTGGTCATAGCAGGGATGGGGACTCTCCTCACCACTCTGCTCATGGTGTGAAATGAAGGGACCAAGCTGGTACACAGCAAGTGTGTAGGACAGCGGATGTTTGTAGAAATTCAGTAAGTGTGAACAAACCTTTGGTTGGTTTCACTAACAACAGCAAACATACAATAGTTTGGAGAGTTCAGGTGTTTGGAGCTCGATCATGCTGGGCAGGGATGCTTAGGCTCCTGCTTGCTGTTTTGGATGCGCTTTAGAGGCCGATATTAACTTGCATCTGTGGGCCCTTGACAGCTCAGATGACCCAGTTATCTGTGGACATGGTTATGTGAGTGGTACCCCTCAAAGTAACCTTTCTTTTTGTTGCAGATGTGACTTTAATTACTGGATAGATTTATTTATTTATGGGGGGAAAAAGAAGTCTCTGGTTAGGAGCATTTGTGAAGTAATGAAGATGGATTTTATTTTTTGAAGAAGGGAGCTGTTGGGGAATCAAGCAGGTGTGTAAATGATATCATTTGTTGTGTTAAGGTTGTTATTGCCACCAGTTTTGACTTGCACTGCCCAGGAAATTCTTTTTGGGAAACACTAACGGTGCCAGCTTGTTACATTTTTCTGGGTTGTTGGCAAGAGCTGTGACAACAGTAAAATCATTTTTGTTGTCTCTGTGCCGCAGGCCCGAGGCAAGATTTTCTTCCCTTCACAGCTGCTTCTGTACCTAGCTCCAAGCAAAATGAGCTCTAAAGAATGTGGTTTGATCAGGAGAACATGCTTTCTATAAACACCTGAACTCCTCCCGGAGGCTAACAGCAGCAGCCCTCAGACAGCCTTGGTGTAGTCCTCCCTCTTCCAATGTGGCCATTTCCCATTAAAAGAAGAAAAAAAAATTAAAAAACAACAACAAAAAGGCAAAGGCTTTGCTGCAGCTTATCAAGGAATGAAGTACTAGAGGACTATAAACTGTGTTCCCACTTCAAAGGCTTTTGAGCTAAGTTGGATTAGACTCCCGTCTTAAATGCTCTCTGGTGGAAGGGCTCTATCCAGGAGCTAACAAGCTTGGCCCCATTAAGTCTCTGAACTCAGTCCCTCAAAAATGGGAGTGGTGGAAGGGGAAGTTGTTAGCATAGTGTTTCTCCTGAGGTGTTGTCTTGGTCTTGTCCCACTCCTAAACCACGTGTGCATTCTTTCAAACACGGGTTCAGGGCATGTGGTGTTTTCCTTTGCTTCCTCTCCCGAGGAAGTGTTGGTGTGCTGTTGAGCAGCTGCTTCGCTCTGTTCCAGAAATGGCTGCCCTTTAGGAGGAGCTGAAATCACTCCAGTCAGCCTAAAATTCTGCATGGGATTGTTGAGATTGCTTCTGGCCAGCTTTAGGCAGGAGCAGAATGTGTGATGGGCAGCATAGAGAGGTTTTGGTGTGGACACGAGGTTACACTTCCCACAGGTATGGTTACCACTATCAGAACCCATTGTGTAGCTTTTGTTCTCAGTGCAGTGAACTACCGAGGCAATCCTGTACCTTGTACCAAATAAGAGCCTTAAGGAATTAGACTTTCTTTAAAAATACTTCTTGGAATGCGTATGACAGGAAAGTCAGATTGAGACCAAAGGTCTGAGGACTATGTTGTAGGTTTGGCATTGTTTTGATGGAGAGGTGATTCCCTGTTCAAGAAACAGGGAAGTACTAGCGAGAGTTCATAGGAGAGCTATGAGGATGATGAAGGGACTGGGGCATCTTTCTTCTGAGGAAGGGCTGAGAGATGTGGGGCAGTTTAGTCTGGAGAAAATAAAGCTGAGAGTGGACCTTATCAGTGTCTACAAATATCTGAAGGGTGGCTGTCAGGAGGATGGAAGCAGTCTCTTTTCTGTGATACCCAGTGACAGGATGAGGGGCAGTGGATGTAAACCACAGAAATTCCAGCTCAACATGAGAATTTTTTCTTTTTTTCTAAGAAGGTGCTGGAGCCCTGGAGCAGGCTGCCCAGAGAAGCTGCAGAGTAGAAAGGTTGTGGAGTTTCCTCCTCTAGAGATTTTTCAACATCCCCCCCTTCCCGATGTGTTCTGGTGTAACCTGCCCTAGATGATCCTCTTCTCCAGTGGGGTTGGACTCAGTGTCTGGAAGGTCCTTCCAGTCCCTACCATTTTATGATTTTTTTTTTTCACGTGCTTTGTAAGTTTAGCAAAAGAGCAAACTTCTATTTCTGTGGTCATCTAAGTCTAGAATACTGGAATGGTGTAAATGGTATCAATAATCTTGATGGGCTTCCAGCTCATGTCCTCCTTCTGCAATTGAATCTCTCTAGGAGTATTTCTGTAGATCACAAAACATCCTTTTGGGAAAGGGGCTGCCAAGAATTTATTAATAGAGTTCACAATGTTCCCTCAAGGCAGTGATTTAACACTAAATACAAAGTGTTGCCTTATAAAGATTTAAGGCAATGTCATGTTTAGAGGTTTATACTATGCTTAAGTGCTGCTGTCATCTTTTTCATGGACACCATACCAAAATAAAGCTCTGCAGAAGCTGAGGATGAGTCAAAGCTGGGCATCATATCCTGATTTCCCCAAAGGACTCTCCCTCACTTTATGAAGTAATTTCAACATTCATCTGTTTTCATTGTGGCATAACTACTCAGGATTTTTGTTGATTCACCCAGTCCATAATCTGTTAAATTGTTTTGGATTATGCTCCTAAAAGAAGGGGGGAAAGATGCATTAAAATATAGGATCTGGGATCTAAAACAAACCCAGAAAAATCTGAATCTATGAATAGGTTTATTCTGCTTATTTAGCATAGGAGCTCAATGCTCTCTGATGGTGAAATGCTTTCATAAAGGTTTTGAACAGACTCTTCTCTGCTGTTGTGAACTTCATGGTGTGAAGAAGACCCCAACAAAGGTTTTGAAAAGCTGTGATGGTGAGATATAGGCTGCTTTGGCCAAAGTCTATCTGACTTTCTGAGGTCAGAATGTAGTGGATGCTGCTGCTGTGTGGTGATGAAGTTGGGTGGAGCAGGACAGGCTGCCAGAGCAAACGGGTGTTTCCCAGCTCTTTAAAGGCTTGGCATTCCTTCTGATGGAAATCCCTTGCATTGCAGTGCGACACAATCCAGTGCATTACCACCTTTGCAGTGGGAAAGCTTCTCCTCGTGTTTACTACTTCTTTATGACTCTCACTAGCTTTATCTTTGAGAGAAACTGTGGTGTAAATGGAACCCTCTTTTAGCAATCAGCAATTTGTCTTAGTGAAGCAGACTTCAGCACATATCAGACAAATAGTTCAGCTTTTACCAATGTGATTTTTCTCTCTTTCCACATTCTGCACATTACCTGAATATCCCAAGTGAGAACAGACTAGAAAATTTGTTTCATTCCATCAGCACTTTGAAGACTTCTCAAAACACCAGTTTTCCTGATGTGTCTCCAGGTATTGTACTTGCAGAACGTCTGTTCCTTTGTTCTCATATCAGTCTTGCAGACTGTCATGGTAGGCCTGAGTAGGCCAAAATAGGCTTATACATGTACTGACTTGCCCAAATATGTTTTTCTGCTCTCCCTCCTTCTGCTATGGGAGGAAGCAACCAAAGGAAAGAGATCAAAGAACCTGGAGCCACTGAGCCTAAGGACTTTGGCTTGCCCAGACTTATTTTGCTCCTGTGGTAAACAAGGTACACACATGCTTAGCTTGTGCCTGTCTTGTGTAAGCCTATGTTTTTTCCAAATTTGGGTAAAGCAAACCTATGGCTTCACCTAATTTGGTCAGCCTCAGCTAACTGCCATTCTGATTGGCTATTCTGTGTCCAAAGGCCCATTAGTCTTGGACTATATTGATAAAAAGAGATATACAGGTAAGCACGATGTGCTCTGCCATTGTATTTGTGCTTGCTGTTGCCTGCTGTTATTGCTCTCTAGTTATGGCAGTGATTCTGCCATTGCCTTCTGCAGCAGTATGGTAAAGCTATAAACTAGCACTGCTGAACTGCCTGGAAACTGCCTGCCTCAAGTTTACCAGGAACAGGCTTTAAATGCCTCCATGCAATCAGCCTGCATAGCCAGTGTGACATTGTGCTAAGACTGCACAAGACCTCCTGCCTACACCTGAAAGTCTCCTGCCAAGATGGGAAGTCCTGGAGATACATAGATCTTCCAGAGAAGCCAGGGTAAGGTAAGAAATTGTCTGCCTCCTTTCCCAGCATTCTGTGAAGCCTGGGAAGAATCAGAAGTTTCAGTGGCTGACATGACAGTAATAGCATTCCCTGAAAGCATTTGGGTACTATCTGAAGCTTTAGCTAGCCCCACGAGTTGAGAGACAATAATTTTGTGAGTAAATATTTAAATCCTCTTGTAATTCACCATTGCCTTCTGCCATAAGCAGAAAGGACGTCCTCAAGTCCATCTAGTGGACAAGCAGTATAATTAACCACAAGCAATGTATTGGCTGCAGGAACCTTCTCCTCCAATTCAGTTAATATTGTTCTGGTTTTGCAAGTTATTTCTAGATCTAGTTATTCCTCTGTAGGTTGCCATGACTCTGTGAAGAAGAGATTACTATTAAAAATTGGTGGTTGGGAGGATGGTGAGAGTTCTGAATATCAAAATTAATAAACAATATTAATGTTGGGAAAATATCACATTAGTTACTCCTTCATAACACACTTTTGAGGAGGAGTTTTCAAATGGGATGTAGTGACTGTGCTGAGATCCATCTGACGCTGCATGCAGCACATGTCTCATGCTACTTTTCCCTTTATATGTACTTCTTTTCTGCACTATAATGTTGCTTCCTGATGTTCAGATTCCTTGATTTAAATCCCAGTATTTGTCTGTATGCTTGGTACCAGACAGGAAGATTTCCCAGTTTCTGATTTATGCAAGCAATTAGGTTAAATTAGGTTAAGTTTTGCATTTTTTCCATGAGAGTTGAATCCTGCCCCAGCCTCTTCACTTCCCACAGTAATTCTCACCACTGCCTTTGCAGCTCTGTCTGGCTCAGCACCAACTGTGTGTTAAAGAGGCATTCTGCCAAGTACATAATTTGGGTTATACAGGAAGAGAACCCATAGCTAGGACAGAACCAAGCAGGGACTGAGTCAGTGCAGGAAGCAGTGATACCAACTTGGCCAGTTTGATTAATTTTCCCACCCAGCTATCACATGCATCAAGATGAAGAAATTACCTGAAAGGCAGTGTCAAAACATTGTGACATCAAGATACTCCTGTTGCTATTCTTGTCACTCTATCTGCTGCTTTTAATAACTTAGGCCTTGAAATACATAGAATCATGAAATTGTTTGGGTTTAAAGGGACCTCCAAAGGTCATCTAGTCCCATCCCCCTTGCAGTCAGCAGGAACGTCATCCACTAGATTAGGTTGCTCAGAGCCTTGTCCAGCCTGACCTTGAATATCTCCAGGGGTGAGCAACCTGTTGCAGTGTTCCAGCACCCTCAGGGTAAAGAATTTGTCCCTAAAGTCCAATCTAAATCTCCTTTTCTCTAATTTCAAACCATTGCTCCTGGTCCTATCACCATAGGCCTTTGTAAATAGCCCCTCTCCAGCTTTCTTGCAGATCCCCTTCAGGGTACTGGAAGGCCACCAGAAGGTTTCCCCAAAGCCTTCTGTTCTCCAGGCTGAACAACTGCTGCTTCCTCAACCATCCTGTCTTTATAGGAAAGGTGTTCCAGCCCCCTAATCATTTTCACAACCCTCCTCTGTAGCTTCTCCATCAGCTCCATGTCCTTCTCAAGCTTATCCTTTGAGTTTTGTGGATAATAAATGTGTAATTAGTTAAAACATCTTCCAGAAAACAGTGTCTCCAGCAAAATACTGGGACTGTTAGGAGGCATTTAGTTTTCAATGTGAAGTGTACAAAACTTACTGCAGTTTTATCTAATACAGCTTTTGTGGCCTCTTGGCACTGTTTGTTGTTGTTGCTTTGTGTTTAAAAGCAAAAGTAACAATAGCAAAGTAAATGGTATGGTAGAATTAAATATGAAATAACCTTTACTTATTCTTTTTTTCCAAGGCTCTGGCAGTTCTTGGAACCAGTCAGTGCTGTGTTTCTCTGCACCGGTTGAAATATGTCAGGCAGGTGTTTCAAAAGTCCTTTATGTTGCAGGGAAATATACTCTGATGTAATCTGCCTAATTTGACTCTTTGAATTACTTTCAAGAACACTTGCTGTTTGTAATGGAAACAGCTCACCAACCACTTCAGAGAGGACTTTGTAATGTGAGCTGGTAAAACTCTGCAGGTGTAGTGGCTTTTTTATTTTATTTAACATCTTAGGTTTATTTACTTTAATGTGTTACTGAAAAAGTGACATAAAAGTGGTTTAACAAGTAATTTTTCATTTGAAAAATGTTTTCTTATTAACAAGGTTAACATCCAGTATTCTGCACTAGAACTGCCAACTCCAGGAAACCACATTTTGCCCAGGAGAGTATGTTTTCTGAGGCTGAAATTCCCCGAAGGCTTTTGTTTGGGGGTTGTACATACCTGAGACGTTTTGGCATAAGCATCAATTAAAAAATGGGAAATGGTGTTTTCCTTGCTAATTCTTGGCTACTGAATGGAGGTTACCAAAAGCCCTCTGTTTTATTGAACCTCTGCTTTCATTTACCTTTGCCCCCCTCCCCTTCATGTAAGCTTATGAATTAAACTGGACCTGACTCAGGAAAAATGATCCCAAGGTGTCAGAGTTCATCATCTGAACTCTGGAGTTCAGCAGTGGTATTTGAGCAGAGGTTGTGGGTGTTTTCTCGGCGAGCTGTCATTTAGTATTATAGAATCAGGGAATTGTTTGAGCTACAAAAGACCTCTAAGATCACTGAGTCCAACCATTAGCCCAACACTACCAAGTCTGCTGTCAAATCATGTCCCTCAGCATCACATCTACATCTCTTTTTAATATCTCCAATGATGATGATTTAATTGCTTCTCTGGGAAGCCTTTTCCCAGGGCCTGACAACCCTTTTGGGGAAGAAATTGTTCCTGATGTTCAACCTAAACATCCCCTGGCACACCATGAGGCTGTTTCCTCCCATCCTGAGAAGCCATCTGTGATGCTAAGTGGAAGGTGTTGTCTGATACAACACCAACTTAATAGCAACACATAATCCCATTTAAGCTGGAATCAAAGTAAGTGAAAGCTTGCCAGCACCAGCCAGTGCCCGTGTCCTAGAATCATAAGTGTTTGGGTTGGAAGAGACCTCCAATGGTCGTCTAGTCTAACCCCACTGTAGTCAGCAGAGACATCCTCCATCAGATCAAGTAGCTCAGAGCCTTGTCCAGCCTGACCTTGGATATTTCCAGAGATGAGGCCTCAATTATGTCCCTGGGCAACCTGTTGCTGTGTTCCACCACCCTCATGGTGAAAGAACTTGTTCGTAAGATCCAATCTAAATCTGTTTTTTTTCTGATTTCAAACTGCTGCTCCTTGTTCTATCACTGCAGACCTTTGTAAGCAGTCCCCCTGCAGCCTTCTTGTCCTTCTACCCCTTGAAATCCTGCAAGGCTGCTATTAGATGTCCCTGGAGCCTTCTCTTCTCTAGGCTGCACAACCCCAGCTTTGTTGTGCCAATGAAAAGTGATTCTCAGTTTGGTTAGTGTATTAGTTCAGTTTATTGGCATGTACACTGTAAAAAGCATATTTCATTGGAGATAGATAACTAAATGCCATGTGCAGTTTGATAGAGATGCTCTTTTCTGAGGTATGAACTTGTGGGACTTACTGGGATAGATCTCTAGATTGTTTTTCAAATGGACTTTTATTGCATTTCATTGCTCACTTGGCTTCAATTCACTTCAAGTGCAAATATACAAATGTTAATGTAATCTTTCAGGCTCCTGCCTCTGCACCTGCTGAGGTTCAGAGCACTTCTGCTGTTGTGTCAGGTTTAGCAGTCAGTTCTAAACATTCATAAGGTGGTTATTTCGGCCCTTGCAGCACAGCTCTTCTTTCTTTCAGTTGAGGCTACCATCTACCCTTGCCAAGTCTGGAGTTTTAAATCAAAGCTGGTTTTGAATTATCCAAGCACCAAAAAGAGAAAAAAAAAAAAAAAAAGAGGATCTAAAAAATAAAGTTGACAGCTGTGAGGGTTTTTTTCCACATCCATCTACCTCAGAAACAGCTGAATGGATTTTATAAGACTTTCCAAAAATATCCCCACTCTGTGCTAAGGGCAGAGTTAGTTAAACAGCAGGAAAACTTAGCAAATCTACTACAACTCACTTTCTGTTTTGACAGTTCTTGTCTCTTCCTCCTTTCCCAGCTGAGGTAATTTACGCAAGTGTGTTTTGTTTGTACTCGGATTTCGGGGTGGCTGCTCTCCCTGTAAGTATCTGTGTTTACAGAAAGGTTACTTGCCTTTCATTATTTTCCAGTGCAAGGAGCTGGTGTTAGTCAGAGGTCAAACCAGTGACTGGAGCAGTCATGGTGTGGATGTTTTCTACAGAAGTTAAAACCTGGGGAGTGACCCACAGACTGGAACCAACCTGACCAAAATATGACATGAATGATGGCAGCTGTAGGGAAGTCTTTCTTCAAAAAAAAACTGAACAAACGACCAAAGTTAATTTCTTAGTATCACAGAAGGTCAGGGGCTAGAAGGGACCTCCAGAGATCATACCATCCAACCCCCATGCCAGTGCAGGATCACCTATAGTAGATCACACAGGAACACATCCAGTTGGGTCTTGAATATCTCCGGAGGGAGACTCCACAACCTCCCTGGGCAGCCTATTACAGTGTAAATTTAATTTTATGGAGAAACAAAACAAGTAATTTGCAAACATGATGCACAGGGAAGAGTAGCTAATGTTTCCTGGGGAATAGTTCTGCCAGTTCTGGGTGTGCCCAAATGAAAGATATTTCGCTTCTGTTGGTTAATTTAATGGAAAGTTTACCAAAGGATCACCCCTGGTTTTGTCCTTCAGTGACACTGAATGGTGTTTAACAACTATTTCACAAAATCACAGAATGATTTAGGTTGGAAGGAACCTCAAATATCATCTAGTTCCAACCCCCTGCCATAGGCAGGGACCCTTCCCACTAGCCTAGGTTGTTCAATGCCTCATCCAACCTAGCTTTGAACATCTCCAGGGATGGAGCATCTACAACCTCCCTGGGCAATCTGTTTTAGTGTCTCACCACCCTCACTGTAAAGAACTTCTTCCTAACATCTAATTTAAATCTCCACTCTGCCAGTTTAACATTTCCTTCTGTACTGTGTGCACACACCAGAATTGCCACTAGTTCTAATTAGGGGTGATAAAAGATCAGCAGCCAACAGCCTCCCTGCATTGCCTGTGAATGAGCCCTAAAGGTTGTATGCTCCATGGTATGGTCACAGAAGTGGAAGCTGGCCATTTGTTTCTGGGAGCCTGTGTGCTATTGCACCAGGCACATCTGGGGAGCACCTCATGCTCTGTAGCACCTATGGCAAAGGACCTGCATTCCAACCCAGGGTTGATTTTTGACTTGTAAAGCTGTTTTTATGAGGTGTATGTGTGTGTGCCTGCCCTGGGAGAGTGAGTGCTGTTTCTAAATGGGCATTTGGATACCATATGCTTGGAAAATACTGGCTATTGTTCAGGAAAAGTGAAGTTCCTCCTCTTGGTACATGCTGTAGACCTTCTTAGGGAAAGGTTTATCTCTGTAACATACTTTGAGACATGATGAGTGACAGATGAAAAGGTCAAGTTGCCGTTTGTGATCCTGAAATGTAAGCTGTTCAATAGGTCTTGGATCTGAAATTCATAGCTATTCAGTTATCTTCCCATTCCTTCAATCAAACCCAGCCTAATGTCAGTGAAAACTATAGAATCAGGCAGAGTTGGAAGGGACCACAACGATCATCTAGTTCCAACTGTTCTGCCATGGGCCAGGATTCCTCACATTAGATCAGACTGTCTAGAGCATCATCCTGCCTGGCATTAAACACAGGAAAAATATTCCTGTGTGGTTAAGGGAATGTGAGCTTGGTCTCATGGAGGTTTGGTGACTGCAGGGCAGCTTTACTACTTAATTTATAAACTTAATCTAATGGCTTCATTTGTAAGGCACAACTAAAACTGGTCTTTAGATTCAGCTTGATTAGGGACTGTGGCATCTCAAAGCAAAAATCAAAGCATGATGCCCAGGAATGCAGAGGGCTGGGGAGCATGAACTGCTGGGCAGTATTTGTCTTGGCAAAGTAGGTAATTTAATATCTCCTGTTGGCCACACTTGGCAAGATAGAACTGTTTTAAAGGCATAATTGTGACATCACCAAATTCATGGCATGAAAGAACATGATTGTGGATGTAAAGTTAGTGTCATTAGGATCTGCCCATATAAGTCTCTGGTGCTCTTTTCCCCATGAGCGAGTTAAGGTGTAAGGCTGAGCAAGTGTGTGTGGTGAGATGGGCAGACACTTGCATGATGCTCAGAGCAGGATGTGTTCCTATGGAAGGTAATGCCTGATGTGCTGGGTTTGGGGCCTGCAAAGATCTACAGAGCCCTCTAGGTCTTTTCTGTGTTCACCCTCATCTCCTGGCAGCTGTAAATGCTCAGTCCTGTCAAGATGTAGTGGTATAGCAAACGGCCACCTCTGGTGACCTGTGACAGGTCACAAAGCTCTGTGATGTGAACGGGTGTTGCTAGGATACCTTGGTGTCAGACAGACCTCTCAGGGTGGTGATAGGAGTCAGTGCGGTGGCAGCAGCTCATGAGAGCTAGTGTGAGGAGCATGTTGACCTGGGGGCTGGTCTGTTCCTGCGCTGCTGCGGGAAGCACTGGATGCTTCAGATGCTGGTTTTGTAAGAGGTTCTTACTCTTAAGAGGGTGTTCTTTCTCTCTCTTGGACTCTAGATCTGTATTTGATCTACTTCAATCTCCTGCTTCAAGGTGCTTGCCTCAGTGATGCTAGCTTTCTACTGTAAATCTTCCACCCCTGAATGTCACAGTGCAACAAGATATTTGATCAAAATCACATTAAGACAGAGAGTATCTTGTTCTTTGATTTGCTGGAGAAGGTGTGATGTGGCAGTAGTGTCCAGAAAGTGAAAACCAAGGACAAAGTTATCCCAAGTGTACTCCAAATGCTTGGGGCTGGCAGTAGTGTGGGTGCTGCATGGGCTGAATAGCTTACTGTGGTTACCAAGTCTGTGGTGGGAGTGCACAGAAAGAGTTCAAGCGGGTTTGTGTGATAGCTCTGATGTTTTTGTGCATGTTTTCACAGCAGTGGAAAGCAATGTTGTCCAGAGAGAGAAGCAGCCACAGAGGAAAATGTAAACATCTATTTACATGTACAAATACCAGTTGTGTCAGCCTCAGGGCAAGTCCCAGCAGCTGACATGAGGAAAACTACAGCTCCATGGCTTGCTCGTCCCACCTAGAGGGAGGATTTCCTCTCCAAGTCCACTTTGGTGGCAACTCCAAGTTCTGGAGGAATGAATTTTTAGGATTTGTGAGGAAGCTCTTCACAGAGAGAGTGATTGGCATTGGAATGGGCTGCCCAGGGAGGTGGTGGAGTCGCTTACCCCTGGAGGTGTTAAAAGAAAAGACTGGATGAGGCACTTAGTGCCATGGTCTAGTTGACTGGCTAGGGCTGGGTGCTAGGTTGGACTGAATGATCTTGGAGGTCTCTTCCAACCTGGTTGATTCTATGATATTTGCCATCCTTGTCTGCAGTGTAGTGCAGAGTGTTGGGGAGTCCTCTGGGTAGTGACACACACATGAGCAATGTCCATACACTCAGGGAGCAAGGGGGAAAATTATTCTCTCATTCTTTGAAGGTCCTACCCAGAGGAACCATCTGCCTGTGTGCCACTCTTTTGCTTAAAATACATTTTTTATCTCTCAAAGATGCTTGAGGACAAAAGCCAAAAAGCATCTTTGAGTTCAGCAAGCAAAGGATGTGCACAGAAAGTACAGTTATTTTTGGTTGTTTTTTCTTTTTTCTGAGACTCATGACTGTGGAGGCAATTGCTTTCTTTTTTGCTGGTGCCATTGCTCAGTGAGCTGCGTACTCTTTTACTTCACAAAAAATTTAGTTCCCTACAAAACAGGGATAAATACTTTTATCCCACAGAGAAAAATCATTAACAATGTACAGAGTCCAGATATCAAGGTGGTAGAGATCATGTAAGTAAGATAAGCACACACCAGGACTGGAAATGCATTTCATTTCTAGCAATACTCCTTCTGTCCCTTTTAGCAATGCAATATTTTTGTGTGGAGAAAGCTGTCAGGGCAGACAAATAACACTGCAGATGCTTTATTTTTGTATGTGGGCAAGATAATATCATTAATATCTGTCTTCCTTTGGCTGGCTTCGTGTGGATTTTGCACAGAGCACTACATTAAAAAGAGATTACCCTGCTATGACCCACTGAGTTTCCCTTTCCACCCCCAAAAAATACAGGAAAGAGCTGGTGTGCTTCAGTCCAAATATAAACGGATGTGCTTCACCAGTGCCCTGGTATGCTTTGTAGTTATTACAAATACAATTAGAATTCAGTGCAAAATGTCTGCCTTGCTCCAGTGTCAGGGCTGTGATAGGCCCGAATGGGGGTGGTGGTGGGAGAGCTGGTGCTCTTTTTCCTCTGCTCAGCCATCCTGTGCTTCCATGGGGGCTTCCCAGCCCCTTCGGAATACAGTTTAGCTCCTGCACCGCGTTCTTAGAAAATAACAGACTGGGCCAAAGCCAGGGGCAGACTGTGGCAGCCTTCCCATGGATTTCTAGGGGCTCTGGATCAGGTCCTCTCTGTAAAGAGGTCAGGGTGGCTTTTTGAAAGGTTTCTATGGCAATGTGAAAAGTACAGCAACATAAACTTTGTTATATTAGCCTTAGAACCCAGGGAGACATCTCAGACTGGGAAGGTATGCATTTGAATTCTCAGCCACCCCTGTACAGTGCAACTGGCTTTGGGCTGAGTTTCATCCTGCTTTCTGAAATACTCACGTGCAGAGGTCTCTGGACAAACCTCCCCTCTGGCCTCTGCAGCAGTGGAGGCTTTGCAGGAGAGAGGCAGAGGGAAAATATTTCCTCAGCTGAGAGAGGCTCTAATGCCTCCCCTTTCTCACCTGTAGGTAGTCAGTCTGCTTTATTTTTACTAGTTGCACCTTCAAGAAATGGAGGATGGATGGTGGGGACCATTTTCCACCACTATGGCCATCAAGCCAGTGCTCATTTGTTAGTCAGGAAGTGGGCATACGTCTTGGGACTTTACTGGCTGTGGCAGCCTGGTCCATAGCACAGGGCTGGTTATTTCCTCTTCTCTTACAAAAACTGCTCCCTTCAAGGCCTAGATCTGAGGTTTCAGCTTCTGATCTGGGTCAGTGTGGCTTGAAACCAGGACAGTCAATTTTCTTATTGGGTATCTTTTTAGTTATCTCCCTGTTTCAGCTGGAAAGCTTTCAGAATTTTCTTGATTGTTTCATGAATACTCAGGTTATGAAATGGAAACAGTCAGCAAAGCAGTTAAG